>NC_136468.1:142461821-142744321 GCF_902686455.1 Sciurus vulgaris | reverse complement strand
GAAGTCTGGTCTACAAGAAAACCTAGAGTGGCCAGAGGCACCGACGGTGCCTGTAGGTGCAGGATGAAGGTGGAAAGGCATTCCATCCCCAGGGTGAAGCCGAGGGCCCACGTTGTCGAGAGACAGAGGTCCAGGGTCTGAGGCAGGAGGGAATGGAGGCATGGTAGAACGCAGGACCGTCCCCACCCAGGGTCTCGGGACTCTTTGAGGATTTAGAAAGCATTCATTATGGTTCACCACCAAACCTCCAGCTTGCATTAGCCAGGCATCTGGAGTTGCTTTGAGGGAGACCAAGAATCAGCCCAGCACCACCATATCTGGCTACATGTTAAGCTGTCACTGTTCCTAAGTTTCCTCCAACCCCAGAGAAATGAAAAACAAAGAATCCCAAGGAGCAGAGAGAGACAATGGATCAATGGCTTGTCACTCAGCAAGGAATCCGAGTCATCCGAAGTGGAAAAGGTAGCCCCATAAAGGAATGATGGACGTTTGAGGAGATAGATAGATGTGCTTCCCTGGGTTGGAACACCCAGGTGTAGACAGGTATGGGAACATCTCGCCACACCCCGTCAAAAGGAACCATCTTTATGCTTTTATGTATCTGTTAAAAGGTCACACTAAATATTCATTTAATTTAAAAAGTGATTTAAATTTTTCAAAAGTGGGAAAGGTCATCATTTTTTTAAAAAGTCATGAATTATTTTGAGTCAAATGCAATTTTTCCCTTTTTATGTTTTAGATTTTCTTCCATGGTTAAAGCTACAAGTTTTTTCCCACGGGACATTAAAGTCCTCAGAATTTGCAGACTAGGAGACCCATTCCAGCTCTGCCTCTGCCCTAGTAATTAGAAGATTCCCACCAGGTTGGGACTCCTTTGTGTTCCTAGGAGACAGAATGTACAGGCTGGAAATACGTATCGCTAGTGCCCTCTAGTGGCCAGACCCGGGTGGGCGTTCAAAAGTGTTTCCTCCCTGAGGTCCTTGAGAGATTTTGGAAGTTTCTGGGGACTTGGCCGTTGCCATCAGGGTCTCGTTGTGATGGCTTTGGGAGTCTTTCATTGTAAGCAGTTTTAAATCCTTTTCGGGAAGCAGGTGGGTTTGAAACTGAACTGCAATGTTTGAAAATGGCAAATGGTAATTTTTCAGGGAGGGATCTCACCGGCTCCAGGGCAGACCGTTCTTTGCCTGCATGATTTTCTTTTTTCATTACTAACAGCTTATTTTTTCATTCTACTATTAATTCCATGGTTTGTGTATTATGAATATTAGCTGTTTTGGACATTATTGCATATGTCATTTGGTCTACTTTATTATTATTACTATAGCCATGCCAGGTTTCTTATTATTTTCATGATAGAGTATTTTATTTTTTAGCCTTTTTCCCCCAACTTTCCTTGAATATTTGAAGTTGGTTTCTCGCAGGCTGCATATGGTGGTTCTTGGTCTTTTATCCAGTCTGCCTCTTAATTGATGTGTCTAGTCTAACTAATTCATGTAACATTTGATATGGGTGATTTAAATGACTTTTGCTAATTATTCACTTGTTCCAATAAATTCCGTTTACTTGCATTGGGTTTATTTTGCTCTTCTTTTTCTGTTGCCTTGAAGAAGAAGCTCTTGTCCATTTGAGACCTTTACTTAATCTAAGATAAGAATATAATACTATAAGCTGCTTTGCCGCTATTGCTTTAGCAGCGTGCCACAAATTTTATAATTTCCATTGAGATTCTTTTTCTTTGATCCATGTTGATCTTCAAACATCTGGGAATTTTCTACTTATCTTTTAATTATTAATTTTCATTTTAATTTCCTGGTGGTCAGGGGCAAACGAGATGTGATTTCAAGCCTCTGAAATAATAATGATAGAAATTTTAAGGCTTTGAACATTCTTTAAGATGATTTTGTACAACTCTTCATGTAAAAATTGAGGTAACTCATTTTTATCATCGAAACAATTGCGATCTGAGATGTAATCTTCTGAAAGTCTTACTAATTGGCAGAATAGGAGCCGAAAGGTGAATCTTCCACGTCTTTATTCAAAACATGGGGTCCTTCCATGGCATCTCCCTCTGCCGGCGTGACCCCACGAACCAGCCATCCTTAAAGCAACATCTTCACACCAAGAAAAATGTTCTATTGCCAGGGTCGTTTGCTACTGGTCCTGCCTTGTGAAAGTCGTATTTTCTTTGACCTGGAGATTCCACTTTCATTTTTACTTGTTTAAGTGCTTATTTTTTGTGGTAGTGGGGATTGAACTCATGGCTTCCTGCATGCAAGACGAACACCCTCCCACTGAGCTACATCCCCAGCCCTGTGGCTGCTCATTTTACAATAAGTCATTGACCTACATGTCCTCTCTACATATAGGTATCCAGAATTTTACAAGCTTTTTTTTTTTTTTTTTTGACAGTTTAAAAAGAAACCAGATGTTCTAACCCTCAATTCAGTACTCTCTTTCCATATTCTTCTTCTGCTAGGGAGAAGAGAGGAACAAAAGAGAGAAAAGATAGACTCATGGTATCTGGTAACTGGATTTAAAAGTTGCATTGAGAACTCTGCAGGGATGAGGCCAGAATTGTTTTCAAATGACTTTGTCACTGGTGAGTTGGAAACAGGGAAGTCACTCAGCTGAAGTTTCTAGACCTGTATGTGGAGAGCCAGGCGCTATGGTGCACACCTGTAATCCCAGCAACTCGGGAGGCTGAGGCAGGAGGATCTCAAGTTTGAGGCCAGCCTGGGCATCTCAAAATAAAAAATAAAAAGGGATATGAGTATAACTGGGTGGTAGACCACCCCTGGGTTCCATCCCCAGTACTGGAAAAAAGACAGAAGAACACAATGCAGTGGAAATGCTTGGCCCCCTGGAGACTGAGCTATGAATGAATTTCACTAATTCTCATTTCCTGGTTGCCATAGCAATAGCAAGTGGCTCCATTTTCAAAAACCCATAGAATATTTAGAGGAGAACACTCAAGTATGCAAGGTAGCTGACAACTTGTCCCTTCTATATTTTCATGTCAGAAACAAAGAAATGCTTCGTTAATTCTGAGTTACATTTGATGAATACTAATTATGTGTCTGTCTCCATGAAACAACAGTGAAAAACAACTTAGTCCCAGATCTCTCATTGGCTAAAGGAAGTTTGACATCCATGGGGAAAAAAAAAAAAAAAATGAAGAACAACATCAAGCAAGTGAATGTATAGCACGCAACACAAGCAGATTAATGCCACATGAAAAAAAAAATCAAACATCAAGAATCAGGGTTTATTGCCAAGACATTTTGAATTGGACTGAGAAGGATCTGTGTCTATGTGAGCAAGCAAGCTTAAATCTCTGCTTTCCCGTCTGAAAATGGGGGATAATAATAGTACACTACTATTATGGAAATTGAATAAGAAAATGGGCATCGTTAGAATTTTTTTTTCTTGGTACAGAAGTTTGAGCCCAGAGACTCTTAATCACTGAGCCACATCCCCAGCCCTATTTTGTATTTTATTTAGAGACAGGGTCTCACTGAGTTGCTTAGGGCCTTGCTTTTGCTGAGGCTGGCTTTGAACTCATGATCCTCCTGCCTCAGCCTCCTGAGCCACTGAAATTACAGGCCTACGCCCAGCTTATTGTTAGAATATATATATATATATTTGGCGGAGCTGGGGATTTGAACCCAGGGCCTTGTGCTTGCAAGGCAAGCACTCTACCAACTGAGCTATATCCCCAGCCCTATTGTTAAAATATTAAATGCTAAAATGCGCTATATAATACTAAATTACCCACAAATTCCTTTGAACCTAGATAACTGTGGACCTGGATGGAGATTCTGAGTGTTTGTAGAAAGCGGGGTGGGCCCACCTAGCCTGACAAATAACCAAGATACCAGAGGCAAGCCCGTTTCCACTGCATTTGCTAGTTTCTCTCAGTAGATGGCGCCTTTGAGACCTTGCTCCTCAGAGATCTGCCTATTCATTTATTCATCTATTTATTTGCTATTTCATCCTGGGCCGGGTGGGGAGGGGACAAGTTTCTTTTCCAAGTGCAACTTTACAGAGCAAGATCTCAAACTGAAAATCATAATCTCTCTGCAGTGTCAGCTTGGAGGATGTTGCTTAATAAACATAACGGCAAAAATGAAAACTTCTCTTTGTTCAATAAATGTGCTGGCCCAAGCACTTTGGATCATCATGTTGAATTCTTACATGACCCCATGAGGTAGTAGTTATTAGTGATCTGAGTTCACGGCGGAGGAAACTGAGGCCTAGTATATTTACTGACCCAGGATCCCCCCTCTAAGCAATGCCAGTCTCCCCACCTCCCATGCCTGGATCTGCTAGATCATTCTGTCACCCAGGCAGGGTCCTCTCGCTCACATCTATGTCCTCATGCAGGAGGGGTGCCTGGTACAAAGTAGATCAAGGAGAAGAATAAATGAACACAAATGTCCATTAATTGTGTAAGGAAATTCCACAAAACCATGCCGGACACGGGAAATCACATAAGGGAGTTTATTAAGCAAACAGAGTGTCTCCCTGCAGGGTAAGAGAGAAAATGGGAGGAAAAGAGAAAGGGAAAGAAAGGGTGCACACTACAGAGAGTGGAAAGCGAGGAGGAGGAAAAGCAAGGGTGTAGGAGAGAGAAGCAAGAAGGGAAAGATGGCGGTTGAATTCCGCTGGGCTAACAGGGGACCAATATCGGAGGACACTTGCAAGCTGACTGATGAACCAATAGCTAGCTAGGATGTTCACAGATTGACAAGTGGTTGGGAGGTGGGGAAATGGCTGCAACGAAACGGGCGGAAGAGTGGCTTTGTACATTACAAATTGAGACTGCGAGAAAAGTAGGTGCTCATCTAGATAGCAGATCTTCTAGAACACTGGAGCTGATCAGAGAGGAGGCCCCTGCCTGTAATATCCGCTGCTCAGGAGACCCCGGCAGGAGGACTGTCCAAGGTCAGCCTGGGCAACTTAGCAAGACACAGTCTCAAAATAAAATGCAAAGGGCTGGGGGTGCAGCTCAGCGGTAGAGCCCTTGCCCAGCATCCATGAGGACCTGAGTTCAATCCTTGGGGAAAACCGTCCAATGCCCACCGTCTGGGCCAACATCTGACTGCAATTGCCTGAAAGACCCCCAGCAAGAGCAGCCCACCCAGAATTCCTGACCCACAAAATAAAATGGAGGCACTGAGTGGGGAGCTAATTTGTTGAGTAGTAACTTGAACATAACCGAAGAGAGGAAACCACTGACCAGGGACATCCATGGGCAGGGGTGAGGCCGGGCGAGCACCCGGCTTTCCCCACCCTTAGCCCGAGCTCTGCCTGCCCCAATGCCAAGCCCAGCCTGCTCCTCGAGCTGAAGGGGTGGTCTAAAGGGGCGCTGTGTGCAGGATGCCAGGGAACACAGAGGAAGAGGCACATCCTAGGGAGAAGAGAGGAATCTTCCAGACAGAAAGATGGCAGGTGATTGACGTAGCCTTCTCAGACAAGGCGCTAGGTAGAGCGCCCACTCAGAGCAGATGACTCCCTTCCCAGCACTGCAAGAAGGAGAGGGCGACCAGGGAAAGACCACCTCGCAGCAGAGAAACCTGGCAAACAGGACCCCAGTCGGGGGATAGAGTCGTAGCAATAAAATGTTTCTATCCCTCCATCACCAGGTTCATGGCCGAAGCACCTGCAACAAAAGACAGATTAGCAAGAGAAAAACACGCCAATTGATTTAGTGTGAGTTTTGCATAACACTTCTTCAGAAATGAAGGGTCGAATAAATGGACCTGAGTATTTTTCTGCTTAGGTTTGACAGGAAGTTTAACCGGAGGTGGAAAGAGCCCAATCCAGAGGAGGAAAGTTTGTTATTGAAATTCTTCTTTATGTCTCTCTGTCTTTGGGAATGAGGACATCTTTTTCCTTTGGGTATGTGAAAGGTACCTGTCAAATGAGGGTCTTGTGACTTGTTTTAGAGGAGAAGGGCTTGGGGTGGTCCGGGCATGGTGGTGACGCCCGTAATCACAGCAGCTCAGGAGGCTGAGGCAGGAGGATGGTGAGTTCAAAACTAGCCTCAGCAACTTAGTGAGGCTCTATGCAACTCAGTGAGACTGTGTCTCTAAATAAAATATGAAACTGGGCTGGGGATGTGGCTCAGTGGTTGAGTGTCCCTGAGTTCAAACCCTAGTACCAAAAAAAAAAAAGAGAGAGAGAGAGAGAGAGAGAGAGAGAGAGAGAGAGAGAGAGAGAGAGAGAGAGAGAGAACGGAGGGCTGGGGCAAGACTAAAGAGCATCCTCCTAGGTTTTCTAACCTGTTTCTGCTGTTTTCCAAATGCCAAGATGCTGTATTTGTGGGCAGCATGTCCTGAGCCCCTTCAAAATAAGTTATTAATGATAATAAGTCATATCTGTGCCCTTGATAGGATATAATGAAAATAGTGCTTTACCCCCATGATCTTCCTCCCCAAATCCCATGACCCCAGAGTAATCACACACACACAAATTCCAAATGTGGGATATTCTACAAAATGCATGACCAGAACTTCTCAAAGCCGTCAAGGTCAGCAAAACAGAGAAAGCCTGTCTGAGAAATGACCATAACTGAGAGCAGCCGACAAAGACCTGCCAACTGAATGCCATCACCAACAGTGTGTCTTGGTGGCCAACTTGGCTGACTGAGAGAGGCCGAGAGCATTGGCAAAGCATTGCTTCTGGATGTGTTCGTAGGGGTGTTTCCAGAGATGATTGGCCTGTGGGTTGGCGCATGCCCTGAACTTGGGTGGTGCCATCCAACAGGCTGGGGCACAGATGGGATAGAGAGAGGAAGAAGTGGGTAGACTTCACACGGGTCCGTGCTGGACTCTGCTTGGTCAGGGGCAGTTTTTGCTGTGGGCATCTCCCGTGGACACCAGACTCCGGGTTCTTCAGCCTTTGAACAAGGACCTGGAACGGTGGCTCTGCAGAGGCTTCCAGGCCTTCCAGCTCACACTGGGGTGGCTTCGTTGATTCCCCTTGGTCTGAGGTTCCAGCTCCTTGGACTGAGTAGCCACTGGTTTTTCCAGCTCTCCAACCTGCAGACCACCATTGTGGGATTATTCTGTTCCTGATCATGTAAGATGATCTAATAAAACCCCTCTTGAACCTATATATATTCATTATATTGGTTGTTTCTCTGGAGAGCCCTACAGTTGTGTAGTGTCCTGTATAGGATCCTAGGGCAGAAAAAGACAGTAGAGAAAAGCAAATCTGTAGGAAATAGGGACTATATTTAATAATGACATATCAATGTTCTTTCATCCATTTTGACCGATATACCATAGTAATTTAACACGTCAGCAACAGGGAAAATAGGAAACGGGTTATATAGGATGTCTTTATCTTATCTTTGCGGTTTTCCTATAAATCTAAAGCTATTCTAAAATTTAAAAAGGTGCAAGCTAGCAAGTGCTGGTGAGGATGCAGAGAAGGGACCCCACCACTGTTGGTGGGGATGTAACTTAGTACAGTCGTGATGGAAAATAGTACAGGGTTTCCTAAAAGAAAAAAAAAAATGAAAACAGAACTAGCAGAAGATGCAGTAATCCCATGACTGGGCCTATAGCCAAAGGAATTGAAATCAGTGGGTCCAAGAGACATTTGAACTCTCCCAGGTTCACTGGGCAATATTCACACTGGTCAAGATATGCATTAATACAAATGTTCCTACAGAGGTGAATAAAGAAAATGTGGTACATATAGACAGTGGGATGCGATTCCCAATACCACACAGACAAGCACGATCAAATAAAAAGGGCTGGACGGTAGCTCAGTGGCAGAGCGTTGGCCTAATGTGTATGAAGCTGTAATGGTCAATCTGAACGGTCAACTTGATTGAATTAAGAGATGCCGATGAATAAGAGGCTGCTGGGTGTGTCCATGAGGGCGTGTCTAGGCATGATTGACATGTGGGAGAGCCAACTGGATTGAAGACCCTCCCTAAGTGTGGCTGGCACCATCCAGCAGGTTGGAGGCTTGGGAAGAACAAGGAAGCAGCCGCAGATGCCAGCTCCGTTCTTCCTGATCGCTGCTGTGATCGCCTGAGGACATCAGCCTCCGGCTCTGTCACTCTTCCAAAGTGGACTCTGCCAGCGCTTCTCCAGGGAGTTTCCAGAAGCCTTGGGTCTTGGACTGGGGTAGGACTGTTGACCCCTCTCGTTCTGAAGCTTCAGCCTCTTGGACTGTGAGACCACTTGTTCCTCCAGCTCTCTAGCATGTAGACGGCCATTGTCGACTCTCCAGCTTCTGGTCACATACCAATCTAATAAATATCCTTTTTATAATCATAATTCTGTTGATTCTGTTCCTCTAGAGACTCCTGACTAATAAAGAGGCCCTGAGTTCAATCCTCAGTGCTGCCAAAAAAAAAAAAAAATATATATATATATATATTATATATATATTTTTATATATATATAATGTAAAGAAATTCAAGAATTCCTTCCAATCCCATGTTTACCAACCCGCTTCCTGAAATAACCACAGTCAGCAATTTGTGGTATGTTCTAGAGAAAGTGTTCAGGGAAGCACATTTTCTGGGGAGCATGTAGACCGAGGGTGGGAAAGATCTGGTCAGGAGGGTGAAATGACGTGATGGGGTGGGAGGAATGTCGCAGGGTACCTGGGGGAAGAAAGACATGAGGGATCCAGTCGCGCTTCGGTTTAGTAACAGCGAAGGTCGAAGGTGGCCCCACCCCCAAGCACTTCAGAAAAAATAAAATCAGTCCCTACCAAGATGGACCTTCTAGGCAAATAAGAGAAGTGGACATTAAGCAAAGAATCCCATAAAGGTGTGAAATCTTCAATTGTGATAAAGGCTCTGCAGCAGTAGAGGGTGATCTTGCCTCCCCAAAAGTGGACATTTGGCAACGTCTAGAGATGTTTTCACAGTTTTCATAACGAGGGAAGAGGGACGTGCCACTAGGACCTCGTGGGTAGGGGCTAGCGGGATGCTGTTGCACATCCCAAAATACACAGGACAGCCCTCAGGACAGAGCCAGCCAGTCCAAAATGTGACAGTCCAAATAGTTCTGGTTACACAGAGTTGAGAATCCACATCCCAGAAAGTTACGTGAGAAAATACAGAGCCCCAAGTTCCAGTGGCTAGACTCAGCAGAAGCTACTCCTGGCTCATATAAAATGCAATGATTCACAAGTCGGTTAACGTCCTGATGAATACATCATCCAGAGTAGAGTAGACCTTGCAGAACAAGGACCAGACGTCTCGGTTCCTCCTCTACCCTGACGATGAGGCTGCAGTATAAACATCCAGTCATTAGGTTTGAGAACAAAACAATGAAACCAACACAGATCTGCTTCCACCAGGGTTGTTTCCTTTCCTTTTTTTTTTTTGCATATTGGGGATTGAACCCAGGACCTTATTCATGCTAGGCATGTGTTCTGCCACTGAATTACACTCCCAACCCTTTTTTGTTTTGAGACAGGGTCTCACTACATTGCTTAGGACCTTGCTAAGTTGCTGAGGCTGGCCTTTAACTTGCAATTCTCCTGCCCCAGCCTCCCAAGTAGCTGGGATTACAGATGTGCACCACCATGCCTGGTGATTTATATATATATAAATATATAAATATTCTAACTTCAATCCCACTTTCCATAGGCAACCGCTTTCTTCTTTTATCCAACTGCACAAAGCTAAATAAGGTACTCATGATGTCATTTTTTTCTATTTATCACTTTTGGTCATTATTGTTTAGATGAGGATTTAATTACCTTAAATATCTTCCTCCTCACTCTACTTCCTCTCTGTCCTGCCAATTTTGATTAAATCAATATTCAATGTTTATGTTACTTTGTGTAAAATTTTCTCACAGCTGAGCTAAACAGTATTTCCTAATCATATCATTCTCTTGGTTAACTTTTTATTTTTCCTGGAGTTAACTATTGCTTCTTTTTTTCCCCTATTTGTTAAAAAGAAATCTTAGTGATCTTTTAGTTGCTCCACTGCACCTGTCAAAGGTCCATCAGTATTATTTTGTAGGTGCCAATGAGCTTTAAAAAACATCAATCAGACCTTGTTGCACCCCTTTTAAAATTCCTCAGTTACTCTCTACAGCACTTTGAATAAAATCCTGACTCCTGACCTTGGTCAACAGAGCCCTCATGACAGCCTCCATTCACTTTTCAAGCCTTCTCAAGTCAACCTTCCTGTTGTTGAAGGCTTTTAATGCTTTCTAGAATAATCCAAGCTCTTTTCCTTTGTCCTGTTCCTGATTCATCCGTGCCTTTTAGATGTCTTGAAATGTCACCCTTCCAAAGGTTCCTATGTCTACCATTGGTAAATGAGCACCACCTCTTCATCATTCTTTTCTTTCCCACAGGTTTCTAGATCTTCTCCTTACCTCTCTTCCATCCCCCGGTGTCTTTTCTCCCCTCCTTTCTCAGCTTCATTTCCGTGCTTGATTTTTCTAATCTCCTGACGCCCTTGCCCTCATTAGCCTGATAGAACTCACTTGGCAGAAACAAGTGCTTCTTTCTCGAACCCTCCACCTCTTTGCCTCGCACCCACGCAGATGAACGAAGCGGGGAAAGCTCACAACCACAGTAATGAGACTGATTTTTTTGAATTCTTAACCACAAATCTCAAGAGGACCCGTGGGCTGCCAAACCATCATTTCTATTCTCCGATGGCATGTATGCTTCCTGTTCTATGAAAATTATTTTGTGGCTTGTCCTCCCTCCTCAAACTCCCAACTGCTCCTCCTCACTCTCGCTCAAGCGACAACCTTACTTTTTACACCTTTGAGAAAACAGCAGCTATCCCCGAGTCCCAGGGAAGTCCACCCACCTCCTCTGAGCCTCCTGTTTCTGCAGAGGGCTGTTCGTGTTTCTGAGTGTCTGTGAACTTGGTCACGGGGGTACCACTCCCTCTCAGCTACTGAGTACAGCAAGTCTTCCCGTTCCTCTTGAGGACCCGTTTTCCACTCCTGTCTGGGTCATTCCCATAACGATGCAACCTTACTGCTTCCCTTGGAGAAACCATAATAAGCCCACTTTTGACCTGGCGCCCCTCCCCCTCCCTATTTCTTTGCTTCCTTTTGAAACACCTTGAGTCGCCATCTGTCCTCGGCATACAACTCCTCTCCTCCCATCTTTTATCAGACCCTCCTCTTGCCCTGACCGCTCCTCCAGCCTCGCTTCTCAAGGTCACCAGTGTCCCCCCCCCCCCCCCCCCCCCCCCGTTGCTAAATGTGAAGTTCTACTTGTGGTTTTTCTCTTCCTTGGCCTTTAGCAGCATTTCCACAAAGGGTCAAATTCTCTTCCCTAGAAACTTCCTTTCCCTTGGCTTTGTGGTTCTCCTCCTGTGTCCCTTCTCAGTCTCCTTCCCTGGTCCCCCTCTGTTCCTGTAATGGTTAATCTGAATTGTCAACTTGATTGGATTAAGAGATGCAGATGATTAAGAGACTTCTGGGTGTGTCTGTGAGGGCGTGTCTAGGAATGATTGGCATGTGGGATAGCCAACTGAAGAGAAGACCCTCCTTAAGCGTGGGTGGCACCATCCAACAAATTGGAGGCTTGGATGGAGTACCGGTGGGAAGCAGCTGCAGATGCAAGCTCGGCTTTTCTTGCCCGGGTTCCTGATCGCTGCTGTGATCACCTGAGGACATCAGACTCCAGCTCCTTCACTCTTCCAAAGTGGACTCTGCCAGTGATTCTCCAGGAGCCCTGGTCTTGGACTAGGGTAGCACTGCTGATCCCTCTTGTTCTGGGGCTTCCGCCTCTCGGGCTACGCAGCTGCTGGTTCCTCCAGCTCTCCAGCTGCAGACGGCCATGTGGACTCTCCAGCTTTTGGTCGCCTAAGCCAATCTACTAAATCCCCTTCTTATTATCATACTTTCTGTTGGTTCTGTACCTCCAGAGCGCCCCAGCGCAATCCCCCTACCTCTTTGTGTCAGAGTGCCCTCTCGGCCTCCTTCCTCTGTTCTGTCCATACCCCCTTCCTCGGTGACGTCCCTCACTCCTAGGGCTCCCCCGTGCCCTGTGCTGGGGATTGAACCAGGGCCTCAGGCACACCAGGCCCTGAGCCACCTCCCCAGTCACATCTCAGGATTTTAAATGCCGTCCCTCCCTCTGTTGACAACTTCCACACTTCGTTCTCGGGTGGCATTTTCTCCTGGCTCAACTTTCAATCTGCCTGCTATTTGGGCTTCCTTTCCTCAGGCATTCTCCTTTCTTTACTCTGTGGACAGTTTAAACCTATTTATTTAAACGTCATTCTCAGCGTCAGAGACCTCTCTTAGCTGGAGTTCTTTGGATGTGAATTCAGCCCAGACTCCACAGACCTGGTTTTGGATGGCTTCTTGGTTCCCGGCCCCTACAGAAGCAGGCACGCTGGTCCAGACGTGTCACACGCGTGGCAAAGGCTCGGGAGTGCTGTTGTTCACACTTGACCCTGTTTCCCCTTAGAGTTCAGGCATAGCGTCTGGCATTTCTCTGCCCACTGGGTTTCATTTTTCTAAATGGAGAGCACAGTCCCTTCCTGGCTCCTGGTTTTATTCAGAGCGTTCAGGTCCCGCTTCCTGCCATCGCCTGGACTTTATTCCTTCTCAGGCCTTAGGCCCAGCCCCGGCATGACACTTGATTTTTCTTTTCTTCTTCCTCCCTTCTCGCTCCTTAGATGTTAACCCAATTCGCTTTTATTTATTTTTTAAATAAAACTGTATAAATTTGAGGTGTAAGATCTGATGGTTTTAATATACATAGCGGAATGATGACCACGGTCAAGACAATTAACATGTCCATCTGCTCACGTTATTAACTGTGTGTGTGTGTGTGAGAGAGAGAGAGAGAATATTTCAGGTCTGATCTCTTAGCAAATTTCAAGTATACAATAGAACGTTATTAACTAGAATCACCATGGCGTGCATGAGCTTTCTGGAACTTTACTCATTTTCCACTGGAAATTCGTACCCTCTAACCAACACGGCCCCACTTCTCCGGGTCTCTGAGTCCCTGGTCATGACATTCTACTCTCCATGTAGTTGACATTTTTAGATTCTGCCTGCAAACGAGGTCATGCGGAATTTTTCTTTCTGTACAAAACTGGCTTTTTTTTTTTTTTCTTAGGACAATGTCCTCCATGCTTCTTCTCCATTGGCAAAATGGCAGGATCGTGTTTCTCTGTGCATTGTGCCATCCAGTCACCTGGCAATGGCCACAGGTGGTTTCCACGGCTTGGCTCTTGTAAGTGAGGCAGCAATGATGGAGGGGATGCAGCCGTCTCTTTGAGGCACTGATTCCGTGGCTTTTGGGTGTGTCCCCAGCAGAGGGATGGCTGGGTCATTGAGGAAACCCCACAGTCCTTTCCATAAGATATTCTTCCCCAGAATTTCTGGTTTAAAACAGGAAGTTCCCTCACACTCCTTTTCTCTATCATTGAACATTTATTTTCCTGCAGTGCAAGATTTGTGGGTCATTCCTGACTTTTATTGCATTCGTGAATTTTCTGGGCTCCAGGAGAATGTCCGTGCCACCAGGGTAAAGGGACCAGGTCTGTCTCACTCTGTTCTGTCTCTGGCTGTGGCTGAGTGTGTCACCTACATCGTTGAGCCAGCAGGCAGCGTTTCACAAACACCAGTGGCTTCTTCCCCCGGGCACCATGACCCTGCACCTGGGGATTCCTTTTCCTGCGGGCCTGTGCCAGGCCCAGGCACGGAGCAGGCTGGGCGGACTGGAGCGGTCGCCCTGGGAGTGATGAAGGTAGGGAACGAATCTGAATCCCCGCGAGCAGCGACACCTCCCGAGGGGGGTAAGGTGGAGGCACTCGGGAGCTGACAGAGAGGAGGCAGGAGGGTGTAGAGCATCCTCATCCACTGTCGTGAAACAGAGTTCCACGGGACGTCACCGCTTCTCCTACCCGTGGGACCACACTGACATCCGCTTGGCTTCTCAGGTCACGCTTACCGTCCGTTGTCGGGAGCACCTGGTATTGGCGCCTTTGTGCGTTTCTGGAAGAACTGTCGCCAGAGCGATTCCTAGAAATGGCTGTGGCACGAGGCTGGAGCCCCGACGTTCACACCCTGCCATCGGCGACTGTAACCCAGGCTGTCCCCCTTTGCCAACGCGACGTGCAAGAATAAAGAAAGAAACTCACGGGCGTTAGAACCCGTTTGTCCTGACAGGTGGCTGAGGCTGGTCTTCTGGTTCCTGTTTATTCCTTCCCTGCCTCTGAGATGGGGGAGAGGAGAGGCCACGGGGGAGAGGAGAGGCCACGCGGGAGAGAAGGGAGTGGCCACAGGGAGGCGCTGGCTGTGACCTGGCCTGTCAGAGCTCTGGAAGTTTCCCAGTGGGTGGGAAAATGAGAGCTTTGGGGTTGTTCTTTTTTTCTTTTTTAAATGTTAATTTCTTTTTTAAAAACTATTTTTATAGTTGTCCATGACCTTTATTTTACTCATTTACATGTGGTGCTGAGAATCGAGCCCAGTGCCTCACAAGTGCTAGGCAAGCGCTCTACCGCTGAGCCACGACCCCCACCCCTTAAATGTTAATTTCTGTTACTTATTTTTTTTTAAATTTTTGTATATACCATGATTGCATCCTTATGGGGGACAAAGTGGTGTCATGATCTACGTATACCATGTAGAATAACTAAATGGAGCTATTGCCCGGCGCCTCAAATACTTAAGTTTTTTGTTTTTTGTTTTTTGGGTTTTTTTTTTTGAGTGAGCGCATTTGAAATTTTCTTGGTGATCCTGAAATGTACATGCTCCCTGACTCATCCGACCCCTCCTGCTGGGCAGCAGAGCTTTAAAAACCCAATCCCATTCCTCCCGTCCAACTGATTGGACGTGGCTTTGGACCGTCGTCTTGCCGTTTCCCTGAGATTTCTGTTCGGACATGATTGCAGATGATCCCCCTGGAGAAGCGATAAGCTGCAGTTGATCCTTATCGGGATTCTGCAGGCTGGCAGCAAGCTGGACGTCTGCCAAGGGACAGAGTCGGCGCAGGAGGCAGCGTGATCGCACAGGTCCCAGGAAGGCGCCCAGCGGCGCTCCAGCCGGGTCCAGATGGCACGATTGGCGCGCCCTTCCAGCGGGGCGGTTCCAAGGTCTCTTAGCGCGGCCCTGGGGAAGGCTTGCCAGTGTTCTCTCTTCTGGGGTGATAGGATAGTGCACAGCCTCCTACGGGACTCCAGTGACCCCCCGGGAGCCACCCTCGGTGGGTTCCTCCACTGGCGGATGCGGCTGAACCTGGGGACCTGCTTCAAACCGAGAGAACGCAGTACACGTGGTGAGATGTCAGGCCCGGCACTAGGCTGTAAGTGACGGTGCCTTCTCTCTGCCAGCAGACCTCTCTGCTGCCCCCTGAGCTTGCACCGGGGACGGGGGCGGGGGCGAGCAAGCTCCTGTGTGGAGAGAAAAAGAGTGGCTGGGGACATCCCACCGTGAGCAGCTGAGCCGGCTTGGCAGGAGATCCTGGCCCGGCCCTGACTGCACCCGAGACCGCCTCCTAAAGAGAGCAACCCAGCTAAGCCGCGCCCAGATGCTGGGCCCAGGGAAACAGCGGTGGCGATAGATGTCCGCTGTTTTCTTTTCTTTTTCTTAATTAATTTTTAAAATTTATTCTCATCAGTTGCACATGGCGGTAGAATGCATTTATATATTTTGATAGATCATTCATAAATGGAGTATGATCTCTCATTTTCCTGATGGTACGCATGGCAGGATCACACGGGTCATGCAGTCACACATGCACATGAGGTCATCGTGCCTGTTTCACTCCACTGTCCTTCCCTCCCCCAGGCCCCTGCCTTCCCTCCCCTCCCTTCTGCCTAATCCAAAGTAGCTCTATTCTTCCCTAGCCACCCTCCCCACCCCCAAGGGGAATTAACATCCAAATATCAGAGAAAACATTTGGTCTTTGGTTTTTTGGGTTTGGCTTAGTTTGCTTAGCAAGATGTCTGCTGTTTTAAAGCTGAGTTTGGGGTTATGTTTTAGCAGCAAATAAGTAATAGGGAAGGTGTGTTTTACAGTGAGTGCCACTGATTTAATGAGATTTTGGTGGCCCTTCTGTACTCCTGAGAGATTTAGAATCTTCCCTCCCCTCCTGGGGAAGGTGAGGAAGCCACAGGTCCATTCTGTGTGCTGCATTTATAGTCTTTTCCTACACAAATAAGACTTCTAGCCTATTCTTCTCGTCTCCTGTTTGTTGCAGATGACTTTCTCCATGCATGTCACTTCTTTTATTATTATTGTTATTATTATTATATTGAGGACTGAACCTAGGGCCTCACACAAGCACTCTGCCACTGAGCTTGCTCCCGCCCCATCCTGTCCCCTCTGCATCCTAATGGCACCCTAGGCACAGGCTCAGGTTCACCTGTTCCTCCTCCATCTTTAGCTCTCCAGCCCTCCTCCTGCAGACTGCAGAGCAGGCATGGTGTGTGAAGAGGCTTGTGGATGCTTTCAGGTGGCAGGAAGACCCCAGATGTGAGCATATGCGGGCAGCTTGGATGATCCTCATATGAATGAGGAGACTGGACTCCTGCCAATCAACAGCACACATCAGAGTCCCTGCAAAGCTCTCCCAAATGCGTAGCTTGGGCCCATTTCAGGTGCTCCAAGGGTGAGGCCCCGGCACATGCTCAGCCTGTGTTTGTGTTTCCCAGAGAGCAGAGGAGGTAGCAGCCCCAAAACAAAGGTGGTTTGGCAGGTTATCTCAGGAGGCAAATGAGAAGAAACACCCAAACAAAACAAAACCAAAGCCAGGCTGTCTGGTCTGTCGGTAAGCTACTCACCCCAGTGGATTCTGGTGACTCAGTCCCCAGGGGGCCTGTGGGGGTGGCAGAGAATTTTCCTACTGGACGACAGGGGGCCTGGGTAGCTACTACTCTTGTCCTTTGCTGGCAGAGGACTGTCCCATGAGGTCCCCTTTCCTGCAGCTCTTCTTGAAGAAGGCAGAGCAGAAAACAGGGAGGGGCTTGATGTGGACAGAGGAACACCGTCTGCTGCTGCCCTGGGCTCAGGTGACCCCCAGGGATGGAACCAAGCACCATGGGTGCTTCCTTTGGAGACTAGGTCTCTCCCGGGCTAGCTCCCTCCCTTGCCTTCCAAGTGAGCTGTCTTGCTGTGCAGAGGATTTTTCCACAGTCCTGGGTATATCAGGTTTCTTACTTACACATTGAGAAAGATTTATATGAATTATCTGTGTTAGGAATGTGCGTATTTCTTCTTGTGTGCAGGTACTGCTCTGTAACAACAAACCCACCATTATGTACAACTGTAATGCACCAAAAATAAAAAGAACATGCAGATTCCTGCCCACCCTGTTAATTCTTGATTTTCAAAAGAATGCTCTTGAAGCTTTACAGATAATGTCATTTGCTATCATGGAATTTTCCTAAGTTACAAAAGGCTTATATCACAAATCAACTTAAACTGGTTTGGAAATCATTTCTACCAAAGATTCATAATTAGCATAGCCCACTATAGTTCAAGAATCCAGGTTTAGAGGTCTGCATTTGGCTGGTGATTTAATTTTCTCATCTACAAAATAGGGACAAGAATATTATCCTGCCTATAGATTTATGAGGACTTCATATCAAGTACTTCATATCAGTATAGCTCAAAACAGACTAGAAGTCCACTAAGTGGTGACCGTCACTGTTAACATTATTATTTATTATAATTATCATAATGGTGGAGTTCCAGTTCAAAACTGTGTGGCTGTGAACAAGCCTCTAAGTATCTGGACTTTGAGGCTCCTCACTGAAGCTTAAAGAATATCAGTTTTCAAAATAAATGATATATTTTGGTACTGGGGACTGAAACCAGGGGTTCTCTATCACTGAGCCACATCCCCAGACATTTTATTTTTTATTTTGAGACAGGGTATTTCTAGGTTGCTGAGGCTGGCCTCAAGCCTGGGATCCTCCTGCTCGGCCTCCGAATTGCTAGGATTACAGACAACTACCACTGTGCCTGGCTTCCGTGATCATTTTTGATAAACTTTTTTTTACTTTGGAAGTAACTCAGATGTGCCAGTTGCAAAACTGGCACAGAGCTCCCATGTCCTTCCCGCCTTCTCCCAATCTTAACATCTTATCTAATCATAGTGTCATCATTGAAATGAAGAAGCGAACATTAATCCAATACTAACAAGTCAACTACAGACTCTGGATTTTACCATTTTTTTTCCCCACCAGCATCCCCTCTCTCTTCTGGAATTCAATCCAAGATATGATATTGTATTTAAGAATTCCATAAATCTTTTGACATCTCTTGGTAGAGCTTACAAGGTCTTGGGTATGCCAAGTGTTTGGCAAATGCCCTAATTCCTATTCCACTGATGATGGTCAAATATAAAAGCATCGTTTAGAAAAATGAAGAATTGGAAACAACATATGATCCACCCATGGGGGACTCGATGAGTCACCCTAGTGTCTCCAACTGATTGCCTTTAAACTGAAGTTGAGAAAACACGTTCCTCCACGTGACAAGAATCAATATCATATTAGGACCTAGACAAAAGGCGTTCTGAGACTATCACAGCATGATTTCACTTTTTTTTTTTTTAAATGTGCATGAAAATTTGAAGCAGGAAATAAAAATATTAGACTCTGTGAAACTTGAGCTGGTGGTATTCTAGGAAGTTTTATTACCAACACTCTTTTGCTGTTTCTTGTGTCTGTGGCATAAATACACTGTCTAATGTGTGAGATGTGAACATGGAACCAAACCGTCCAGCCAGTTAGGGTCGAAAACAAAATGGCAAGAGTGGGGCTTCCAGTCCCTGTATGTAAGATCCGTTTATGGTCTGTTGAGGGCTCCCTCTCCAGCAGGATAAGGCTTCCGTTGGAGGAAGAGGGGACACCTTTTTTGACAAGGAGGCAGGCATCTCTGGACTCCTGATGATTTGGTAAGAGCTTTCAAATCCGCCTGCCAGGACCTTCTGGAGAAGGAAAAGGGGGCTGGGGTGAGGGACAAAGCCAGCAGTCCAGATGCGGAGCTGGAGCACGTGGAGGGAGCAGATGCATCCGGGAGACACAGGGGAGGGAATCTGGAGCAGAAATCGTGCCTTGGGAAGTGACCTGTCTTCTCCCAGACTCCATCTCCGCCTTGCTCATTCCACAGGCAGGCAGAGCCGTTCTGAGACAAGCACAGGAGGGAGCTGAGGTGTCACTGAGCACGTGTTCCTTTCTTCCACCTCCGGGACACCGTCCCTTTGACCCTGAGCATCGTAGGTCCGGGGTCTGTTCACAGATGCCCGAGACAGGAACCTAAGAACCCAGGCCCGTGAAGGCGTGGTGGCTTTCTTCTCATGGTGTGTGACTTGCCTGGGACGTCTCTCCAGTGATCGACTGGCATTCGTTGAAGAAAAAAAAAATGCTCTGCATCTCTTTCTCCATCCAGAAGAAAGAGCAGTCTTTCCTCTGCAGGGAGGGCCAGAAATGAAATGTATCTCTGCTACAGCTGGAGTATGACTGTCCCCCAAGGCCCTTGGACTGGAAGCTTGGTCCCCAGCCTGTGGTGCTACCAGGAGGTGGTGGAATCTTAAGGAGGTGGGGTCTGATGGGAGGAAGTTAGGTCATTGGGGACGTGGCTTTAAAGGGGAGCGTGTGACCCTGGCTCCTTCCTCTCCCTCCTGAGCTGCTTCCTTGGCCAGGTGCTCCACCATGATGTATTGCCACACCACAGGCCCAGAGGCCAACGAGGCCAAGGAACCACGAGCTGGAACTTCTGAAACTGTGAGTCAAATAAACCTTTCCTTCTTGCCTGTTGATTTCCTCAGGTATTTTGTCACAGTGATGGAAAGCTGACTGACATAAAACTGTTTTTTTTTTTTTAAATCACTTTTTCTTTGAAGAACAACACATGGAGAGTTAAGAGAGAATTGAGCAATGGAGAGAAAGGAGGAGAAGCAAGGGGAAGTTACCCTCAGAGAGATAATCAAAGATGTTCTCCCTCATAAGTCTAAAAGATCTGGGACTCCTAAATTCTCCCCTCAGGAAAAACTAGCTCCCTTTCTCTCTCTCTCTCTCTCTCTCTCTCTCTCTCTCTCTCTCTCTCTCTCTCTCTCTCTCTCTCTCTCTCACACACACACATTCCTCTTCAGAGGTTAGATAAAATTTTAAGGATCAAAAGTTTGTTTCACAGTAAACTGGGGACAGCTATCTGAAGTCCAATATAGAGATTATATTTTTCTATGTCACAACCAGAGTCTTGAAATCCTCTCATCTAGTTCCCATATTGAGTGGTTATCAAAATATACTTTCAAAGTTGAGGAAAACTTTGCCAAAAACGAAATTTCTCAAACAACCCAGCAACTCAGAAGACTGAGGCAGGAGGATCACAAGTTTGAGGCCAACCTCAGCAACTCAGCAGGACTTTGTCTCAAAATAGAAGAGTGAAAGGGTAGGGATACCACCCGGAGTTTAAGTGCCCCTGATTTCAATTTTAAATTAAAAAAAAAAAAATTTAAAAATACATATATGTCAGTTAAAATCAGCTTACTGGAGTAGCGCCCAGCAATACAAAGAGATCAACCAAACATCGATATGTCGGAACTTGCCTGAATTACAAGGAACGACACTGAATGAAATAAAGCCGATCTCAAGAATCCCATGCTGCAAAATTGCATTTACATAAGTTCCTTGAAAAGACCAGGTTATTGGATTGGAGCGCAGACTGGTGGTTGCCAGGGATGAGGGAGGCCCAGAGGTTGGAGGTGGGCGTGGCAGGGACAGGGTAGCATGAAGGACACTGGTAATGGCTGTTCTGTGTGGTGACTGTGGAGGTCATGCCGATCCACGTGCTCAAGTGGCGTGGAACTGAACACGCTCACGTGCCAATGAGTGCAAGCTGAAAACAGTGAGACCTGAATGAACTCAGTGGGTTGCCTCAAGGTCGAGTTCTTGGTGACGGTATCTGGTACTGTACAAGGTATGTCATATGTTACTGGGGGACACTGCACGCAGACTACACGGGACCTTTCTGGATTCTTGCACACAGCGGCAGGTGAAACACCTCTCATCTCAAAGATTTTTTGTTTTTTTAAGACAGAGTGGCTTTAGAAGCGTAGCGCTCTGCAGTGGACATCTCAGAGAGCCCAAGAAACCCTCAGCCCAACTCCAGGGCCTGCATTTGCAACTTTGATGCCCTTATGCCCAGGGGTGAGGGTGACCTGTTCACAGGTATCAGTGAGCGGCTAGCAGGGTTGGAGTCCCAGCCTCGTCTGAGTCCCTCCAGAATCTCAGTCAAAAGTCTCTCCTTCCTAAATTCCTATTGTTTGATCCTTGCTGAATTTTCTCCATAAAAACCAACTCAGCTAGATAAATGGAGAGAACTCAGGATCATCAATCCTGACGTCTTACAAAACCAGTGGGGGAGGAAACACAGTCATGCATTCTTAACAAAAGGGAGACGTTCTGAGAAATATAACATTGGGCGATCTTGTCACTGGACAAACGTCCTGGCGTGTACTGACACAGAACGCAGTGGGACAGGTCTACGGGAATCAAGGTGGCCTCTTGGGGCAATCAAGAGGGGTGAAGCCGGTGTGCACCTGTAAATCCAGCCATTCGGGAGGCTGGGGCAGGAGGGTCGCAAGTTCAAGTTTAGCCTGGACAACTTAGCGAGACCTTGCCTCAAATTTTAAAAATAAAATAAAAAGTTTAAAATTTTTTTTAAAAGTGAGTGCCTCCAGCAGGTGCACGGCCAGGTAGACCAGCCAGCCTAATTGCACGCTCTCCTATGGTACACTTCATGTTTCTCTCAGTAGAAGGAGGACATTCTAAAATGATAATGAAAAGTGTAAATTCCCACAGCGGTGACCGTCATTTATTACGGTCATGGAGCCTGCTGTCACGTGACTGGCAGCCCCAGGGAACGCGTGGATTTTGTCCAGGGTCTTGCGGCGGTCGTGGTGATGGAGAGGTCGCTGCGTGGTCCGCTGCCTATTCTGTCTTAGTCGCCAACTACACAGCTGTGGCTAAAGGATCTGAGCAGCACAGCTAGGGAGGGGGAAAGCTTCCCGGTTTCAGAGGTCTCAATCCATAGAAGGCCAACTCCGTTCCTTGGGGCTCCGGAGAGGGAGAACGTCAGGGCCAGAGAGTGTGGCAGAGGGAAGCAGCCCACACTGTGATCAGGAAGCAGAGAGAGTCTCTGCTCTCCAGATGCGAAATATGCACCCCAAAGCCACGCCCCAGTTCCGGTCTCCTCCAGCCACACCCTACCTACAGTCACCACTCACTTAATCCCAGTGGGGATGAAGTCACTGGTTGGGTTAAGACACTTACCACCCAGTCATGTCTCCTCTGACCCCTCCTGCATGGTCTCACAGCTGAGCTTTTGGGGGACACCTCAGATCCTAACCATAACATATACCATCACCCCACTTACAGGTGAGGACGTTAGAACGCAGAGAGGTGAAGTCACTTTCCCCAGGTGAACCCTGGCAGGGAGCTTGGCAGGGATCAGAACCCACGGAGTCTGGACCAGCTGGCCCAGGGGTTCCCCAGGGCCAGACTGATCACATACTCCTCGTGGACGGGTTGTGCTTGTGTTCACAGGTATACACGCAGGTGCACAGCTCTGTGCGTGTGTATGCGTGCGTGTTCTAAAAGCCAGCTCTGGTGTTTGCCAAGGCCACAGTGAAATGAGATTTGGGTTGAAAACACAGCTTTTCAAATGCCGTGCCCCTTTTCCTTCCATCCTCCGTCAGAGGAATTTAATTTGCTCAGGAATCTTCCTTTTCGCCACTGGGGAACCACAGAGAGTCAGAACTTTGGCAGCTCTGACTGACGGGTGCTGTAAATAGGGCCCAGCTCAGCCTGACTCCGCGGAGGGCGGGACGTCCCAGATGCCAGGTAGGACAGACCTCCCCCGCTGGCCTGGTGCCAACCCCCACCTGCTGCTCATGGTCCTGCCACTAACCTGGTTTCTGCTGGTGAGTTCAGAGACACTTAGTGAGCACCTCCTTCCATCTTTATTCAGCGATTCATCAATGTGTCTGCCACCCTTAGTGCCTGTCCTGTCCTTAGAATTTTTACTGAGCTGTCGACTCTGCATACGTCCTCGCCTGGCCCATCAGAATTCATTATTCTGTAATTACACAACCCACTGTTTTCAAAGGACTTGTGGTTGCTTTTTTGTTTTTCCTTTTTTCTTTTGTACCAGGGGTGCTTAACCACTGAACCACATCCCCAGTCCTTTTTAAATATTTTATTTAGAGATGGGGTCTTGCTAAGTTGCTGAGGGCCTCGCTAAGTTGCCGAGGCTGGCCTTGAACTTGCCATCCTCCTGCCTCAGCCTCCCGAGCTGCTGGGATTACAGGCACACGCCACTGCGCCCAGTCTGTGGTTGCATTTTAAGGACTATCAGAAACCTTGTCTTTGCTCTAGAGCTTCCCTTGGTTAGGACTGTGGGAACCACAGAGGGGAGTCCCAGCTGCCTACCCTCCAAAAGCAACGTTCTCTCTTCTCCCAAAACACAAAACCATACAGCCTTTTGCAGCTGACTTCTTCCACTTCATAAACTGTAAACATTTTAACGGCAGCGGTCCTGGCTTGTCAGTGTCCCGCCCCCACAACTTACATACACACAGAATCCGTGGGGAAATGGATCTTTGCAGATGTTGTCAATAGGGTGTGGTTTTACTGCATCGGGACGGGTCCTAAATCCAATGACTGGTTCTTATAAGAAGGAGTTTCGGTCACAGAGACAAGATATAGAGGAAAGAAGGCGGTAGGAGGACAGGAGCCACAAGAGGAGTGAACAGCTACCAGCAAGAGGACCAGGGACCGGGGCACCACCTGCGGGTGGGCGAGGCACGGATCGCATGCACCTCAAAGCCGCTCAGCGCCTTCCTGTCAGACTTCTGCTCTGCAGAAACGGGAGCGAATCCACTCCTGTATTTTAAATGACCAGGTTTGTGGCGATCTGTGACCTCCTATGAAAACAATCCAACTACTTCGGGTGACCGCACCCTCTGGATCTGTTATCACGTATCTCGCCAGCTTTCTTAATGAATCCTGTTTGGTTTCTATTAAAAAGAAAAAAAAAAAACACTTTGTGGGTCTCTGATGGCCTTCGTTTGCGCTTTATCAAGTAGCTGCTGCGTGGGGTCCTGTGTCTGTGATGTCTTCCGTGATCTTGAGACGAGAGGAAATTGACGTGGGAGTAAATTTTCATTTTCTTTATTTTTTGGGGGGTGCAGGGTGGGCTTTTTTAAAAAATTTAATTAATTTCTTTTTTACATTTTATTTTATTTTTTTTATTGTAAACAAGTAGGATACATATTGTTTCTCTGTTTGTACCTGGAGTAAAGGCATACTATTTAATTTATTTTTAAATTACTTTTTAAATTTGTTTTAACTAGTGGTACATGGCAGTAGAATGCATTCATGCATCGTGATAGATCATACATAAATGGAGTGTAATCTCTCATTTTTTTGATCATACATGTTGTAGGATCACATTAGTCATGTACCTGAGGTAATAATGTCTGTTTCACTCTCTTCTCTTCTCCTTCCTTCCCCCAGACCCCTTCCCCTCGCTTCACTCCCCTCTACCTAATCTAAAGTAACTGTTCTTCCCTATCATCACCCACCTTATTGTGAATTAGCATCAGCATATCAGAGAAAAGATTTGGCCTTTGTTTTTTTGCGATTGGCTTATTTCGCTTAGCATGATATTCTCCAACTCCATCCATTTACCAGCAAATACCAGAATTTCATTCTTCTTTAAAGCTGAGTAATATTCCATCATATATATATATAAATACACCCTACATTTTTTGATCCATTCATCTGTTGAAAGGCATCTAGGCTGGTTCCATAGTTTAGCTGTTGTGAATTGAGCCATGTTGATGTGGCTCTGTCACCACAGTATGCTGATTTTAAGTTTTTAAGTCCTTTGGGTATAAACCCCGGAGTGGGATAGCTGGGTCAAACGGTGGGTCCATTCCAAGTTTTCTGAGGCATCTCCACACTGCTTTCCATGATGGCTGCACCAGTTTCCATTCCCACCAGCCACGTGTGAGTGTGCCTTTTCCCCACATCCTCACCGAAATTTTCTAAATACCTAAAGTTTGCTCCTGCCTAGGCCCCATGAAATTTTAATTTTTTTTTTTTTTTTTTTTTTTTGAAAACATTCCAAAACCCCTACCTATGCGGGCTGTGCAGACAGGATTTTAAGACGGCCTTTGCTGATATACAGGTCCTCTGTCTGTAGCCACCAGACGGTGAATAGGAGGCATTTCACTCCCATGAGTAGCACGTGTCACATGGCCAGGGGACATTAGCAAAGACAGAGTATCCGGGCCCCTAAAGCAAAGGGGGACAATAAGACACCCTGTCCCCCAAAACCTTGCTGAGTTAAGGGATCCGGGAAGCAAGCGTGGCTGGAGAGTCAATCCACATCATGGTGGAGGACCCTGGCTCCCCCGTGCACGCTGGGACAGGCCAGGTCAGGGTTCTCCGTGGAAAGCCACGCTCGTCACGTCCACAGGGACGGCCACTCCTTGGATGCTGGTCAGACAACAGGCTAAACGAGCTACAGCCCACGAGGCCGCCGCCTCTGCAGCCTGACACGTGCAGCCCTCTCTGTGGGGACTGGGGCGGAACCGAGGGCACCGGGAGAGGTGTGTCCCCACCCAGCTGGCCACCGCTGGGCAGAGCACCATGAGGGAGAGGAGGCACTGCTCGGTGGAGCACCATGAAGGACAAGTGCCATCTGTCAGCCGTGGCTACTGAACCCTTAGTGGAGTAGTCACTGATCTTCTCGTGAGCTTTCCCCAGTAAATCTGCCCATGCCATCTCCGGGCACTTTACTTTGGCCTGTCTGCAACCTACCCCACTGTCCTGGAACAACCAGACTGTGGGGGAGACAGCCTGAGCAGAGTCATTGATCTCTGAGCCTAGCGGTCAGAGTGAGAGCAGTCAGGGATTGAAGTGAGAAGGATTTCATGCGACATGTTGAGGGGAACTTGGAGGGGGCCACTTGCAGGGAGTTCAGGAAGCTCAGGAGCCAACAGCCAGCAAGGAGCAAGGACCTCAGTTCTGTGCCACAAGCAATAGAGGGTCCGTGAGTGATGTGAAGGTCAGGCCCAGAGGCGAAATACTTCCCCATTTAGGGCTCGCTGTCACCACCACTGACCGTGAATTTGGAAGCAGGGTTTCCCCACAAGACCCTCAGGCCAGACCACAGCCCTCCGCCTCCTGGATTCCAGTCCAGTGATGTCCTGAGTGGAGGCCCAGCCTCGGAGTGGCAGACCTTTGAGCTACAGAGGAAAGGGCCGGTGCCCGAGGCTGCGGAGTTTGTCGTAATTTATTAAAGGGCAAAAGAAAACAATACAGACATGGACTTTTTAACGACGGTTCATTTTACTTTTTTCTTTAAAAAGATTTTTTTTGGAATATCGATTTTCTGATGGCCCCTGCCCTTGTCCAGCCAGCAGAGCCGCCAGGAGCAGATGGGCACAGGGAGAAGTGTGGACGCCTGATTCAAGCCACAGGATCAGCGGTGGATTGGCAGAGGCAACCCAGTGCAGCCACCGTGGCCTGGCGGATGTCGGAGCAGATGAGGGCACGGGTCCTAACCTGCCACCGCGGCCCGCGAGCGTGTGAAACGGTGGACGCCATCGTCAGCCTCGGGGGCAGTGCACCTCCACACTGTGGTGAGATCCACTTCAGACCCACAAGGAGGCCGGGAACCCAAGAGTCAGATACTAGCAGGTGGTGAGGGCCGTGTGGAGGGACTGGAATGCTCGCACCTGCTGTGGAAGGATCTGGAAGTCCATCAGATGCCTAGAGAGAGTAACCATAGGATCCCCAGAGAAAGGAAACGTTCCCTGCAACGTTCACGGCAGCTTTATCCGTCAGAGCGGAGGAGGAGCCACAAGCCGAACGTCCGTCGGATGCCTGGCGGGTTTATAGCATGCGCTGTCTCCATCTCCTGGAATCATATTAGGCAGTAAAATAAGTGAAGCACAGACTATACCAGGCTGCAGATGATCCTTGAAAACAGAAGCCAGCACTGTCTGGGAGACGACCCTGGAAAGGGAACATGTCCAGGGGAGCCAAATCTGCAGTGGCCTGGGGCTGGGAGGGTGGGATTTAGCTGTGACGGCTGTGGCACCCGGGAATTCTTTGGGGGCTATTAAAATCTTCTAAGTATTCTTCTTCTAAGTGAATCGTGGTGATGGTCGTACAGCACTGGGAATCCACTAAAACCACTTTACACCAGTGATTTACGTGGTCTGTGAGTACACTCACTAGTGTAACCTGCTACAATCCCAGGGCCACTCGAGGCCATCCAGAGGGAGAGCTGCTCAGCACATTCTCAAGACAGGTGTCTGCACAAGTGATGTGAAAGGAGACCAGGAGGGGCAGAGCCCAGAGCCGAGGGACAGGCTTTCTGCAGGCACGCGACACGTAGCCGCAGGAGTCCACGGCACCGTCAGCCTTGGCTCAAATCCCGTCAAGCCTTCCCTTTGGATCCTGACAGAATGTTGCAGCTGGGTCATGGTTTGGCTTGGCATGCAGTGAACAGTGAGCGAATGGGACGGAGGAAGTGGAGGAGAGAGGGGCCCAGTCCTCCTTAGTCCTAACCAGAAACAAGTAGTCAGTGGTTAGCGCAATAGGTGAGATGGTTAGTGTGATAGGTGAGATGGTTAGTGCAACAGGTGAGATGGCTAGTGCAACAGGTGAGATGGTTAGTGCGATAGGTGAGATGGTTAATGTAATAGGTGAGATGGTTAGTGCAATAGGTGAAATGGTTAGTGCGACAGGTGAGATGGTTAGTGCAACAGGTGAGATGGTTAGTGCAACAGGTGAGATGGTTAGTGCGACAGGTGAGATGGTTAGTGCGACAGGTGAGATGGTTAGTGCGACAGGTGAAATGGTTAGTGCGACAGGTGAGATGGTTAGTGCAACAGGTGAGATGGTTAGTGCGACAGGTGAGATGGTTAGTGCGACAGGTGAGATGGTTAGTGCGACAGGTGAGATGGTTAGGGCGACAGGTGAGATGGTTAGTGCGATAGGTGAGATGGTTAGTGCAACAGGTGAGATGGTTAGTGCGACAGGTGAGATGGTTAGTGCGACAGGTGAGATGGTTAGTGCAACAGGTGAGATGGGTAGTGCAATAGGTGAAATGGTTATAGAGTTAGTGCAATAGGTGAGATGGCTAGTGCAACAGGTGAGATGGTTAGTGCGACAGGTGAGATGGTTAGTGCAACAGGTGAGATGGTTAGTGCGATAGGTGAAATGGTTAGTGCAACGGGTGAGATGGTTAGTGCAACAGGTGAGATGGTTAGTGCAACAGGTGAGATGGTTAGTGCAACAGGTGAGATGGTTAGTGCGATAGGTGAGATGGTTAATGTAATAGGTGAGATGGTTAGTGCAATAGGTGAAATGGTTATAGAGTTAGTGCAATAGGTGAGATGGCTAGTGCAACAGGTGAGATGGTTAGTGCGATAGGTGAGATGGTTAGTGCGACAGGTGAGATGGTTAGTGCGACAGGTGAGATGGTTAGTGCGACAGGTGAGATGGTTAGTGCGATAGGTGAGATGGTTAGTGCAACAGGTGAGATGGTTAATGTGATAGGTGAGATGGCTAGTGCAATAGGTGAGATGGTTAGTGCAACAGGTGAGATGGCTAGTGCAATAGGTGAGATGGTTAGTGTGACAGGTGAGATGGTTAGTGCGATAGGTGAGATGGTTAGTGTGATAGGTGAGATGGTTAGTGCAACAGGTGAGATGGTTAATGTGATAGGTGAGATGGCTAGTGCAATAGGTGAGATGGTTAGTGCGACAGGTGAGATGGTTAGTGCGACAGGTGAGATGGTTAGTGCGATAGGTGAGATGGTTAGTGCAACAGGTGAGATGGTTAATGTGATAGGTGAGATGGCTAGTGCAATAGGTGAGATGGTTAGTGCGACAGGTGAGATGGTTAGTGCGATAGGTGAGATGGTTAGTGCAACAGGTGAGATGGTTAATGTGATAGGTGAGATGGCTAGTGCAATAGGTGAGATGGTTAGTGCAACAGGTGAGATGGTTAGTGCAATAGGTGAGATGGCTAGTGCAATAGGTGAGATGGTTACAGGGTTAGTGCAATAGGTGAGATGGCTAGTGCGATAGACACGGAAGCCTCTAGTTTGGAAGCGTGTGCCTCACCCACCTCCCGCGGACCTGGGAGGTGTCGAGTGTGGTTGCTTCTGGGAAGGGGGCTGAAGGCACAGCTGAGGAGGGGTTACTGCACTCCCCTCGAGATTTCCGGTGCTGTATTTAGTCAACATTCATTTTAACTGTGCACATTTACTCATGACACACAAAGAGGATGCATGACCATCAAGTCCGAGTAGTTAGCGTTCCCATCTCTTTCAACAGGTTTTTAGGGCCGGGAGTGTAGCTGAGTGGGAGATGTGGGCTCGGATCTGGGCTGCCCCCAAAGGCTCACGTGGTGAAGGCTGGGTCCCCGTGCAGCTGTGCGCACAGGTGAGGCTTTGGGGAAGCGGCTGGATCACCAGGGCTCTGACCTCACCAGTGACGAACCTGCTGAGGGAGTCACACTTGGGGGCCTCAGGGGGAGCTGACGGACACGTTAGGGGGCGGGGCCTCGGGGGAAGAAACGTGTCCCTGGCCCTCCCCCCCACCTTCCTGGCTGCCATGAGCTGAACCACCTCCCTCTGCCCACCCTTCCTCCATGACGTCCTGCCTCACTGCAGGCCCAGAGCATTGGAGCCGCCGGCCTTGGCCTGACACCGTGACAACCCAAACCTTTCCTCCCTTAATCTGTTCACGTCAGGCACTTTGGCCACAGTGACAAAGGCCTACAAACTCCGTACAAAACTTGTTCAGTACGTAGAGGGCCCTGGGTTGGAACCCTCAGCATGAAAACAAGCAGAGACGACGTTCGATTGGCCCGTGATCCCACCTATTTTGGGGTCCGGGGATACTTTAATTGGCGCACACGGTGCGTCATGTCAGGGGATAGACAGGCCATCTCCTCCTCAGGCCTTTGTGACTGGACACCTGGAGTCCTGTTGTATTAGTGTTAAATCATTAAGTCGAAACTGAGAATCGGTCATTTTTAATCGGTCGTTTTTAATCGGTCCGAAATGGTCGAACGTAGCCAGTGAATTTCCCGTGATCCACACTTTTATTTCAAGGCTTTTATTTTGATTTCCTATTTGGGGAAATAACAAAACCCAGTAGTTAAAATGGACACAATGGCATTTTGGGTCTCTGCCAAAACAACCCTGGGTCGGTGAAGAGGGCGAGGAAGAGGAGGAGGGTGAGAGGGGCCACGTGCTGGCCGCACCCCAGGAAGTGTTTCATGACGCCCCAGAGTGAGTTCCAGCAGGTCGTGTTGGCATCTGCGCTCAACGGACCTGGACCCTTTCCAAGTCCCGCCCCCGGCCTCCTCTCCGCTCCCCCGCCCCTTCCTCACCACTGAGTCTCCCTGGACATTCCTACATTGAGGCTGCCTCTTATTTCCCCCTGGATTCAGTGGATCTCCTTCTGGAAGGTCACTCTGAAGAGCGCACCCACAGTCGCCCCACTGCTGAGCATCACCCTGAACCCTTAACCTTCTATGCACCCGGATGCCAGCCCGTGAATCCCCAAGCCTGTTCTGCAAGGCAGGTCAAGACGCTGAGACACGCCATCATCAGCCTGTCAATCCCCCTAATCAAGATGGGGGGCCAGCCACAACAGAGCCAACCCAGGGCCGGCCAGGAGACGGGACCATCAGCCTGGGCTCTGGGTCTTCACTCTGCACCCTGTTATGGTGCATATAGGGACACATCTGTCCAGCTGTGACGGAGGCGTAGCTCAGGGTAAAGGTGAAGATTGGAGGGATGCTTTCTACTGAAAGATTTTTTTAAAATTTATATTTATTGTAAACAAATGGGATACATGTTGTTTCTGTTTGTACATGAAGTAGAGGCATGCCATTTGTGTAATCATACATCTAATGGTGTTTGATTCATTCTGTTATTTTTTCCCCTTCCCCCCACCCCCCCACCCCTCTTTTCTCTCTATTCAGTCCCTCCTTCCTCCATTCTTGCCCCCCTCCCACCCCCCATTATGTGTCATCATCCGCTTATCAGTGAGATCATTCGTCCTTTGGTTTTTTGAGATTGGCTTATCTCACTTTGCATGATATTCTCCAATTTCATCCATTTGCCTGCAAATGCCATAATTTTATTATTCTTTATAGCTGAGTAATATTCCATTGTGTATATATACCACAGTTTCTTTATCCATTCATCAATTGAAGGGCATCTAGGTTGGTTCCACAATCTGGCTATTGTGAATTGAGCAGCTATGAACATTGATGTGGCTGTATCTCTGTAGTGTGCTGATTTTAAGTCCTTTGGGTATAGGCCGAGGAGTGGGATAGCTGGGTCAAATGGTGGGTCCATTCCAAGCTTTCTGAGGAATCTCCACGCTGCTTTCCAGAGTGGCTGCACTAATTTGCAACCCCACCAGCAATGTATGAGTGTACTTTTTCCCCCACATCCTCTCCACTGGCAGATTTTTGATCTAATGAATATATACATATATTATGTAAAAGATTTTTTAATTTTGTTAAGAAAAAAATGACCACTTTATTCTTGAAAAGATTGAAAAGTTCCAAGCTTGGATGTTTACAGGTAAAATGAGGAGAAAGAGAAATTCCCAGGGTATTACATCATTTGTGGGGACCACTGTGGGACCGAGGTTGTCTTTGTTAATTTAAGCCAATCTGTGGTATCCCTTTATGGCCAACTGAGCAAATTAATACAGGCTCCAGAGTGGGATGTCTGCATCAGGCAGGGTTTGATCAAGGAAGAGGAAGCACGCTGAACGATACGAAATTATGATCTACAATAGGAATTAGACTTCGTGTCACATAGGAGCAGTTGAAGATGATCGTGGCTGGACTCTGTGTCTCAGAGTGGGTGGGGCTTAACGCTGCTGAAGGTCAGCAGGGCTGGCTGACAGAAAAATGGGAGGCAGCAAGAGCAGAGCAGAATCTGGAAGGACAAGCTGGGACCCGCAGGACCGTAGAGCTCACACCTGTGACTTCCTGCCTGTTACCCCCACAGCGAGGTCACCTGCAGAGGGGTCCACCACCTCTCCTGCAAGCTGCACTTGACTGCCTGGGACTCTGACAAGCTAAAGAAGGAGGCATGGCGGGAGGTGGAAGTGCCCCAGGTGTGGCTGTTGCCCTAACCCCAGGGCAGCCAGGGGCCACGACAGATTGCCTGGGTGCTGCCAGCTCCCACTGTCCTGCTCAGCGTGGTGGCCGCTGTCCCTCTGCCCTCCACGTCTCCCACAAACCTCCCTGCCAGTTGTCCCAGCCAGAAGGCTCTGGGCAGGTGGGGAGACAGGTTGCCAGAGGACGGGAAGACCGGTGGTCTCTGGCCCCCAGCTGGGGGACGCTGTCCGTTCTTTTGCTGAGCACCGACTCGCGTGTGCGTGAGAGGAAACCGCCCGCCGTTGAGGAAGGAGCCATCGGGATGGACGCGTAGAGCCAGTGCTGGGTCCACTCAGGCCTGGTAACAGTGCCTGCTCTGTTCCGGCCCAGTGGGGACTCCGGATCGGCCGTGCCCACCATGGGTCATTGCTTGGATGGTGGGGATGAGCGAGCCTTTGACCAAGGGCTCCTCTGGTGTCCCCCTGACCCTGAAGGCGGGACTTGAGAGAATCCACTGCATCCCAAGTGACCTAATGCCTGCTGGAGCAAACCAGGAGGCTATGCTTTCAGCTCAGTCTATTTTATCTAATGCACAAACACCAATATTCTCCGTATTAATTAGATATCAGGTTTCCATACCTGTGGGCACTATAGAATCGTATCTGGTGAAACATGTGTTTTATTTATTTCCTCCAATATTTATCATTTCCTTATGGTGAAAACTCAAAATCCTTTCTCCTAGATTTTTGAACACAACGCGTGAGGGCTGCGTACAAGTCGCCCTACTGTGTGCAAGGGCACAACCCCTTGCTCTGGTGGGCTGCGACTTAGTGTCCACGGGTCGGCCTTCCCCTTCCTCGCTCCCACACCACCCCCAGGCCTCTGCCAACCACCATTACCCTCGGCTTGCGTGGGATCGGCCTTGGGAGAGTCCACGTCTGAGTCAGATCACACAGGATCTTTCCAGGCCTAGTTTATTCCACTTAGTCTGATGATCAAGGGCAGGGTTTTATTTTTCTCTGGTGAATGGCATTCCGCTGTGTGGCCATACCCCACTGTCCTCATCCCGGCCTCTGTTGGTGGGTGCTGAGCTTGTGTCCAATCTTGGCCCCGTGAACCGTGCTGGCAGTGGACCTGGGAGGACAGACATCTCCTTGACATGCAGATTTCATTTCCTCTGGATCAACGTCCAGGAGCCGGATGTCTGAATCAGACAGTGGTCCTATTCGACGTTTCGATATTGTTTTCCATAGTAACCATGCCAATTTGCATTTCCACCAACAGCGCAGCACTGGTCAAAGAAATATGACAAATGCATCAACGAACAACATAAAATCCAAGCTGTTTGGCGTTCCATCAAAAATGATCAGGTATGCAGAGAAAATTCATGCCTGGCTTTAATTCAAATAAAGGCATATTTACACAAAGATCTGTGCTTGGATTTAAAAAAGAGTTTGTTTTTTTAGTTGTTAATGGACCTTTATTTTATTATTTATATGTGGTGCTGAGAATTGAACCCAGTGCCTCACACATGCTAGGCAAGTGCTCTACCACTGAGCCAAGGCCCCTGCCCCCTGTGCTTGAATATTTATGCTTGATGGCAGGGCAGAGAAGAGAATTCTGGGAGAATATTCGCCACTATGTCGATAGAGCCGTTTCCACTGTTTGTTTGTTTGTTTGTCTGTGATGATTTTTCGGTTGCTAGGAGTCGTTTATGTGTTTGCTTGCCTTAGTCTTGTCGGCATCCTGTAGGGTTTGGATTTCTAACCTCTGACCTAAATCAGGGCTGCCGAAGATGGTTCCAATGTCAACAGACACCTGGTCCTTCCTGGGTCTGCCAAGGACGCAATCCGAGCAGAGGAGTCGTAAATAATCATCAGGGCATGAGGTGGCACCAGGCCAACTTGACTTTCCTGAGGACGTTGGCTCCAAAACCACCAGAGTCCCTCCCACACATGGATGCAAGCATCCTGTGCCTCGTTGGCCCGGAACCTGGCTCGGTGCCACAGAGCCAGCCAGGGCCTCCGGGTACCTTGGTAAACTCCTGTGCTTTCTCGACCAGGCCTTCACCTCCTCAGGGTACTTCCAGATGACCTCCGACCCTCTGACCAAACCAGAACCAGCAGATTCTTTACCTTCCCTTGAAGCTGACCTCATAGAATCCTGGTTAGCACAGGCTGGGTAGGGCAGGAGGCCAGGTGGGTAGAGAAGGGTTGGTTAATGGATCAAAAATACAGCTGGCAGTAATTCAAGGTCTACTTCCAACTAGGTAGGAAAGAGCATTTTTAATGTTTCTGGTAAATGCTGGAGGCAACAGTGATACTAAAAACCCCAATTCAGTCATGGCACATAGTATTCATATGGCAAAATCTCACCCCATATCCCATGAATATACAGTGTATCCCATATATACAATTAGGTGCCTAACACAATTTTTTTTTAAATTCAAATTGCTTTAGCTTTTTAGATACCAGTATCTCTAAACTATAGCAGGGTCCTGTGTTCTGAGTCCACAAGTTTCAAATCCTACCTGGTTTTGAAATGGGGCGAGGGACTCTTCCCTGTTCACAGAGACTTTTCTGCTTTTAGTGTTGAACATTCAGTCTGTGGGGAAGCACAGTAATGTCACCCCAGCTCTGAATCCTAATCTCCTTCGCTTGTGAACAAGCGTCTCCTACCCGAGGCTCGGTTCTCTAGGTCCCGAAAAGATGCGCCCGTTCTTCTATGTGTCTGTGTCCTTGTAGCACATGTACAGTTGTTTGGGGTGCACAGATTTCTACTCCACACCAATGATATTGGGCTCTAGAGCTCATTCTGCTTCAAAATTTTCTCACTCACCTTCCATCTTTTAAGATCAGGCCATAGGCCTGCACCTAGGCCTTGTCTGTGCCTCTGTTTTCTACCTGGGCTCTGTGTTAGCTTCTGATACTGTAAGAAAATACCTGAGACAATCGACTTAAAATGAAGAATTGTTTATTTGGGTTCACAGTTTCAGAGGTTGCAGCCAAAGCCAGTTTTGGTGTTTGGGCCTGTGGTGGCCGAATACATCAGGGCAACAGGAACAGGGAGCAGAGGAAGTCTTTACCTCATGGTGGCTGGAAAACAAAGAGAGAAAAAGAGCAGAAGTAGCCCCAGTATCCCTTTCCAGGGCAAACTCCCTCTGAGGCTCCTCCCACTAGGTACTGCCTGCTAAAGGTCCCACCAGCTGCCCACAGTGCCACAGGCGGCGGCCGACCTTAAGCCTATGGGCCTTTGAGGGACATTTCAGCTACAAACAATAGCAGGCTGCCTCCCTGTTTTACATATCCAGTCCCTTAATGAAACTCCAGAGCTAGCCCCTTCCTGTTCTCATAAACAACACTGCGCTGAACATCTTTGTGCCACTGCGTTACCGTGTGAAAATTTCTTAAGCGTCTATAACCAGAAACAAAGCTACCGAGCCAGAAGACACTGCGCCTCTATTTTGACTAATTGTGCAACTGATGTTCCAAACGGCCACACCCATCTGTATTCCCACGACAGCCCTGGGCAGCACCAAAGGGCTGATTTTTGCCAGTCCAGTGGGTCTTTGGTGATAGCTCCTGGCTGTATGAATTCTCATTTTACTAGGTATTAATGTTATTGCTGCTTTCTGTATTTCTTCTTTATATGAATTGGTTGTTTGGATCCTTAGTACATAATATAGATTTCTTTCTTTCTTTCTTGGTGGTGCTGGGATTGAACCCAGGGCCTTGTGCATGTGAGGTAAGCGCTCTACCAACTGAGCTGTATCCCCAGCCTAGATTTCCTTTCTATGAAAAGATCCGCAGCTATCATCAGAGTTTCAAAGTGACTACGAAGCACTACTCTAGGCCAGAGAGGAAGAAATTCAAGATGCCCTGAACACAGAGGCTTCTCAGCTTAAGAGGGGTGATGTCCCTATCAACCCATCATAAACTGAAAATACCAAGATGCTATTCTCCAGCCAAGATGCCTTTCGGGCCCCGAAGCTCCCGAGCGTCCAGCTGGGCCTGCTGACTTTACCTGCGCTCTGCACACTGACATCAGCCTAGCTTTGGACAAGAGCAACTAACACAAGCCTGCTTTATAGTAAAGAGAGGGACGTAGCATCTGTGGGTCACTGAGCTGAGTGTGTGACCCATCATACACTTGGCTGCAAGCGACTCTCTGGTGTAATCGATCGAATACAGCTCTGAAAGTAAAACCCGGGAAGGTTGTGCGGGGCCCCTGCACCACCCTGAAGTCAGAAGCTGGTCGAGGTGGACGGCCACAGGCCACAGACCCTGGACACACAGGGTCTGCCCTTGAACTCCCACCTGTTGGAACGGCGGACTCGGTGGTCTTCTGAACTGCTGAGGGATGCCCGGGTGGTGGGCCCAGCGCTGTTTCTGGGTGTGACTGGTGAGGGCGCTTCTGGAAGAGATTGGCATCTGAACTGTCAAACTGAATCAGGAGGCTCCACCCTCCCAGGGCAGGGGGGCCTGGCACTCTCCCCAGGGCCCGGGGGTGGGGGTGGGGGGACGGAAAGGCAGAGGAAGGGTGAGCTGGACATCCATCTTCTCCTGTCCTCGAGCATCAACTGCGCTCCGGGTCCCTGGGCCTGCAGCTCTGGGACCTCCCTCGGCTGCCCCTCCCCCACCCCAAGTTGACGGACCTTCAGCTGCAAAGTGGAAACTAGGCCACCAGCGTAGGGTTTCAGATTCGGACCGAATTACCCCCGGGGCTGTCCTGGTTCGCCAGCCCCGGCTTGTCAGCATCCCGGGAAGGAGAAGCAGACACTCCTTGGTGTTGATGAGCAGCGTCTCCGAGGCCAGACCGCTCTGTGACCTCAAGTGAGAATCCTAAATCTCTGAGACTCAGGAGAATAGTGTCGCGTAGCACCTGGGAGCTGAGCGTGTGACCCCTTATAGGAGCTGCCGCAAGTGGTGAGCTTGGGGTGTAGTCTTGGTTATGAACCCCAACCGCTGGCTGCAGAGGTGAGGCTGGAAAGCTGGGGAGGGAGCTCAGTGCGCAGCCCTGCATCCAATCCCCAGACTACAGGGAGGAGGGCAGGAGGGACGGAAGAGGAAGGAAGGAAGGAAGGAAGGAAGAAGGAAGGAAGGAAGGAAGGAAGGAAGGAAGGAAGGAAGGAAGGAAGGAAGGAGAAAGAAAGAAGAAAAAAGAGAGAGAGAGAGAGAGAGAAAAGAAAGGAAGGAAAAGAAATTTTGGAAAGAGCCATCTTTGCTCCCCAAAACCTACGACATATGTATCATACATATAAACTTGCTCCTTCTTTTTTGGAGATTGAACTCGGGGGTGCTCTACTGAGTTACCTCCTCAGTCCTTTTCATTTTTTTTATTTTGAGACAGATTCTTGCTAAGTTGTCCAGGTTGGCCTCCAACTTGTCATCCTCCTGCCTGGGCCTCCCAAGTCACTGGGATGACAGGCAGGTGCCACCATACCCAGCAACTTTTGTTAAGTTACAAACATCCCAACGTCAACGATTTCATGTGGTTCAACCGAATCAAATTCTTCAAACCTTGGGGTTGCTCGGCGAGTCAATAAACACGGAGCCCATCTCTTGGAACTTGGGAAAACCCAGTGTCCTAGTTTGCCATGACCCTTTGGCTGAGCGTCCCCCAGACCGGCTGCTCCCGGACCTTTGAAACCCCTTCCCCACTCTGTTGGCAAATGCCCAGCAGTAAAAAGTCCAAGAAAGGAAACACCAGTAGCTTTAAGAGTGTCACAACTCGGTTTTATGTGGCTGTAACCCACCCCAAGCTGATTGTGGAGTCTGGCTGCTGTATTCTCCACACCTTGTTAAAAGGAAAATCATATTGAGACCTGTGTGTGAGTTCATTGTACCACACTCGTAACCCAGGAGGTCACCGGGTGACAGGGCAGGGAAGTTGGGTTTCAAAGCCAGTTTCATTAAACCCTCCGTTTCTGACGGACCAGCGTCTCCCTTCTTAGGTCAAAGGGTGGCTTGTAGGGTGAGGGGACACAGTGTCTAGGTGAGTGTCTCTTTCCTCACCCTGGCTTGGCCCTGGCCAGCTGTGGGATCTGTCTCCTTCAGAGTCTTCCTTCTCCGATTCCATGTCACGGAACTAAAACACAAAACCACCAAGGGCCGAGGAAGAATTCACTGGGATGGCGCCTATAAATCACAGACCTAATAAGAAGAGCTCGGGAACTGGCGACGAAGGGCCTCATCTCTCCAGCGCCGGGAACCAGGCTGGGACGGCACAGAGAGGTCAGTTCACCTTCGCGGCAACCGCGAGACCAGCACGCCTACACCCACCCAGGGAGGCACTGCGTCCAGGAGGGGAGCAGCCAGCATGGGGACACAGAGGAAGGCTGGCGTGTTTGGAGAGCTGGCATCGGCTGCCCTGCGCTCAGCGTCTCTTTAAACCTGACCGCTATTTTGGGTGCCGACCCACACGCGTCACCAGGTGCTCCGCATGGTGAACATGATGCACGCTCACGTTCAACTGCCAGCACCTTTAACTTGCGTGTGTGTGTGTGTGTGTGTGTGTGTGTGTGCACGTGCAGTGCCGGGTATCGAACCCAGGGCCTCACACACGCTAGGCGATAGCTCCACCACTGAGCTCCCCCCTGCAGCCCTTCCAGCTTTTTCTTTTTAAGTGACCCTATTTTCAAACAAGAAGGGAGCCCCTCACGAAATCAAGAGGGATGTCTCAATGTATTTCCATAGTCTCCGGAGAGGGCTTCCAGAACGTTCTGGGCAAGAGGCTTCTGGTGGTCCCTGCCACCCACCTGCTCTCCATGGACAGATAAGAACAACAGCTCAGCCTGCTGGAGAAACTTACGAGTCTTAATTAGTTCCCTTTTATAGAGGTGTTCTCTCCCCCCGAATGGGGTCGCCCCCCATGTGGGGGTGCTCAGCCGGGCAGCGGGCAGTCATTAAGGGAGGCACTAAAACAGGCCAGGACACAGGGGGCCTTCTCCGGCCCCACCCCCACGCCTCGCACCTGCAAAATTATAACCCAGAAACAACCGGCTCTTTGGCTGGGGGGAACCACCCACAGACTGAGCCGGCCTCTCCAGCCGCTGCGGGCCCAGCCTCACCCCCTCACACGCCAGCTGATTCTGGACCTGCTCTCAGCTCCTGATCCCAAGATGCACCCTGGCGCATTAGGGACAAGGACCCGGCTCTCTCCACTCCAAGACGTCTCCCTCGGGACTGCCTCTGCTTCTGTTTTATAGGTTTTTATTTTTGCGATGCAGATCTTTATAGAGTCATCCTCTGGGTTTACCTATAAGCATGTCATTTCAATGACATTCGTCACATATGTCTATGGAACACAGTGAGGTGGTTCGATCTCTGTATGCAAGGTGTAATGATCGAAAGGGACACAGGGCACATCTTTGTGTTGACGAACTTTGCATTTCTCCCTCCTGGTTATCTGGAGATGTGTTGTGCACGCGTGTTCCCGTAGCAATCCTACCATCCTCCTTTCTACTGTAGTTTCGTATCCAAGCCCTTCCTGGCTCCTCCCCTTCCCTCCCCAGCCTCTGCTGACCACGGCTCTACTCTCTACTCTGAGGTCAACCTTGTTAGCTTTCACAAATGAGTGGAAACACGTGGTGCTTATCTTTCCATGTCTCACTGGGATTTTCCTTCTTCTTGCAAGGTGTATATTCCACTTTTCACAAAGAGCAGAGATGCCATCTCTATTTCAGATCGAGCATTACACTTTCCTTCACCTGTGATTATAAAATGTGAAATTAAATGATGCAATACTATCTGAGGCCCTGTGATTTTTTTACAGCAATCCACTGACATTATTTTTCTTACTCTGCGAGGCATGGTTGTAAGTGCCGTGCACTGAACAAGAAGACTTTCTTTGTCAGTACCACAACTCCATGACACAGGATCTATTACTATCCCCATCTTACAGAAGAGCACACCAAGGCCCAAGCGACATCTCTAAGCAACAGAGCCGCAATTCGAACCCAGGGAATCTGTCCCCAGACACATGCTCTTAACAGGTCTTTAGGATAGTTCTCAGATTGACAAAGTTAAGTTAGCGATCTTAACCAGGGGTGGTGAAGGTGTGGGAGGCATCATAGATGCTGATGAGAGAAAGAAGTGATAGGAATTTTTGAAAAGCCATTTGGCAAAATTTTTAGAAATTAATTTCTTGCACCTAGCCACTTTGTCTTTGCAATTTGACATCTAGCTCAACCCAAAACAAATGTACACACACAATAATGGTTGTGTTTTGTTGATGCTGTTTTTTTCTTTTTTTTGGATTGAACTGGAAGCCTCACATATGCTACGCAGGGTCTGTACCCCCAAGCCACACCCCCAGCCATTTTTATTTTTTTTTTATTTTGAGACGAGATTTTGCTGAGTTGCAGAGGCTGGCCTCTAACTTGGGATCCTCCTGCCTCAGCCTCCTGAGTTGCTGGGATTACAGGGGTGCACCATTACACCTGGCTTGTGATAGTAGTTTATTGCATCATTGCTAGTAATAGTGAATCCCTAGGGAAAACTGAATAATTACATTAATGACACGTACCCTGAAAAGTTGGTGACTGAATCCTGACTATTGAATGTCAACCAATATGAAGGATTTGGGATATAGAACAGTTGACTGCCACACCCACTTGAATACAAAATCAAGATGGAAGAACTCTGATGAGTCAATTTTAAGCACTCACCAAAGTAAATACATGAGGTAACAGGTTCATGTGTTAATGAACCTCACCGAGCCAATCCACAATGTACACGTGGTTTCAAAACATCACAACGTACGCCGTAAGTAGAGGCAACTTTTGCCAATTAAAAATTTTTAAAAATCCAACTTTAAAAATTAAAAAATGTTTTTAAAAAGTTTAAAAGAACTTTAGGAATTATGGTTACAAAAATAGAACATTAGTGGGCTGAGGATATAACTCAGTCGGTAGAGTGTTTGCCTCATGGGCACGAGGCCCTGGGTTCAATCCCCAGCACCAAAAAAAAACAATAAAAAGAAAGAAAAAAAATATATATATATATAGAGAGAGAACATTAGTGTTGAAAGCGCTGACGATAGAAAGCAAACAATATAACTTAGAAGTCAGGACGGGAGGAGGGAAGGTAGGAAGGAGAAGGAGCACTCAGTTCCTTATCTTGCCGGATTCAAGCTACCTGAAAAGAAAATTCGTTTTAAAAATGACTTCAGGAACCCAGTGTCTCTCATGACCTACGGGCACCCTGGGGATGAATGGGTTTGGACCATGGTTGCCAATATCCCAAGAGAGACACGGGCAGATGTCATGCATCTTATGATTGAAGAAAAGGACACCCTCTGTGATATCATTGGACAAAACAAAAACAGGGCTTGAACTTGATGCTGTGTCTGTAACCCCAGCTACTTGGGAGGCTGAGGCAGGAGGATTTCAGGTTCCAGGCAGTCGTGGGCAACATGACGAGATCCAGTGTCAAAACAAAAAACTGAAAAGTTTTAAAGGGTCTGGGATGTGGCTCCTGGGTTCAGTCCCTAGTACCAGAAAACAAACAAATAAATAAAAGTACTTGAATTTGATCAAGTCCCTAGACCTAGAAACCACTTTATAGGAAATTGGGGCAAAAGAAATTATGGAGAGACACAAGATGCAGTCAGGGAAGCCAGACTAGGGAAGACTACACAGGACAAAAAGGGAATTATGCATATCAAGTAATACAAATATTCAGGTGCTGTGGTGCATGCTGGTAACCCCAGCAGCTCAGGGGGCTGAGGCAGGAGGATTGCAAGTTCAAGGCCAGCCTCAGCAACTTAGCAAGGGGTCGGCATCCACATCAACTTAACAAGATCTTGTCTCTAAATAGAAAATAAAAGGGGCTGGGGATGTGGCTCAGTAGTTAAGCACTCTGGGTTCAATCCCTTGTATTAAAAAACAAAACCAAAAAACAAAACCCCACTACAAGTACATGTAATTACAATAGTCCTCTGTGTCTGCCAGGTTCACATCCATGGATTCAATCAATGGGGGTTTAAATACATACATGCATTTATTTTATCCGTACCAATTATGCACAGATTTCCTTCTTGTTATTATTTCCTAAACAATACAAGGTGACTAGATATAGAACATTTACACTATTATAAGCCATCTGTAGACCACTTAAAGTACGTGAGCGGGTCTAGCTGGCTTCTGTGCAATACTAGGTCATTTTCTATAAAGCACCTGAGTGTCTGTGACCTTTGGCATCCATGGGAACCAGTGCCGGGGATATCCAGGGACCACTCTGTACCTGGTCTACGTCTATCTGTGCATAAGGATCAATTTAGATAGGGATGGCTAACTGGAACCGATGAGCCCAAAACTCCATCGGCCCAAACAACATGTGAACTTTATCTGAATCCTGATTCAAGGGTTATTGAGGGATCAGGAGACATTTGGGAAAATTTAAGCTTAGATCCTGGATGTTGTTAAGGAATTGTTGGGGTGACAATACTGTGCTTGCATTTCAAAAGAGTTCTAGAAGGAGAAGCTGGTTCTTATGGGCTTTGGGTAGTAATGATGCTCAGTGCTGGGTCATCTGCAGGGACACTGAGCCACTTGGCTGTGGACCTTGTGACGGGGCAGTTTTGGTGCTGGGGGGTGGCTGCGTGGGACTCTCTATGCCTTCCTCCAGTTTTACTTCGAAGCTCCATCTGCTCTAAATTTTTTTTTTAAAAATTGAAGTCTTTATTTTAAAAACGAGTTCTCCTACCCAGACATACGCTGAAATGTTAAATGTAGACTATATCCCAACACATGTAGGGTCTGCTTCAAAATGATGGGTAGCTGGGGGAAGCCGGAAGTTTCCATGAAACAAGACTGGCCATCAGTAGGCAACTGAGGCTGGTCATGAGCCAGTGGGGATTCATTATATTATTATCATATTATTATATCATTCTCCTCACTTTTGTGTATACCTGGCATTTTATATGATAAAAGGTTTTCAGGGCTGGGCTGGGGCTTGCCTGGCATGTGTGAGGCACTGGGTTGGATCCTCAGCACTGCATATAAATAAATAAAGGTATTGTGTCCATCTACAACTAAAATCATAATAATAATAATAAAAAGATTGTCAAATCAATTACTGCAGTGACAGAGGTCCTCTGGGTTCGATCCCCAGTCCTCCCACCAACGCCATCACCCACCCCCACACAAACACATGCACACAAAGAAATAAATCACCCAAACCCCCACGTGTCCTAGGGGTGCTTGGGTCCAAGTCTAAAGCAAAAGGCAAAGACCAGCTCACAGGGCTCTTGCCTCCTTGCTGACGAAGCTGGACTTCTTCCTGATGTCCTCCAGGTACCAAGAAAGAAGCAGCAGGCTCAGTGGCTGACTCTGGGGACCAAAGAAATACGCAGTCGACGGGGGTCGGCAGAGCCGGGGAGACCGCGATCCGCGAATCCGGGGAAGGTCGGCCGAAAGCGCCCCGCTGGCCGAGAGCCGGCTCATTAAGAGACACCGTAGAGATGCCGTCGGTGAAGCGCAGACTGGGGAAAGCTCTACAGAACAGAAAAGTAACCACTGACACACTTACAGGAGAGGCACGAGAGGAGGGGACAGTCCCTTTGGGGCTGCCCTAATGGAAGCCCCAGAACACAGTGAGGTCGTTCCTGTCGGTCTTCAATGTCACCTCCAGCTGGGGAGCTGGCAGGGAGGGGGCTTATGATAATTAAAGATGAGGAGTGTTAGCCGGGCTTAGTGGCACGTGCCTAGAGTCCCAGCTACTCGGGAGGCTGAGGCGGGCAGCTGGGCTCAGGAGTTCAAGGCCAGCCCGGGCAACATAGCAAGGAAGGGGAAAAAATTTCAAACTAAGGCTGGGGTGTAGCTGGGAGGTGGAGCACTTGCCTAGAATGCTTGATGCCCAGGTTCCAACCCAGCAGGACACGTGCATATGAGCCTGCATCACACACACACACACACACACAACAACAACAACAGAGAAAAGAAGGATGTCGAATCCAACAACTCCACGTCTGGGTGTGCACCCCAAAGAAATGGAAGCAAGGCCTGAAAGAGAGACTTGTACATTGTGTCCACAGCAACATCATTCCCAAGAGTCCAAAAATGGAAGCCAGGATTCCCTAGGTGGGTGATCGTGATCTGTCCGGGCAACTGAGTATCACTCAGCCTTGAAAAAGGAAGGAAGGAAATTCTGGCCCGGGCCACATCACGGATCAAACTGGAGGACACGATGTGAAGTCCAATAAGTGAGATGCCAAAAGACCACCACCGTGTGCTCAATCCATGCAATCCTCGTGGGAAGAGCAGAAGGGCACTGTCCAGCCGTGCAAGGTCTGGGGCGGTCACCCAAGTCCCCTGCCCCTGGCTCTGCCCTTTCCACCTGGTCTCCGCCCCGCCTGCTGTAACCCTGGAGAGGCCAGCTGGTTCCTGAGACGGGCAGGTAGAAGCACCCACCAGGAGATGGAATAACTCACAGCAGCCCGTGCGCATGAGCCGAGTCAGCATCGGAAGAGGTTCTTCTCTCTGATTCAAGTATGTCTTGTTTGCTTTGCTCAAAATAAAAGTTAAAAGAGCAAACATTTCACATATTCCATCAGTAACTGAAAGCTAATAAGTCGGCACATTTAAAATGTCAGGATTATGCTGGACGCAGTGGTGCATGCCTGTGATTACCAGGGCTTGGGAGGCTGAGGTAGGAGGATCACAAGTTGGAGGCCAGCCTCAGCAACTTAGTGAGACCCTCTCTCAAAATAAAATTTTATTTTTTTCTATGTAATTTTTTTTTGTTATTTCTAGCTATGCATGACACTAGAGTGTATTTTGACATATTATACATACATAGAATAAGTATACCTTGTTCTAGTTAGGATCCCATTATTGTGATTGTCTATGATGTGGAGTTACATTGGTGGTGTATTCATATATAAGAATAGGAAAGAGATGTCCAGTTCATTCTACTGTCTTCTATTCCTATTCCCTTTATTTCCTTTTGTCTAGTCCAGTGAACTTCTAATCTTCCCTTCCCTTCTTGTGGGTTAGAATCCACATATCAGAGAGAACATCTGGCCTTTGTTTTTTTGGGAATTGGCTTATTTCACTTAGCATGATATTCTCTAGTTCCATCCATTTACTGGCAAATGCCATAATTTCATTCTTCTTTATGGTTGAGTAATATTCCACATTTTCTTTATCTGTTCATCTGTTGCAGGGCACCTAGGTTGGCTATTGTGAATTGAGCTATTATAAACATTAATCAAAATAAAATTTTAAAAGGCCCAGGGATGTATCTCAGTGGTAAAGCACACCTGGGCTCAATCCCCAATATGGCTAAATAAATACATATTAAATTTAGAGTTTAAATGTCAAAACCTATGAATTCACAATGATACCAAAAAATAAATTCCCTTGTTCCTCTTTGGAAGTTGCTATCACAGCAAATCATCCTAGTATATGCTAGTAAATAGCAGGAAAGAAGTAATGAGGAATCTGTCCCAACTTCTCTCTCCAAACTATATTTTTTCACAGTGTACAACTGAGGAGGGAGAGCTCTTGATAAAAGAATTCCAGTTTATAGATGCAGAAGAAAAATGACAGATACAGATAATCGTCATTTTGTATCTCCTAATGAAATAACAAAACTTACAAGAATTAGCAATGCCGGGCTGGGGTTGTGGCTCAGTGGTAGAGTGCTTGCCTGGCATGTGTGAGGCACTGGGTTCGATTCTCAGCACCACATATAAATAAATGAATAAAATAAAGTTCTATCAACATCTAAAAAAAAAAATTAAAAAAAAAAAAAAAAAAAAAAAATTAGCAATGCTTTTAGGAAACAGGTGGGAGATGTTCTTTTTTTGTACCAGGGATTGAACCCAATGGTGCTTAACCACTGAGCCACATCTCCAGCCCGTTTTTATATTTTATTTAGAGACAGGGTCTCACTGAGTTGCTGAAGACCTCGCTAAATTGCTGAGGCTGGCTTTGAACTCTCCATCCTCCTGCCTCAGCCTCCCAAGCCGCTGGGATGACAGGCAGGCGCCACCACACAGGTGGGAGATGTTCTTGGTGGGATTAGGGGGTGGTACATAACACCACCTACGGAGCGTTCTTGTCCACAGTTCCATTGAACCTGAGTCACGTCCCACCCTCAGGGGCTGGGCACAGTGGTGGTAGAGCACTTGCCTGGTTTGTGCAAGGCCGGGCCTTCGCCCCCAGCACCACCGAAAGCAAACAGGAAAGGTAAGCGTCAGTAGTCTCCGCGTCCCTCTTCTAGTAGTAAATACGGAAGCACTAAATGAGGGGAGTCCAGGGCTTCTGGCATGGAACGCCGGGGAAAAGAAGGCATTTCTCTGGAGCCTCTACCTGAAACAGAGTGAAAAAATCCAGCACCAATGATTTATTTTGGGCAAAAATAAGAATTATCTGGTGTTACCACCAGACGGGAGCTGGCTGCAGACAGCAGATCGGAATCATCTCCCTTCCGCCCTGTGCTTCTCCTGGGTGGGTCTGCCCCTCCCTTGGTGAGTAGCAGGTCCATCTGTTAAGGGTCACTCCGAAGTCCAGCAGAAGCCGGCAGATGCTGCCTGCAGCCCAGCGACCCAGTGGTGTGACCCCTGCCTGCCGGCTCCTGCCCTCAGCCTCTCTCAGAACCTGACCTCTGCGCCCCCAGGTCTCTGGAGTCCCCGGTGGCACTCTGATGCTCCTCTCTGCCATTGGGACATCACGCTACTCCTCGGCCCACCCACTGTGTCCCCCAGGAAGGTGAGTGTCCCAGAGCAGCTTGGGCATGGAGTGGCTGCAACCTGCAGCCTCCAGGCCCAGCCCCGCACGCCTGGCCTGCTTCTGCCTGTTCCCGCCACCCGTCCTCTGCGATTCCAATGACCTGTCGGCACAGGGCGGTTCCCAGAACCCAGGCTGATGAATCATCGTAACCCACCCACCCAAGAAGTGGGCACATGACCCAAAGGGGCCAATCAGAGCCGTTCCTTGGGATTTTACACAGACACCCGGAAATACAGCTCCTTTTACTGAGGTTGTGCCTCGGGGAATTTCAAAGTGGAGTTGCTGACTTCCCACATCAATCCCACGTCTTAGTACAAACACCTGTGACTCAACCTGAGGGGTATTTGGTTTTTGGTGCGGGGATGAAACTCAAGGCCTCCCACGTGCTGGAAAAGGGCTTTAAGACTGAGTTCCACCCCCAGGCTTATTTTGAGGTGGGGTCTGGTCAAGTTGTTGAGACTGTCCTGGACCTGAGTCTCCTCCTGCCTCAGCCTCCTGAGCAGCAGGGGTTATAGGTGAGCGCCACTGGCTTCGGGGTTTTTAAAATTATGAATTTTGAAGCATTCCTCTGCCTGTACAAAAAGCAAGACGGATTGTGTGCCTGAGACAGAAGCAGCCCTCAACCAGTGAGGGTAGAGGCTATGAGCCATGTCCCCACTTTCTGGTACCCCCTGTGGGATGACTGAGGCCCAGGTCCCCCAGCCCCCCAGGGGCCTCATTCACTGACCTGCTTCCCGGGGCTACTTTTCCATCTTCTTAGCATTTCTTGACACCCCTCCCTCATCAGCATTGACCCTTTGAATCCTTGTCTTCAAATTTGCTTCCCAGGAAGTTTAAACTATCAGGGCCACACACTGGTGGGGACAGAAAAGGACTTGGGTTACACATCTTAGAATTTCTAAGGAAGATTTTGAAAGTCACACAGATGGGGTTAAAAACACTGGGATTATTTGGGATCGTGAGTGCAAAGTTCAAAGCCAGCCTCAGCAACTCAGCAAGACCCTGTCTCAAAATAAAAAATCAATAGGGCTGGGGATGTGGCTCAGTGGTTAAGTGCCCTTGGGTGCAATCCTCGGTACAAAAGAAGGAGGAGAAGAAGACTGGAATTAGGAAGAAGAGAGAGGGAAAGGAGGGAGGAGAGGAAGGAGGAAGGAAGGGAGGGAGGGGCAGGAGAAAAAACTAGAAAGATGAGCAATGAATTCATTACTTGGAACATAGAAAGCACACCATATATGCATGTGGAATAAGCAAATGAATACATAATGCACATGGAAGTCATCCTAAGTTCAAGGACCCTGCACGTGAGCTGGGGAAGGGGCCAGACGCTGTCCTCAACCTTCGACTTCAGAAGGGGCCTTGGGGTCATGCCAAGCCTTTCATCCAGGTGGGCCCCTGGGGTTTCATTTCTTCAAGTGTCCACCCAAAGCCACCTCCTGCTCAAGAGCACACGAGAGGCTAGCACAGGGACGCTCTGCCCAGGAGAAGGAACTGTCCCAGCGGGAGGCCTCAGCAAAGGTTGCATGGGAGCCAGGCCCCGCTAGTGAGATGGATGGGGGTGGTTTCAGCTTTCCAACTGCCCTTGACCACGAGGCTCTGCTGCCCAGCGCCTGCCACGGAGGCCCCGCTATTGACACTGAAGAAGCAGGTGACATTCGCAGGTGGCTCTTGCTTCATGGGTGTCTCACCAGCTGCCACTGGGGGAAGGAGCCGCCCACCTTGCCCATCCTGGCTTGCTGTGGGGGTCCCCGGACTCAGCCCTCCTTCCACGCGGACCCCCTGCGACGCACTCAGGGGCGTGGAGACGGAAGGTCCCTGGGGGGTGGAGGCGGAAGAACAGTGGCCGTCGAGGCTCCGGGAAGCACAAGGTTGCAGGCTTTTGGGGGAAGCTTGTGGCCTCCGAGGGGCAGCCTCATTCCCCGGCGCTGGACGCGGGCAGACGGATGGCGTAAATGTTTATTTTAAGGGCGAGTCATTTATTTTTCAGGCAGAAAGTTTATACAGCTTGAGAGAATTATTTGAAAGGAAATGAGGCCCGTGGCAAACGGTGCTCGCAGGCCTGGCCCACCTCCCTCCCCTGTGGCCCGCTGTGCGAGAAGGCCGACCCTTGCGCACACCCCGGCCTCTCCACCACCACCGACGCTGCCCCGCACAAGGGCCTGGTTGCCGCGGCCTCGCTGGGTCCCCGGTGGAGGATAAACCCAGGCTCATTTTCTGGGTGGAATGAGGGGGTTCTGGAGGCCTGGAGGGGGACCAAGAATACCAGCCGCGGGCCTCTAGAATGGAAGGCCTCAGCCGGGCCGCGTCACCCCTCCCGGCCTCTGCGTCCCTGCTTATAGGTAGGATGGGGGACTCACAGGACACCCGGGGACAATAACACCACACGGGCGACTCACAGCTCTGCCTGTCGAGTTAGTTGTGTCTGCCGTCCTTCCCCAGGCCCCAGGACCCTTGCTCCTCCCTTCGTTCCTAAACTTCACATTTCCTCCAGCTTAGAGGCCAGGTCGGCAGAGGACCTGGGGCCAGAAACAGCCAGAGGACCGAGGGCTGCCGGCTAGAAGCTCACCTGGCCCGCGAGGCCCTGGGTTCCACCCCCGGCATGGAAGGAGCCTTCACTCCCGTGGATGAGAAGGAGCGGCAGCCCCGCTCCAACTCAGAACTTCCCGCTCCACCAAGGCAGGTACCGCACTCGACCGCCATCTGAAAAGACGACGTGGGAAGCTCCCATTCCGTGAGGCAGACAGGGAGAGAGGCCACGTTCACACCACTCTCACGACAGTCGCGTTGTTGATGACTTACTGCGCCTAATCTGTAAACTGAACATTATCCGAGGCAGGTGTGTAGAGGAAAGACAGCATCCACAGGCTTCAGGCATCCTCTGGGGGTCCTGGAACATCCCCTGTAATAGGGAGGCACTACTGGGCTCTTACTCTGTTCTTCCTCAATGGCGAGCATGATGGCACGCACCTGTGACCCCAGTGATGACTCTGGAGGCTGAGGCAGGAGGATCTCAAGTTGGAGGCCAGCCTCAGCAACTTAGCAAGGCCCTGAGCAACTTAGAACTTGTCTCAAAATAAAAAGGGCTGGGGATGGGGCACAGTGGTTAGGCACCTGAGTTCAACCCCCATACCACACACACACACACACACACACACACACACACACACACACACAATTTGTGTGTGCACCTAGCATGATGTTGTCAGGTTCGTTCTGCATGTCTGCCCTTTCCCGTTCCTCCTCCGCCCCTCCATCTCCTATGCCACCCTCCTTCCCTCTGTCCTTGTGACATCTGACTTCCTCTTCTTCTCCCTCCTTTGCTATATCTTCCACACAGGACAGAGAACACTTGACCCTCGACTTTCTGAGCCTGGCTTATTTCCCTTAGCAGGCATTTACTAGCAAATGCCATTTCATTCTTCTCTATGACTGAGTGAAACTCCATTGTGTGTGTGTGTGTGACATTTTCTCGATCCATTCATTGATCGCTAGGCACCTGGACTGGTTCTGTAACTTGCTTATTGTGGGGTGAGCTGCTCTAAACACTGTATCGCTCTACTGTGCTGATTTTAGCTCTTTGGGATAAACATACATGGAGGAGCGGAATAGCTGGGTCACATGGTGGTTTAAGTCCTACTTTTTGAGCAATCTCCATACTGCTTTCCAGAGTGGTTGTGCTTTGCTAATTATTAACTTGCTAATAGGCCCACCTCCTCGCCAGCATTTATTATTATGATTCATTATTATTTGTACTCTTGATAACGGCCACTCTGGAGTGAGATGAAATCTCTGTATAGTTTTGATTTGCATACATACAAGCTTTTATAATAACAGTAAATATACTCTCCCATCTTCTGACCAGCTTTTTAAATATTTGTCTTCCCAGGTCAGTAGGAGAGATCTGCAAACTGTTTAAATTTTTTATTGGTTCTATTTAGTTATATGTGACAGTGGACTCCATTTTGATACAATTCTACAAGTATGGACTCTATCTCATTCTAATTAGGACCCAGTTCTTGTGTGTGTACACAAAAGTGGGATTCACTGTAGTGTGTTCATATACATATTCATATTCAGAGTAAGAATATGTCAGATGCCACATATTGTTTTTAAAGGATGCACAATATTCCTTATAAACATAGCATATTATTTCAACTCATCCCCACACGCTGGACATTTAGGTTATTCCCATTCTGCACATTTTAAGTATGAAGAGCTCCTCCGTTACTCCCTGATTTCTTTATACGTCTCCTGTGTGATCCCTGAAGGTCAGAGAAAGTGGCAGAGCCCCTGTGGACGTCAGCCCCGGATGAAGTAAGGTCGCGGGCCCTGGCCCCACGGGACCTGTCGGCCTGGGAAGTTTTCTCTCACTCTCTGTAAACACGGAGGTCAGAAGGAGGTCACAAGAAGGCCTGGCCGATGATACCGCAGGGGCCTGGCGACTTCTGAAGAAGAGCGAAGGGCTCGTTATTTACTGATAACCTACCATTTCATGGCGGTCCCCCGCGTGCAGGGAAGCAGCTGCGGTCGGGCCCCTGAGGTCGCATCCACGGGAAGGAGGAAAACAGGAGCGCATTCGAGAAGGTTCTTTCTCCCCTTGGGGACTCTCTCCTCCCACCTTCCTCTGGTCTGCTAGAAACCAGGTGCCGAAAAGCTCCCAAGGAAAGCAGAGAGGCGGCCAGGCTTCCAAGGCCACCAACACCCTGGACCATCCCTTGCGCTGCAGGATTGCGAGTTCAAAGCCACACCCCCCCGAAGACACCCGACCCACTTCCCGCGGGGCCGCCTGGAGGGGACAGGGGGCGTCAGTCTGCACCCCAACGAAGGTGGTGCACACAGCGGGCATGGTCACGTGCTGGACGTGGACGCAGAGCCCGACGCGCACGGTCCTGGGTGACGCACATGGAGCCCCAAGCGGGAGCCGTTGCTGTTCCCAGGTCCCAGAGGACAGCAGATTCCAACGCCCGGCAGCTGGCGTGCAGCCGCTGCAGCCCTGAGTGGAAGGCCAGTTTCATAATCGGGCACACGTGTGCGCACGAGCGCGTGTCCATGCGTGTGCACGTCTGCGAGTGCACGAGCATGCACCCGCGGGGATTCGTGCGCGTCACTGCGCGCGGTCACAGACATAGACCCCTGACAGTTGCAGTTGAGGATTTTGCAACTTGAAACTCATGTGATAGAAACTCTGCTGCACGATTTGCATCTTGATCTTGGCTGCCCGAGGCACAGAGTGAGCCTTGGTCCTGATGCGGAGCAACCTCGGCCACCACAGTCACGTGGTCACCGGGGAAACGGACCCCAGGTTGCCCGCACTGAGCCGCTAAGCTCCGGGAATTGAACCCAGGGACACTCGACCACGGAGCCACCTCCTCAGCCCTATTTTGTATTTTATTTAGAGACAGGGTCTCACTGAGCTGCTCAGGGCCTCGCCAAGTTGCTGAGGCTGACTTTGAACTCACATCCTCCTACCTCAGCCTCCCGAACTGCTAGGATGACAGGAGGTTAGGTTTTTTTTTTTTTTTTTTTTAACAGACTGCATTTTGAGTCATTGTACACAAATGGGGTGCATGATTTCGTTTCTGTGGTTGTGCACGGTGTAGATTCATACCAACTTGCAATAGTCTCAACTCACATGTTTCTTAGGTAGCAATCCATCATTAAGTCCAGGATCGTCAGTATATGAAGTATCAGGTCAGAAACGAAATAGAGTATACATCCACGTAGGCGTGTATGTGTGGTAGGTATGTGTGTGCAATTTTGCATATGAATGTCTATTTGTAGATGTGGGTTAGATCAGAAACTCCATAGTTATTATTCTAATTATTCTCTCTCATATGTCACTTTCTCAGTGACAAATCACTCCATTCCATAAGAATTGCAGTCATCTCACACCCCCAAATACTCTGTTTTATTGAAAAAATTTTCCCCCAAAACACTGTTACTCGAAAAATTTAAAGCATATTTTTAAAGCATCAGGCCTGTCTGCGGTAGCTGGGCCCAAGTCAAGTGCTCGCAGCTCCTGCTGAGCCAACTGGGGTTGGGAGAGATTTAAGTTCGGATGAGGATGCAGCCGTTGGAAGAAAGATTTCCAGAAGCCCTGCCTGACATAGCAGAATTCGTAAGACGCTCTGAGCATGCTTGTGGAAATGTGTGACATGCGTGCTTGCTGGGGTTCAGGTGACCTCCCTGGGTCAAGGTGTGTAGAGAGGTCACTGTAGTCTCTTGGGCACATGCAGACGACCCTCCCACGCCGGGAGACACCTCAGTTGGCAATGATCAAGCTGAAGCTGGCGTCCTGCCAGATGGACATTGCTTTGTTACTGTTGGTGGTGGTGGTGGTGTTAGGGGGACCAAGTTCTCTGCAGGCTAAGCATGCGCTCTCTCCCTGAGCTACACCCCCAGCCAGATGGCTGCTGCTTTAAATGCCCAGCATTCAGGACGGGGGCACAGGGCAGCTGACATCACACAGGTTACAGCAGGGTTTCTGTCCACGGGGGAGGTCTGGCCTTTTGTCTATTCCCTCAAAGAAGAGGCCTGACCCAAGGAGCGGGGGTGACTTTAGCTCTGCTCTCTCCGTTTCCTTCTTCAGTCTTTTTAACAATGCCTTCTTTCTGCCGCATCTCCCTTCCTGTGATCACCAAAATCTGAAGTGCAAAGGTGGGGACGGGAAGAAAGCCTGAGCCACAAATGTCCCTAAAGGTCATAAACACAATGCATTCAGGATTTTCCTTTGCCACCCTCTTACACACTAGGTTCAATTTTTATGTCATGTGCCCCCGCCACACGCTCACCAGAATAACTTCAAATTAAAAAACCGTTGGTTACTAACACTGGTAAGGTTGTAGAACAACTGTGACCGTCACACATTGCTGTACCCTCACTTTAGAAAACTGCTTGGCAGTATCTGATAAAACTGAAAATATGTCTACTCCCTGAACCAAAAATTCTACTCCTAAATGCACACTCACCCCAAACATGAGTGCTTATTTATGTACAGCAAAAGACATACATAAGAATATTTGGAGAAGATTGACTTGCTTTAACTCAAATATAAATATTTGAGAACAGAATGGGTAAATAAACTGGACTATGGGCATGGTCCTGGAGTGGAGTACTATACACCCGTGAAAAGGAACCATCTTCAGCCATGCACAACAATATGGATGAATTCAGGGACATAATATGACTGAAAGAAACCTGACGAAAAAGAGACTGCTGTCCTATTTATCTGAAGTTCAAAAATAGATGAAATACAGTGATAGAAGTCAGAACAGTGCTTAACGCTAAATATGGGAGTCCAGCAGCATGCTGAGCTTAATGGTAAACCCGTGAAAAAGTCATCCATTTGCACACTTCATATTTGTTCACAGATTCCATATTTATGGAGTCAACTGCAGATGGAAAATATTGGAGGGAAAAATTGCATCTGCCCTGAACATGTATATACTTTTTCCCCACTTAATTCCCTGGATGATACAGTTTAATAATATTTTACATGGCGCATACATTGTATTGGGTACTATAAGTAACCTAGAGGTGATTTAAAGTCTATAGGAAGATGTGCATATATAAAGATTATATGCAAATATTTTACGAGTATATTTAAGAGACTTGAGCAGCCACAGATCTTAGTACTCATAGGGGGTCCTGGAAACCATCCCCTCAGACCCCAAGGGACAAGTGCCTGTGTGCATTTACTGTGCAATGGGGTATTTGCAGATAAAGTACTTTTGTTTTTGTTAATAAAGGTTTTTTAAGAGAAAAGGAGACAGGGAACTTTCCAGCGGGGTCCGGCATCCTCGGGACACAAATGGAGACACGGCTCTCTCCCGGCACGTCCAGAGATTCCTCAAGCCCCAGTTCCGTGAGACCGGAGGGACCGCTGACCCTGGCTGGCCCCAGCATCCTCTGCCCACCGCCCGCCTCCTCCCTGGGGGCAGACATTGCAGGCGCTTCCGCTGGAACTGGACCCGCCATCTCCTCCTGCCACAGGACACGGCCCGAGAGGCCCTGGTCACTCTGTGGAAGGTTAATTGCTGCCCCCGACGGTAATTACACCCACGGCTGGAACACAGAGCAGAGCAACAAATTCCAACATCACACGGTGCGGAGGGCAGGGAGAGTCACAGGGCCGTGTGCAGCCAAGTGTCCTGTTCTCCCAGTCGATGGCTCGGGGACCGTCCGGCTGGACACTGGACCCTTGGATGTGAGAGAGGAGTGATGTGAACGCCAAAGATCTCGGCGGCCCATAGTCCCTGCTCCACTAGAGGGTCATAGTTCACTTGGGGTCTGCCTGGGCTTGACTTGGCACCTCCGGGGATCTGGCCATGACTCTGGGGCCTGGACATAATTCCATTCTTCTCAGATGCTTTTGGGTGTCTCAAGGGTGGTGGTCGAGATTGGTCCCCTCTCCTCCGCCAGCTGCTAGGGAGAGGCTCCCTGGTCATGGGGGACAGATCGAATGTCTGCTGGGATTGGCTTGGTGGGCCTTTGGCTGAACTTCCCCGCCACCAGGGTTCACCACGTGCACAAGCTGAGCGGGCTGCACAGCCTTCAGGCGGGACATCTGGCAGGGGGATGTCCTCAGCAAGTGCAGCTCAGGAAGCAGGAGGGGACCACAGAGGACAGACCCCAAGAGCTTACAGAGAAAGCACGCGTCGTCCCTGGCATGATTAACTTACTTGGAAGTACAAATCTTCTCCCTCTAGTATTCCAGCCCACATGAACACACAACAATGAGATTGTCCCAGCATTGTTTATAACCAGCGTAAGATAGAAACAACCTCAGTGTCCAGCAACTGGGGATTTATGAAGCATGCTGCGGCCCAGCTATCTTCTGGAATATTCAGTATATTTCAACTGTAGCATGGGGTCATGGAAAGATGCCTGGAGTATATTGCTGAATTTAAAAAGCAGCTTGCCAGAAAATGGGCTTATCTCATGTTTTCTATTTAAAAAAAAAAAAAAAATTTAAATGAGAAAAACTACTCATCAAGCCACTGACCTTGATTTCCTCTGGGGAGCAGGATTATAGGGTACGAGCTAGAGTAAAATTTTGCTTCCTTCTAAATATACTTTTGACTTTGCATTTTTACAAGGAGCCTATATTATTTTCATAGTAAAACTGACACAAAATTATATGTGCAATAAAAGTTCAACTTCTCGGCAGGGTGAGGCGGGCATTGAGCAGAAGCCTGGGAAGGATGTCATCAAGGGCTAGCTGGATTCAGCTGGGAGGTGACCAGGACTCCCTCACGTCTCTCCCATCAGCCAATGGCGGGTTGGAGGGACAGGGTGTCATTTCTGGGCCCCGCTGGTCATAGCTGTGTGGGGCAAACCATTTAACTCCGGCCTTCAACTCCCTGCCACCAGGTGCCCCTCCCCTCCCAGCCCTTTAGAGCATTTTCTGTTCCTTGACTCTATAAATTTAACATCTTCTAGCAGGTCACACCGCCACCCTGGCACTGAAATTCCAAGTACCTTTCTCACTAAAAGGCAGCATGTTGTTGTGTCTCAAAGCGTCCATGCTAAAGCCGCACTGCCTGCAGTCCTGCCAACAGCTGTGTGACCCTTCCACAAGTTGCTTAACCTCTCTGAGCCACGGTCTCCTCATCCATAAAATAGCAATGTGATACCCCAACCTGAATTACAGCATTTTTTTTAACCTTTATTTTTATTGATGGATTTTTATGTGGTGCTGAGGATCGAACCCAGTGCCTCACACGTCCCAGGCAAGCGCTGTACCGCTGAGCCACAACCCCAGCCCATGAATTATAGCATTTTTGTGAAAATTCAATGAAAGCACATGAAATTCTCAGCAGGAAGTTCTGGGTACCTGGAAATGGCTCAGTAAACGAGTCACAATTGGAACCACACATTTATTGAGCATCTACTGCATACCGGGAACTTTTCATATGCTATTTTTTCAGTTTTCCGACTTCTCTATAAGCAAGGAGACGTCTTAGAAAATATGTACGTAAGGCTCAGACGGAGAACGTGGTCTTGGGACTTGTTCTGTCTTTAGTTTTTACTAGAAGAGACCACGAAAATACGTATGGTGTCACGTTCTTCTCCAGAACCTTGGAATTCTCCATCCAGAGATGGGGCCACTTCCCTTCCCCTTGAAGATGGACAGGCCTTTGTGACTGAGTTAAGGGACCAAAAGTTCCAGAGGACAAGCTGAGTGACTTCTAAGCCTATATCACACCAGAGGATCTGGCTTCCGCTTGCGCTTTTTCTCTTTGGGGACATTCACCCTTGACACCCGACTGCCATGTTGTAAGGCAGCCCAGACCACATGAAGAGGCCACCAGGAAGTCCTCTGGTCAGTGGCCTCAGTTAAGGTATCAACCGAAACACATGAAGGACTGAGTCGTTGTCGGATGGTCCCGGGCCCCAGTCCTCAACGCATCACTGGGTGCCGTGTGCAGCAGAGATGAACTGTCCTTACTGTGCCACACTCAGACGGCACATCTGTGAGTAAAACGAATATTGCTGTCACTTCAAGCCATGAAGGATTAAGGCAGTTTGCCCCACAGCTTACTTGAAACATTAGGAGTCAAATTGCTGAGCAAAGGTGTTGCCTAATTTAATCTTTGAAACTGCAGCCACCTAAGTATCCCTGTTTTACTGATGAAGGACTTAAGAGGTCAGATGAGATGTCCATCAGTTTTCCACCTCTGTAACAAAGAGCCCGAGATAAATCAGCTTGTAAAGACAAAAGGTTTATTTTGTCTCAGGTTTTGGAGTCCATGATACACTGGCCCCATTGCTCTGGGCCTGTGGCGAGGCGGCCCCTCGTGGCGTAGGGCAAGGCAGAGTGGAGCCACTGAGCTCGTCATGAGCCGGGGAGCAAAGGAGAGATCTGGCCCCTTCAAGAGCACACCCGGATGGCCTAAAGCCCTCCCACTCAGCCCCAATAGTACCCCACTTGACCAAATCACGTAGCAAACAGGAAGCCAAACCAGAATTCCTGCCCTGGTCCTTCTGATCACAGAACCCACGTGCTTCTCCCCCCTGCTCAGCCCCCTGTATTAAACCCAGGGATAATCTACCCCTGAATTACATCCCCAGCCCTCCCTTTTTTAAAATTTATTTTTATTGTAAGCAAATGGGATACATGTTGTTTCTGTTTGCACATGGAGTAACAGCATACCATTTGCATAATCATACATTTACATAGGGTAATGAGATTTGATTCATTCTGTTATTTTTTCCTTCCCCCCACCCCTCCTACCCCTCTTTTCCCTCTATACAGTCCCTCCTTCCTCCATTCTTGCCCCCCTCCCACCCCCCATTACGTATCATCATCCACTTATCAGTGAGATCATTTGTCCCTTGTCTTTTTGAGATTGGCTTATCTCACTTAGCATGATATTCTCCAATTTCATCCATTTGCCTGCAAATGCCATAATTTTATTATTCTTTATAGCTGAGTAATATTCCATTGTATATAAATACCACAGTTTCTTTATCCATTCATCAATTGAAGGGCATCTAGGTTGGTTCCATAGTCTGGCTATTGTGAATTGAGCAGCTATGAACATTGATGTGGCTGTATCTCTATAGTATGCTGATTTTAAGTCCTTCGGGCCCAGCCCTTTTTATTGTTTATTTTGAGACAGGGTCTCACTAAATAACTGAGGCTGGCCTCCACCTTTTGATCCTCCTGCCTCAGCCTCCCCAGTCGCTGGGAATACAGGTGAACAGCACTGCGCCTGGCAAACCACTCTCTTTTGTCACCAAACACCTACCGAGATGAGGCTGGGAAGGATGAAAATGAGTTGGCATCTCTCAGAACCGTGGAGCCCAGAGGCGAGTCCCCCAAATGGATGTGAGGGATATGGATATGTATCTTTGTGAAGACTTTTTCCCACACGATGACCCAGCGTGGAGCATCGTGTAAATCCCCCACTTCCCCAACGAGCCCCGTTCCCGTTCCCGTCCACGGCTATATTCCTTGGAGAGACCCCAGTTTGTGGGAATGGGACGTGCCGAGTGTGGGAAGCTGTTTGTTTGCAAGCCCAAGGTTTTATGGGAATTCCTTCATCTCTGGGGATAAATGGCTGCTTACTGGGAGCCCCTGACGTTCGAGCCGATGAACCCAGGGCTTGAGGTCGTTGGTGGGAAAATTCAAACAGAAGCTTCTCCTCCAGTCCACCCCCCACCACTGACCCTTGACCTCAACCCCAAACACAACCAAGAAACAGCCTCACCGATAAAATGCTATTCAGAAAACTCGTGAGCAAGGGCTGAGAACCCACCAGCCAGCAGGCTTGAATCCAATCCCATCATCCTGTGTGCTGTGTAGACTTGGGCGAGAAAAAGCCCCGGTACGTCAGAGACCGAGGAAGTAGAAGAGGTGGAATTTGAACCCAGGTCCCTCTGATTTGAAAATTGCTGCTTTCGGTAATGGCAAGACTGACTCTGTAGAGATGAGGAGGAGAGGACAAACCAGGTGGAAGGAGAAACATCAGCAGCCAGGTGCAGAGGCCAGGCCAGTCATCCCAGCACAGGGGAGGCTGAGGCAGGAGGATGGCAAGTTCAAAACCAGCCTCAGCAACGTAGCAAGATCCTGCCTCAAAATAAGAATATAGAAAGGGCTGGGGATGTGGCTCAGTGATAAAGCACCCCTGGGCTCCATCCCCAGTACTCTCCCACAAAAGGACAGGAAGACGTAAAGTCAAGGAACATCCCAACCTCAAATCTAGAGAACAAGACTCGATGGTGATTATGTCAAGTGCATTCGTTACCCTCCCCTGGGGAATTCCATCCAACCGAAGTCTGAGTCTTGGAGACCATGTCAGATGCCCACCCTATCCAAAGCCATAATTATTATTATATTGCTTGTCGCAAAGATTAATTTTTCTTTTTTTTGTACCAGGGATTGAACTCAGGGGCACTGAACCACTGAGCCACATCCGCAGCCCTATTTTGCATTTTATTTAGAGACAGGGTCTCACTGAGTTGCTTAGGGCCTCGCTTTTGTTGAGGCTGGCTTTGAACTCCCGATCCTCCTGCCTCAGCCTCCGGAGCCGTCGGGATGACAGGCAGGCTACTATTAATATTTTTAATGAATATGAATATGCATTGGTGAGGATCAACAGTTGCAAATGAAAAAAAAAATCCCGTTTCTAACTGGCTTCAGGGGAAAAAAAGGGGGTGGGGGGGCTTCATTAATTCATGTTCCTGGAAAGCAAAACAGTAGATTCAGAGAGTCCAACAATTTTGGCTGATCTCGACTCTCCTTACTTTCCTCCTCTTTGTGTTGACCTCATTTTAGGGTTAGTTTAACTGGGGCTTTCCTGGGGCACAGCCTGGCAGACAGACAGTTCCCCCAAACTGAGAGAAAAACTATTTTTAACTCCAGCACCTGGGCGCACAATGCCAGAACCTGACCTGACTGGTCAGGCGTAGGCCTTAGGTCCCTCCCTGAGCCAATCACCGAGGCCAGGACTTGGAAGGCTTTGATTGGCCAAGTCCTGGTCACGTGGCCCCTCCTCATTCATAAAGTGGGACCAATAAAATTGCCTCCCCCAAAACCCCTGAGAGCGTTAAATGAGTAAATATTTGTGAGCAGTCAAAAAACACACTTGATAAGTATTAGGTGTTCCACACACACTAGTCCTCAGTTTACTTTTTTAATTTTGGTACCAGGGATTGAACCCAGGGGCACTGTACCACTGAGCCACCTCCACGGCCCTATTTTGTATTTTATTTAGAGGCAGGGCCTCGCCGTTGCTGAGACTGGCTCTGAACTCGCCATCCTCCTGCCTCAGCCTCCTGAGCCACTGGGATTACAGGCGTGTGCCACCGCCAGGGCTAGTTTAATTTTTTTTACACCATGGGGACATTTCAAGGACCTTGATTGCTAGGGCCAGCGCAGTCACCCGCAGAGCTATGTCACATTTACTGCCTCCCAAAAATGCTAAGAAAAGTTTTGTTGTGTTGTTGTGTCCATTTTAGAGATGAGAAATCTGTGAGGTTCGCATCTGCTCCAGAACCAAATCAAACAGGTTCTGTTGCAAACCAATCAAGGAGTTTTGAGGGAATGTCTTTGATGGAGGAGGAAACGGGGTCCCGGAGATCAAGGAAACCTGCTCTAGTCCTCACAAGGACCAGGACCCCAATCCTGGACTCTATTCTCAACCGCCTCCTCTGGATTCGACCCCTGGCTGAGCCCCCTCTTTGCAGGACGCATCTCATTTCTTTTCTTATGAGCCTCCCAGAGGTCAAGAGACTCCGTCAAGGTCATGTAGCCAGAAGGTGGCAGGGCGGGGTAAGGATTTAGGACTGTCAGAACCTGGAAACCACGTTCCAAATCCCTGTTCCGCGCTGCCTTGCGTTTTCCCGAAGGGTCCCTAGGTGGTTGTGCCCGATCGGCAGGAAGCATAGGGCAGTGGAAAGCCAGCGCCTTGGAGCACTTGTAGCAAAAACTAGAACTGAGTTCTAGCTTGGCCACCAGTAAGCCACGTGACCTTGGGGGTTCAACCTCTTTGAGCCTTAATTTCTTCCCTGTGGTATGGGGATCGTGGTCATGTTGCAAGATTTGGATTGATAGGGTATTTGAAAAACGATAAGGTATATACTTGTCACCTAAAGGATGTCGTCCCCTCCAAGGGACTAACCACCTAAGCAATGAGGCAGAATCGCCACAGGGGGGCAGCAGAGCACCAACGGAATCTCCTCCCCACACAATTCCCAGCCCCAGCGTCCAGCTTCTTGGGGACCTCAATGGTCTAACGGCCTTGCCTTTGTGGGGTTTGATCCTAGAAGGAAATTACAGGCACCTCTGCTACAAGCAAAGCCGATCGGACTTCTGGAATCATAATGTGGGCTGTGTCCTTAGTTTCCTCCACTTTAAAATATGGATAATGGAAGTATCTGCTGTACAAATTGAGATCAGGTAAGGTGCTGCGGGCAAGGGTGAGGATCCCGGAACAACCAATAGTCACCAAAGCCAAGCAAACAATGACGTTTTTCATTGAAAAGTTTTAAAATATAAGAAAAGCGCACTGACGGATTATTGAGAGATACACACAAGGATGTTTGCTGTGGTATTGTTTGTAATAGCAGGGACAATGAGAAAATTAAAAGTCCCCAAATTCCCAGTTCAAAAGGAACTGGCTAAAATAAATGGCATCAGGAATGCTAAACAACCCATAAGCATGACGTGGCTTGACCTTGACAGGAAGAGAGCAAAGCCTTACCAGGCATTGAGCGTAGGACACAGAAAGTCCGCTCCGTGTTCGATTGTGTTCGTGTGCACACATGTGCCTCAACCCTTAAAGAGCGATGTGAGGAATGTATCCAATGCAAAGCAGGGGTTTCTTTTGGGTAATGGGATTTTAAGGTCACTTTTTAACTTTTCACTTGAAAGCCTTTTTTTTTTTTTTTTTTTCAGATTTGAGAGAAAAGTCGTGGGTATATTTCCACAACCTCCCAAACTCTCTTTAGCCAGATCCGAAGATCTGATCTGGCTTTGCCAACTCTGGGCCACATTTAGTAAATGGCATCGGTACCTATATCTATCTATATACATCTGCACCCATGTTAAGATTGTGATTGGTGTGTGGTGTGTGTGTGTGTGTGTGTGTGTGTGTGTGTGTGTGCACGGTGCTGCGGATTGAACCCAGGGCCTTGCGCATGCGAGGCAAGCACTCCACCAACTGAACTACATCCCCAGCCCCCAGACTGTGATTTTTTTGTGAAACTATTTGAAAGTGAGCTGCAAACATCAAGATGCTTCCCCGCTTAGTTCTTCAGCATGTTTCCCCTAGGGGCAAAGACATTCTGGTACAGAATCGTGAACAGTTATTTCTATTATCAAATGCAAAGCCATCAGTCACATATATAGACACAAACACATGTGCACACACATATACTCACAACACATATATACATATGTATTTCTAATGTATAGTATCAAGGTAATTTTTATTTTCCTTCTTATATGTTTTAAATATGTTTATACTTTTAAGACTTCTAGGGTCGGGGGCAATGGCACATGCCTGTCATCCCAGAGGCTGGGGAGGCTCAGGCAGGAGGATCACGAGTTCAAAGCCAGCCTCTTGGTCTCCTGGCTAAGAACCGGAGCTCCTGGGAGCTAGCTCAGTCTCTCCAAAGGGACCCGGTGGTGCACACCTGTCATCCCAGCTGCTTGGGAGGCTGAGGCAGGAGGATCACAGGTTCAAAGCCAGCCTTAGCACTTTGGCAAGGTGCTAAGCAACTCAGCGAGACTCTGCCTCTAAATAAATACACAATAGGGCTGGGAGGGGGCTCAGTGGTAGAATGCCTGAGTCTAGTGTCCTGAAACAAAAAATCCCGAAGACTTATGTGACTTTTTTTGTTGTCAAAGACATAAAAATCCTCCTCCCAGCCAGGTCCGTGAGGTGCTGCCCGCGGAGGAAATGATAAACCGCAGCCCAGACCTTGGGGAGCAAAAGGGCAGCCTCAGGCCTGGCCTGTGCCCACCCACCATCGCTGCCCAGCAAGGTCGCTGCTGCGGCTTCCTGGGCTGCCTGGGAGTGGGGGGAGGGGGCTGGGGATCTCAGCTAGGACCTTCCTGGCTGAGTCACTGCAGAAGCCCAAATGACATCCCGCTGTCACGATCGGCATCAAAAGCTGCAGGCTCACCTTCGTTCCAACTCTCCTTGGGGCTCTGCGCCCGCCTGCCTGCCTAGGCAGGTCACAGGAAAAGCCCAGGAGCTACCTGAGATTAGAAGTTGGAGATTAAACGTTTTCTTTCTCTCCCCACCCCTTCCTTTCTAATTGTTTTTATTATTATTATTATTATTACTAATTTATTTATTTTTTGGTACCAGGGATTGATCCCAGGGGCACTCAATCATGAAACCACATCCCCAGCCCTCTTTATATTTTATTTAGAGGCAGGGTCTCACTGAGTTGTTTAGCGCCTTACCAAATTGCTGAGGCTGGCTTTGAACCTGTGATCCTCCTGCCTCAGCCTCCCGAGCAGCTGGGATGACCGGCGTGCGCCACCGTGTTCCTTTGGAGAGACTGAGGTAGCTCCCAGGAGCTCCAGTGCTCAGCCGGGAGACCAAGAGTCAAGGCACTGCGCCCACTTCAGAGAACCGTGTGCCCTTAGGTGGCAAAGCTCGCGTCCCGATGAGCCAGCAACTCCAGTCCTCCATCAGATCCCTGGAGAGACTCGGGTGCATGGGCCGCCGGGAGCAGAGGCTGGCCAGGGAGGCTCACATCATTTGCAGACCCAGGAGAGCCCGGCCACGCATCAACACAAGGGAGAAGCAGGGCCAGGTGGGCACAGCCCGGGGCAACATCGCGGATGGATCTCAGGGGCCGAGAGTCCAGGGGCAGAAGCCAGATCCCCGCTGCAGGCAGCTTCGCTTCCAGTGCGTGAGGCTTAAAAGCGGCAGAGGCCAAATTACACTCTACTGCCTAGGGATCCATGTGTGGGGTTCAAAACATACAGGAAGAATGATTGCCCCAAAGCCGGGGCAGCTTCGTTTATGGAAAAAGGGTGCGTGGGAAGCCGGGGAGGCCGCCACTCGTCAGCCGGGGGACACGGGGGCTGGCTTTACGTTTGGTTCAGCTCTGTACGTCCTAGACTTTAACGTTTCATCGAACAAGACCAGAACACCTTACCAAGGAAACAAGCCCCAGCGTTCCCTGGACAGTTCTTGAGCACCGGGAGGAGCCCCCATCCTGGGACTCGCAGTCCCCAGACCAGCCACGCGGGCTTCTCTGAAGTTCATTCAGTGCCCCACTCGGGGGCAGTGCGCCCGGTGCCGGTCGGTCCCAGAGGCTGAGGCCACAAGTTCCAGGGGAGATAAGTCAACAGGCAGGTGTCGCAATGTCCCAGGATAAGCCCTACGTGATGGGACAAGCTCAAAGAAGGGCCCGAATGAGAGCCAAAGGGCAAAGAAGAGATAGCTGTGGTCCAGGCAGTGAGAAGACGGCAGTTCAGAGCCCCGGGGGCAGGGGCGCAGGCCAGGAAGGGCCTTTGATGAGGACCGATTGTGCAGGGCGGGTTAGATAGTAACAGGGTAAGAGGAAAGATGAGATCGCACAAGGCAGAGTTCAGAGCGGGAGGCTGCATTAAGAAGGTAATGCAAAGTCAGTAGGGAGCCACGGAAGGATGTAGTGGAAGGGCATGCTGGGGTGGTCTAAAAGGAGCAAGAGGGAGCAGTTAATGGGGGTTGTGGTGATTTAGATGGGAGACGAGGTGTCACGGCCTAAGGCCATGTATGTAGACACAGGTAGGGAACCAGAAATCAGCAAGCAAAGCCAGTGCTGAACATAGTTCTGATTGAGTAGCAAAGAAAGGTTGAGAATCTACATACCTGGAAAGTGGGTGAACTGGTACAAATCCCCGTCGGGTGCCTGAGACGTCTAAACACAGCACTTGGCTCCACCACTGAGCCCCACCCCACCCCCCTTCAACACTGTTAATCCCTACAAGGGGGTCCCAGAGGCCATCTCACTTAACAGATGGCCTTGCTCGCTGAGGTCACACAGCTGGTGAGCCAGGCAGCTGGGCAGGAGGACCAGTGGCCCCTAAGCAGAGAGGCAGGGCGCCGCCAGCGTGTGACCTGAGCACTCCTGAGTGGCGTAGAGGAGAAACGGAATCTGCACTTGATAAAATATTTTCTTTAATTTCTTTTGAAGCATGTGATATAGTCGGTCTTATTTTTTGTGTTATAAAAATAGTCTATTCTTACTGCTTTCGTTTTCATTTCGAAGTCATGCAAACTTCTGCAGGTGAAAGAGAAAAACACACAGCTTACAACTTTCCCTCCGTTTTCTTCTTTTCTGTTTTTTTTCTTTCTTTTTTTTTTTTTTTTTTTTGAGGGGGGGTGTACTGGGGATGGAACTCAGAGCCACTTTACCACTGAGCCACATCCCCAGCCCTTTTTATTTTTTATTTGAAGACAGGGTCTTGCTAAGTTGCTCAGGGCCTCCCTAGATAGCAGAAGCTGGCCTCGAATGTGCTATCCTCCTGCCTTGGCCTTCTGATTCCCTGGGACCACGGGCGTGCACCATCTCGCCAGGCTTGCAGATCAGTCCTTGTATTTGCCAAACAGATTTGCACACCTCTTCTGTGCTTAGCCTTGGGCTTGGCTTTCGGATCAAAGATGTGGAAGAAAGTTGCCAAAGACAAAGTGCTTGCCTTCAGGGCCTGCCTGGTCCAGATGAGGCAGGAAGGGCCTCACAGTGACCTTAAACCCAAAGAGACACAAAGGAAAACGAACTTGCTTTGTGTCTTAGAGGGAAGAGTTTCTGGAGAAAGGGAATCAGAGTCCAACTTCCCCAGGGATGAGAGAAAAACTCATGAGCGGCAACCCGAATTCCACCACCTGGAGGAAGACTTTGGGGTCCCACCCGAGGCCTGGGAATGAGAAGTGGGCATGAGAGCAGGTGTCTTTTTTTAATTTTTAATTTTTTGGAGGCATTTGGCACCCTCTGGACACTCTGCTCTGTTTTCACACGTAAGGATAAGGGGATGCCACTGGAGAGCCACCGAAGAACGGCCCAGCCTTGCCCGACACCGAATGTCTGCTCCAGGAGGCCAGGAGCGCCCAGGGGAGGCGCCCGCCGGCAGGTAGGCGAGGAGGGTGGGGCGCCCCGGGACCCTCTGCCTCTCCAAGCTCCGGCTGGAGACGGAAAATGGAGAGATGACGGCGGTCCTGCCTCTCGGATTGTGAGAAGGCCGCTCTGAGCCCAGGCGCCTCCGCAGCGCCTGGCTCGAAGGTGGGCTCTCGATGAACGCGGGGCGTCGGAACGTGGCGGAGACGGGGTCGCAGGGGAGTGGGCAGTGTCCTCCAAGGCCCGGGAGGATCCTGCCCGCCTGCGGCTTTTCGCATGACGGAGGCTGGGGAGGCGTTGGAACAGGGTCCCGCGGCCATGCTCAGGGTAACGCCGCTGATGTTCAGCGTCCCCACTGCGGCTGGGCGGGGCTCAGCTACAATTGCGGCTTCTCCGGAGGCTGAAGCAGGAGGATGTCAACTTGGAGGCCAGCCTCGGCAGCTTAGGGAGACTTGGTTTCAAAATAAAAATTGAAAGGGTCGGGGGTGTGGCTATCAGGTAGAGCACTAGCCTGCTTTCCCATCCCTAGTACAAATAATAATAATAATAATAATAATAATAATAATAATATCTTTAAACACACACACAAAACCCTAAGATATGGAGTTTGGAGACTAAAGAGGGGGAAGGAGCATATTTATATTTCTTAAACAAGACATATGTATGTATATATGCATTATATATTATATTTATATTATATATTATATACATGTATATATTATATATTACATGTTACGTATATAACTTGCAATTAAGGCATTTAATTTGAAAAGTGTCCAGTTATGGGGGAAAAAAACTTTGAATGGAAAACAAACAGAATACAAAACAAAAATAGGGTTAAAATAAGATAAATTAGCTGGGTGCGGTGGCACATACCTGTCACCCCAGCTGCTCGGGAGGCTGAGGCAGGAGGATGTTCAAAGCCACAGTGAGGCACTAAGCAGCTCAGTGAGACCCTGTCTCTCAATAAAATACAAAATAGGGCTGGGAATGTGGCTCAGTGGTCGAGTGCCCCTGAGTTCAATCCCTGGTGCCCCCCAAAAAATAAATAAAATAAAATAAATTTTATGGCCACAGTTAAAGAATTCAATCTTGAATAACTCAGCCACACCACCCCCTATCTCTGTCTCTGACTCTCCCTCTCACACACACACACACACACACACACACACACACACACACACCACACACACTCATATTAACATTCATGGTTATTCCAACCTTATTTCCAAAAAAATAAAAAATATGCATCTCTACATCCATGGTTTTTCTCCACTGGGCACTGAAGCTTTCTCTTGTCCACTCAAGTTTTGGTCACATTAAAACCGAATACTTGCCCAGTATGCATGCCTGTCATCCCAGCAGCATGAGAGGCTGAGGCAGGAGGATCATGGGTTTGAGGCCAGCCTCAGCAACTTAGCAAGGCCCTGAGCAACTCAGTGAGACCCTGTCTCTAAATAAAATATACAAAGGGCTGGGGGATGGGGTGGCTCCATGGCAAAGTGCCCCTGGGTTCAGTTCCCAGTACCAAAAATTAAAAATACAAATAAAAGCCTCATAGCATTGCCATTTAAGAAAAAGCTCTGCAGGTTCCTGTGGGTGCGCAGAGGTCGGCGAGAGCAGAGCAGGCTACATCCCTGTTTCTAACTTCTAGGTGGCTGGGACCTTGCAGGCCTCCCGTGCAAACCAGCCGTCAGTCACAGGAGCCCCAGGGACTCACCCTTCCACCTGCCCCAATCTCTCCAGGATCTCTGGGTGTGTGCCAGGGCCCGAGAGGCCTGCGGAAAGCCCTGCACCCCTGGATCCCTTTCACCCACAAGCAGCCTGGGACCTGTGTACTTCTGAACCAGCAAAAGGCAAACAGGTCTTTCCTGAACATTCTAGTTTCTAGCAGCAGGTTTTAAATATAGGACAGTCAGTCCTGGGGGTGTTGCTCAGTGGTACAGCCCTTGCCTAGTATGCCCGAAGCCCGCCTTCCATCTCCAGTGCCCCCCACGTGCACAAAGAATATAAATAAATATTGGACAGTTAGTGGGTGGGGGGAGACGTGCAGAGAAGGGAAGACCGAGAGTTGAGAGTGACCAGTGTGTGGAAAGTTCCAGTCTGCCTTCCGGTTCCACCACTGAAGTGACCTTGGGCATCGCTTAACCTCTCTGAACTTTGGAATCTTCCTCTATTCCAAAGGGTCCATTGCCTGGCGATGGGAACGTCAAGAGAGACAAAGAAAGCAAAGCCTTCTGGAAACGTCCAGTGCCTACAGAGAAGGTGGTCACTGTCACACCTTCAGTGTGCCAGGTGGTCTTGAAACCCCTGCAGAACCACCCCCCCACCCCCACTCTGCCGCCCACAAACTCTGCCCCCCGGGCAGGCTGCTTAGGTTTCTCAGCGGTGACTCCTTATCAGACGGAACGCTGGAGACACCTAAGATCCAGCAGGCCAGGGCACGTTTCCACTAGCACCACCTCCAGGGCTCCTGAGGTTGGAGATGGTAGGTGATTCCAGGAGTCCATCTTGATTTTGTCTTGAAAGGGCTGGTGGAGCAAGTTCACCTATCTGGAGGCCAGCCTCCACATACCAGAGAGCAGGCCAAACCAGACAGCCACGTCAGCGCCTGGAAAGTGGGTGTCCGGGGAAAGATCGAGACCAGGAGAGAAAGTTCAGGAACGTTTTCCGAGAGATTCACAGTCACAAGAGCCCCCGAGAGACTGAGGGAGTCTGTAGATCCCAAACAGGATGCTGTTTCTGGAACACATCTTTCTCCAAGCCTGGCCTCTCGGGAGCGCCACCTGGTGGCCACTTGGGTACTTGCCTTCTTGATGGTCCACAGCTTCACCTGGCCTTTGTTCTCAGCAGAGAAAATTTCTCCCAATCCAGTAGCAAGTTGGATGTAACTTTTGCTGCATGGGTCAGAAATGTTATGGGCTGACACGGTGGCACTTACCTGTTATCCCAGCGGCTCGGGAGGCTGAGGCAGGAGGATCGCGAGTTCAAAGCCAGTCTCGGCACAAGCGAGGCCCTAAGTAAGCAACTCTGTGAGACACTGTCTCTAAATAAATACAAAATAGGGCTGTGGCTGTTTCTCAGTGGTTAAGCGCCTCGGGTCAATGCCCAGTATCAAAAAGAAAAGAAATGTAAAACTATCCAAGAAGAGTCGTCCATCTGCAAAAGGTTAACTAGCCAATCCAGTTAGTGCTGGTTCCCTAACAAGTTGGATGTGTTACTCTCTAACAACAATAACCCAGCAGAATCATACCTTTATTTTTTTAACAATACACTGTTTTTTAAAATATATTTGGGGCTGGAGGTGTAGCTCTGTGGTGGAATGCTTGCCTAGCAGACTCAAGGACCTGGGGACCAGCCCCAGCACTACAAAACAACAGTGACCACAAATATCCCTCATCAAAATTTCAGGCACGGTGGGGCCTGCCTATAATCCCAGCAACTCGGGAGACGGAGGCATGAGGATTGCAAATTCGAGGCCAGCCTCAGCAATTTTGCAAGGTCCTGAGCAACTTAGTGAGATCCAGTCTCTAAACAAACAAACGTTTAAATTGCCATTGGATGCAGCTCAGGTAAAGCATTCCTGGGTTCATTTCTCGTACTGGGAATGAAAAAAGGGGGAAAAAAATTCTGACCTTAGAGCCAGGTCCACCTATAGTCCCAAATACTTGAGAGACTGAGACAGGAGAATCACTTCAGCCCAGAAGTCTGGGGCCAGCCAGGGCCACTGCACAGTGAGACTCTCTCTCAAAACAAAATCAAATTGCATTGCAATAAATTTACATAAAAAAATAAAAACTGGCAAATGCCCTATATGACAATAAAATTATATTCTTTTAGGCTTTCTAGTCTTCTGGACAGAAATAATTTATATGTGTCCCAGGCCAAAAAAATTGATCCCGGCTTCTCAGTCTTCCATAGTATAATGTCAAACTTCCCGGAGTCTGAGTCCTAATCAGTATTAAATGGGCTGGACTTGGTAGTGCACAGCTGTAACCCCAGCCTCCTGAGAGGCTGGGGCAGGATCACTGGTACTCAGGAGTTAGAGGCCAGCCCGGGCAGCATAGCCAGACCCTGTCTCCAAAAATAATAACAATAATAGCCGAGCACAGTGGTGCCACTGTAATCCTAGTGACTCAGGAGACTGAGGCAGGAGGATTCTGAGTTCAAGGCCAGCCTCAGCAACTTAGCAAGGTCGCTAAGCAACAGGGAGTCCCTGTCTCTAAATAAAAAAAATATAAAAAGGGGCTGGAGATGCAGCTCAGTGATTAACTGCCTCTGGGTTCAGTCCCTGGTTTCAAAATACTACTACTACTAATACTAGAAACCACCTGATGGTATTCTCATTTTAGAGGCAAGGAAAGTGCATTTTTACTGGGAGACTGCAGGTAGCCAGGGTAGGTCACTAAGAGGAGGAGGAGGGAGAGGGCAGCACATGTTGAAATGGAGTGTCCGGGAGGTGACTTTGGTCCAGGGTCAGGTGACTTTCCTCCCACAGTGCCTGCCCAGCCCCCTCTGGAATAGAATCTGCAAATTCCAGATGAAGAAGTTGCTAGTTTGAACATGTTGCTTGAGGTCATAAAATCAGGGTAAGTACAGGGCCTTGAACTTGTATAAACCAATGGCTGCTCTCTCTAAGCTCTAGAGGCCTGATTGGGGGCCTTGGAGTCAGGCGCTACACAAATACTGTTCTGATGTCCATACAAACAAAGGGATTAGCACCTCCCAGGCCAGTCTCTGTGTCCTATGGTGGCCCTGCCTAGGGAGATCCCTGGGCTTCACTCCTTACCAGCTCTGTGACCAGGGACAAGTTACCTAAATTCTCTGTGCCTTCACTTCTTCTACAAAATGGGTGTAATTATAAAACCTACCTGTAAACTTGTAAGGATGAAATTAAAATAAGGTTGACTTTTATTGAGTATTTACTGTGGGCCCAACACCAGCTCAAGTTCATTTGTTGGGGCTGGAAGTGTAGCTCAGTGGTAGAGTGCATGCCTGGTGTGCACAAGGCCCTGGGTTCTAGCCACAGTTCACAGAACAGCAAAACCAAGTTCATCTGTAACACAAACTCAGTTCTCACACCTACTAGTGCGTTAAATGGAATATGAGAGCCAGGTGCGGTGGCGCACGCCTGTCATCCCAGGGGCTCAGGAGGCTGAGGCAGGAGGATCATGAGTTCAAAGCCTGTCTCAGCAAAAGTGAGGCACTAAGCAACTTAGTGAGTCCCTGTCTCTAAATAAAATATTTTTAAAAGGTCTGGAGATGTGGCTCAATGACTAAGTGCCCCTGGGTTAATCCCTGGTATCAAAAGAAAAAAAAAAAAAAAGAAAGAGAAATATTATATGAAGGAGTGCACAATTTAATAACAATTAAAATGATGGATGTGAAATCTATCTGGCAGTATGGGAGTAATAACAAAAAAAGTGAATTTCAAAATGACAGTTACTCTTCAACAATGAATTCCTGAACATAAGGACAGGGACAGGATATTTTGGAAAAGTAAACCCTGAATGATTGGTCCAATGTGTCATAAACTGTTGTTATGAAACCGCTTTTGCAAAAAGTAAGATATGTGTAGCATCTATAATATTTAATATTCTAAATATATAGGGTTAGCCGAGGGTGGTAGAGTATGCTTATCTCTAGTCCTAGCAAGACCCTGACTCAAAAAAGAAAAAGATATATATATATATATATATTTCATATACATATGTCTTTTCTTTATATACATACACATACAACATAATATATATGTATATTGAATAGGGTCCAAAAAAACAACGTACACAATTTCATATCTAAATATAAGTAGCCAGAGGGCTTCACCTATTGCTCTTATCACGTCGTATCTAACTGTCTGTAATTGAATAGCAACATATGTTCATATGTTACCTTGTCACTGAGCAATTTGAGGACATTGCCAATGAGCAAATTCTGTGGGCAAATCCTGCTGGTGGGGCTCCTCCACATTTGAATGAGGCAAAGACCCTTTGAGGCCCCCCAAGACCTGCTATTCTCCTCCCAGGAAATAGCACACACCCAAAAGGTAGGTGGCCTCCCAGTCACAGGAATTCCTAGACCAACCCCCAAGACCCATGCAAATAGCGCTCCGCCCAGGGCCCTGGGGCTAGGAACCCAGCAGACCCATTCACGAATTCCCCTTCCCTCCTGCCCTCCTTCCTGTAAATATTTATAAAGAAACTACTGTGTGCCAATGGGGGGAGCAGGGGTGAGACAGGAGAGTGAAATGTTAAGACATCACCTGCCAAGCAGTCACACATTCCAGACCCCTGGTTTACTGTCCCTTTTTAATCTGCTTCTGACCTTCCTTTGTGAAAATAGCAATCAAGGTAGAAAAATAACCAGGGAGAGGTTGCTGATTACAGGGTGACCTCACACAGCCTCTGGTGTAAGCCTGAGACCGCTTGTCCTATGGGTAAATATTATTATTATCTTGGTGTAACATGAGGGACACTAAAACTCAGAGATGCGGGAATGAATGACAGGTTTGTCTGCAAGTGATGGAGGCCAAATTCTGCACCTAGGGGTCTTTGACTGCAGAGATCGGGAGAACTGATGGACAGGTGGGTAAGACTAGGGTTTAAGCTCTCAGACTCCAACAGTGCTGTGTGACCTCACAGCAGTGACTTCAACTCTCTGAGCCCGTTCCCTTCCGAGAGCAATAAAGATGAATATCCTGGAGAGTTTCAGTGCCAACACTGGACCCTGAGTTGCTGCTGCTCTTATCAGCCCCTTTTATATGAGGTGATGTCGTGGACGCAGACACAGAGGAAGTGATCAAGAAGAGGATAGCACAATTAATTCAAGGTGCAGGCGGGGAATGTCCTTTTAATTTTTTTTTTTTTTTTTTTTTTTTCATTAGTAGGGAAAGTTTGCCTGAATCTCCAGCAGCTTGTCCTCCGGCACCCTGGGCCTCCAGCCATTGTCTTGGGTGGGATTGCTCTTTTTTATTGCTGTAGGTGTCGTTTTGCACATCTAAAATGGGGCCAAATCTAATCTTTGGGCACAGAACAACTTCCTCCCCCATGACCCAAAACCGGTAAGGAGTTTGCAGGATTAAAAAGAATGAACGCTTCAACGTCAACAAAATGTAAAAAATGTCAAGGGGCCAGGAACTCGGTGCTCTTAGCCATATAAAATTGTATCGTGGGTGCATCTTGAGACGTGGGGTAAAGGGATCCCCAGAGTCAGTAAGCTTGGGACCTGCACGATCTCTCCAAAGTCCTTGTCCAAAATCATGATCATGGTCCAAGCGGATGCTAGGAAGGGGTGGGCTGGGGGAGGGTCCTTAGATTTGGGCTCGTTCAGAATTTTCCAAAAGCTATTTCCAAAGGTCCTCACCCCCCCTGATTCCATCTCGACCCCAGTTCCTGCCCTACAGCCTTTCAGTCGCGGGGGCTTGAATTCCTGGATTGACATTCCCTGGAGTCCAGATCACTGGATCTTGAGGTGGCGCGAGATCTCAGGGGACAGCCCAAAGAATGAATAAGCAAATGTTTGTTTTCCCCTCTTTTAAAATTCCTGCAGGCACGAGGCGGGAAGCGAATAAAGGAGCCACCTCGCATAAAGGAGCCACCTCGGGCCCAGCAGGCCCCGGCCGCTGGCGGCCCCAGGGTCGCCCCCTTTGTTTTCCTAAGACTCTGCGCAGTGGCCCCGGATCCGCTGAAAAGCCATCCCCTCCCCTGTTTTCAAAGAGAGGTGGTTGCATTTCAATGTCGACTCAAAGTCTCCGTCCCCAGACTGGGATTCCCCGACCCAGTGGCGTCTGGCCGTCCTCACAAAGACGAGAAATCATTAGCCCTAATTAAGTCCAACCCAGCAGGCTGGCCTGGGCCTCTGCGGAGGCTCCTCGACCTCCCTCCCTCCCCGGTGGGAAGAAGGGACGCACGAGGGCCGGGCTCCCTGGACTTTCTCCTTGGGGGTCGCCGTGTGAATCAGGGAAGGTCAGTTTGGTGACCTGGATCAGAAACCTTCAAAATGGGGTTCATCAGCCTCCTGCCTCCTTCTTGGCGTTTATCCTGGGGGGTCCCTAAGAGAGGACAAGGGTTGCAAGAGCAAAAAATGACCAATTAAAGTGCAAATTAGGTATCTGGCCGCATTTTGCCAAACTTGGCCTGTATGGAAAGGGTGGGGAGGAGGGCCCCGGGGGCGCATGCGCAAGGCCCTGGGTTCCACGCAGAACCCCAAACCTAAAGAGTGCAGGGGACGTGCTGGGGGCGGGGACGTGGAGGAAGAAAAGTTCTCCATATTGTAAGAAAAATAAAATAAAATAAAATAAATGGGTGATATCACAATACTTTATTATTATTATTATTTTTTAATTTTCTTTAGATGTCAATGGACTGTACTTATGTGAACGTGGTGGCTCACACATGCCAGGGAAGCGCTCTACCACCGAGCCACACCCCAGCCCCAATACTGTTTTTATTAAAAATGAAACACCTCAGGCCCGTCCTGAGCCCCTGGTCGTGCATTCATTTCTTGAAAATGTCTCTCGATCTTAAAATAAATCAACAAGGAGTCCTGATTCCTTTTCTACTTTGTTTTATTTTTTATTTTTATTTTGCGGCCGGGCTAGGATGGAACCCAGGGCTTCCCACGGTTAGGCAGATGTCCCCTCTGAGTCCCCATCCCTGCCCCTGGGCCATTTCAGGTGACAGTCGCAGAGCTGCCGGGAAGGGGTCAGTTCTGATTGGGACGCTCCTGGCCCCGACCTCTTCGGCTCTCTTCTCCAGGGTCACCTCCCGGAGCCCCTTCCTGGGTCCCCCTGCCTAAGTGGCCCGCTCTGGCACTGTCTCGTCGCGGGAGTTTCTTGGGGCTCTTTTCCTGATGTTCGCCACCTGCAATTTCTTTTTCTTAATCAGACTTGGTTTCCACTCTCCTTGTCTCTGCCCCCGAGAACACGCAGGGACCTTGACTGTGGTGTCCCTCGCTGGGGGTCCCAAGCAACCAGGCGAAATGGGTGCCGTGCTGAGGAGCAGCGTGTTAAATGAAGGATAAAGTGAGTGAACAGGCCAGGAGCCCAGTTAGCCAATGAGGGGACCAGGGGGGCGGCTGGAGGCTGGAGGCAGGAGGCAGGGGTGAGCGAGGAGGCAATGGATGTGAGGCAGCAGATGGGCGAGTGGCGGTCAGTGACTAGGGAGGGAAGCAGCAGTCGGACGGGCGGGGCTGGGGAGGTCAGAACCTGAGGAGTGAGTGGACCTGACTTAGGAGAGAGGGCCTCTCTCTTTGGCCCAGTTACAGGCACAGCGACCAGACAAGTGGGCCTCCCAGGAGTCTGCAGGCGGGCGCGCAGCACCCACAGAAGGGGTTCTTCCTCCCCTGTGCTCATGGCCCCATGAGCGTTTTTGAGCACCTGCTTTTCCTTCTGCCTGACGTTATTGTCCCTATCTTACCTGGTGGAGGGACAGAGGCCCAGAGAGACGACGTGTTTGTGCCTCTTGAGGCTCCCCAGGGAGTGTGGGACGGCTCGGGCATCTGATTCTCACCTTTGGGCTTTTACTTCCCAACCATATTTAGAAACTGCAGGGAAGAGAGAGGTCATGAGGAAACTAAGAAAGAAAACCCCAGAAGAGAAGGCAGGCCACAGAGAGCCAGCTGCCAGGCTCGGTGCATTCAATTCTCACTGCGGATGTCCTTGGAAGAAAACGAAGTGGGCAGGGCAGGTGGCCCACACCTGTAATCCCAGGGACTCTGGAGGCTGAGGCAGGAGGATCGCAGGTTTGAGGCCAGCCTGGGCAGCTCAGTGAGACCCTGTCTCAAGATAAAAAAACGAAAAGGGCTGGGATGTGGCTGAGTGGTGGGGTGCTCTGGGTTCAATCCCTGGCACCCCAAAAGAAGGAACGGGATAGAATGAACGAGTGGTCAGAAGCATGCGGTCAGGGTTAGGCCTGGATTAAGTTCTGTCTTCCCCACTTTCCTGGTTGGTGATCATAGGGACATGACGTTATCTTGCCTGAGCCTCAGTTTCCCCATCTGGAGAATGGGGATACAAAGGTGCCGGGCTGACCGCGCACCCTAAGCAGCACCAGCTGACTGACAGCCACTCTCCAGTCTCCACGACGGTTATTTTCATCATTCGCCTTAAGTTGCAGACTACCGTCTCTTGAAGACACAACTCTGAGGACAGCTGTGGAAACAGGGCCAGCTGGACTCAAGCGGTTGCGGGGACTAGTTTTGTGGGCGCAGAGAGGTCAGGTGACCTCCCCCACCTGCTCCCTCACCTGCACAATGGGATTCCACCCCAAAGGAAGTGGTGTTCCAGAGAACGCTTCCAAAGGACCAGGCATAGAGCTGGCCCAAAGTGACGCGGGAGGTCCTGTCAGGTCCTCTTTGCAACCAGAAGCACCTCAGGCACTTCCCCAGAAGGTGGGCTGGAAGTGCAGCCAGATCCACAGGAGGAGGAGGAGGCCGGAGCCGAAGTGATAGTCAAACGACATGTTCTCAGAGGCCTTTCGGGCACCTCTTGGAGGGGGTTTGATAGGCCAGCATGTAGGACATTGGACAGGACATTTGGTGGCCTGTGGCTCTGAGGCTCTGCAATTCAGCAAGCCTGATAATAAAACCTGAGTTAACCAGTTTTCTAGCAATCATCTCTTAGTGAAGATCTAAGAATCAAGCCGCGGGGGCAATAGCCATGGACTCAAGTTCAGTGGTTTTAGGCCGATTAAACTCGAATCCTGGAGGAGCTCTGTCTTGGCCTTAAAGAGTGAAAAAGTTGATCCTATGAGTTCCTGATGATAAAATTGACTCATGGTGACAAAATGCTTGCTAGATGTCACATGTTGGTCTAGCCACAATAGATGTGTTAAGAGTTGAAATCGATAGATAGCATTGTATTATAGTTTCTGTGCTACACCTGAAAACACATAGCTCAGAAGGGTTAAGTAACTGGCCCAAGGACACACAGCTAGAAAGTTGCAAGGGTAGGTTTTGAATGGAGCAGAATCTATACTCTCTAGGTCAGAGTTTCTCATCCTGCTCATTACTGTATACCATAAGAGACCTCTTTAGACATTTTTTCCCCTAATAGATCAACCTCATGAATATTTTTTCTTAGAATTTCTAACTGCATGTGTAATGAGGATACATTTTATGGCGAACGGTGTGACATTTCAGTACCTGTATACAATGTCGCGCAATGTGTGATCACCCCTCGGAGCCTTTGGAAGAGCCATCCCCGCAGACGCGGAGCATGCTTGTGTGTTGGGAAGGTTCCACATCCTCTGTGCTGGAAATATAATTAACTGTTGTCAGCTGGAGTTGTCCCACATGCTGTTAGAAGTAACCCCGGACTCGTTCTATGCGACAAGGAGGGTCAAGTGAAAGACGTCGGGCATAGAGAGGGGTATTGCCCGCCTTGCTCTGTGGGAGACCTAGAAGTGACCATCTCCAGAAGCAGAGCAGTGGTTTCCAGGGGCTGCGGCGGTGGAGAGAAGGGGACAGGGGGGAGGACGGTGACACGCGGGTGGGTGCAATTTTGTTATCCTGAGTGCACTGCGCATGTGGACGAACCCTGCGTCTCTTGCTTTATACAGAGTCTGATTTTCAGCACCCCCAAGAATGAAGTTTCACCCGCATGCAGAACCTACACTCTAGCCCTGCCCCTCCTCGTGCTAGCCCCGCCTCTCATTCTAGCCCCGCCCTTATTGATCTGGCCCCGCCCTCCTCGCGCTAGCCCCGCCCCTCCTCTGCGTGGGCACTGCCTCCCCATCCTGTAGTGAGACTGGCAAAGGGGTGGGGGGCCGCTATGTCCCCTAGATTATCCAGGCCGGGGCTGCCTAAAAGTACCAGCCAGCATGGTGTACAGAGTGGTGTGGGGTTTTGTTTTGTTTTGGTTTTGTTTTTTTTTTTTTTTTTTTTTTTTTTTTTTTTTCAGAAAATTGGATTTGTCCCTAATACCACCCATCAGTCCTCTGAGCAGTTTCCGGGTCTGTTTCTTGGTTTTGGTGTCTCTGTGTTGAGGATGGGGACATCTTCAAAAACAGAGCTTTTATTTTATTTTTTTTTTAAAGTACCTATGTGGCCTCCTCATGAGTCCCCGTCGAGGCCTCAGCCCTGACCCTCCAGAGCTGGGTGGAGGAGTGCGCAGGCGCCGGCTTCCACTTGCCTTTAATTAATGTGCGGGACTCCGGCCTGTCTGAAGTGGGGGTCAAGAGGCTCCTCTGGGGCCTGACGGGGCCACTCCAGCCTCCCGGGCCTGCAGAGCCACACAGCTTCTTCCTGCACTTCCGCCCAGCGGGGGCCCCCTCCTGACCCTCAGAGGAGAGTCTGATTGGAGGGCGCTGCATTGTCCCGCCAGCCCCCTCTCCTGTCTCCCGGGGTCAGCAGGATCTGCCCCCCAGCGTCCCCACTCAGGGCACTTCCTCCCACTCCAGTCACTGATGTCAGTACCAGAAAGAATGGATCGTGCTCCAGCGCGGTGCACGGTCCAGGCCTGGGGGAAGGTGGGTGTGGAAGAGAGGAAGCACCCAGCGCCCTGGAGGCTCCTTAAACCTCCTGCCAAAGACGGCCCCCAGGTGGGGGCTCAGCAACAAAGCGGAGGCTGGTATTCCTGACCAGGGAGCTCGTAAAACGAATCCTGCGCGGGAAGGAAACAGAGCTGGCGCATGTTTTGAAGCCCAGAGGAAAGAACAGAGGATGATGTTGGGGTTCTCCGGCTATAAACATGCCTCTTCCTTTTTATTTGGTTTTTTCTCTGAAGTCCCACAGGTTTCAGACAGTCAAACGTCATTCAAGAGCTGGGTGCTCACCAGCGAAGAATCTTTTAGAAAAAGGAGTGACGGCAGCGGCAGTCCGCTTGGCCTTGACTCTGACCTTGACACTCTGGCCCAGAGTCTTGGGAATTCCATGGGTTCAATGTGCCCATTTCACAGTAACGAAAATAGAGAATCTGTGGCGAGGAAGGAGCTTCCCAGAGACTCCCACACCCTAACGCAGTCATTCTGGGCTCCTAATGGACAAGATCTGTTTTCAGCAGCTCGGGAGGTTGAGGCAGGAGGATCACAGGTTCAAGGCCAGCCTCGGCGCCCTAGAGATACCTTGTCTCAAAATAAAAAATAAAAAGGGCTGGGGATGTAGCTCAGTAGGTTTCATTCCCAGTACCGGGAAAAGAAAAAGAATGATATTGTGTGACAATGCAGCCGGCTGGTAGCATGTGAATTTGGGGGTTGCTGTAACAACCTCACAGACTGGGGGGGCTTAAACGATAGACATTTACTTCCTCCAGCTCTGGAGGCTGAAGGCCTGAGATCAGGTGCGTTAGGGTCAGCTGGTATCGCCTCTCCTGCTGGCAGTCAGTTTCTCTGGGCTCACACGATCACCCCCTATGCGTCTCTGTTCTAATTTCCTCTTACAATGGCACCAGACATACTGGATGGGAGTCGACTGCAATTACCTCATTTTAACTTAATTACCTTTTTCGTTTGTTTGTTTGGCACCAGAGTTTCAACCCAGAGGTGCTTAACCACTAAGCCACATCCCCAGCCCTTTTTCGTATTTTATTTAGAGACAGGGTCTCACTGAGTTGCTTAGGGCCCCGCTCAGTTGCTGAGGCTGGCCTCCTGCCTCAGCCTCCCCAGGTGCTGGGATTATAGACCTGCACCACCACGCCCCGCTAGATTCCCTTTTTAAAGACCGCGCCTCCAAATAGACACATTCTGAGATAACAGGGGTTAAGACTTCAACGTGCAAATTGGGTGGGGCATGACTGGCAGGCAGATCCTGGCCTGTTGCCCCCCCACAACCTGCTGACTTTATCTTTATGATTTTCAAGCTGAGAATGTTTTTTACATCTTGTAATGGTTGGAAAAAAAAATCAAAAGAAAAATACTTCATATCATAAAATATACATGAAACTTAAATTCTAAAATGACACTTAGTGTCTTTAAGTGATCACACTCCTTCTTTGAGCCAAGCAGTGGCTAATGAAACCTGCAGTATCTACTACTGGGGCCCTTTGTAGAAAATGTCTGCAGACCTTTGCTTCCGAAAAGCACCAAGGGCACTTAATTCAAGACTCACATCCTCAAGCCGGGAGTGGCGGTGCACGCTGTAACCGGGGACACCTCGGAGGCTGAGGCAGGAGGATCGCAACTTGGAGGCCTACCTGAGCAACTCAGAGGCCCTGTCTCTAACAAACGAATCATATCTATATAATCCCATGGGAATCAGATATATCCACCAGAAATCCAAATATGAAATCAACAGCCAAGGAAATGAATTCCTTGAGAGTTCCCGGACCAAGACATCCTCTTCTAAAAAGAAAAAGAAACCAGAGGAGAAGAAGAAATTTCAGAAAAGCACCAGACATCCATTTCTTTAGAAAAACCCTGTGGGAACTGGGTGCAGGGGTTGATGCCTGTAATCCCAGCTCCTGGGGAGGCTGAGGCAGGAGGATTGTAGGTTTGAGGCCAGCCTGGGCAATTCAGCCAGAGTCTTTTCCAAAATAAAAAGTGAAAGGCCTGGGGATGTGGCTCAGTGCTACAGCCCTCCTGGATTCAGTCTCCAGTACAAACCAGGTAACGGGCTCCATCTCATTGCTCTGTGGCAACAGCCAAATTCCCTCCTGCTGCCTGGAGAGGCATCTGGTGTCTCAGGCTGAGTCAGAAGGCTGCTCTGGTTTTCCTGGGGTCTGCTGCCTGTCATATCTTCATCTCTTCAGACTTTTTTGGTCTTTGTTTTTTTTTTTTTTTTTTTTCTTTCTGCCGGTGCTGGGGATTGAACCCAGGGCCTTGTGCGTGCGAGGCAAGCACTCTACCCACTGAGCTATCTCCCTGGCCCTGCTCCACGTCTTCAATACCGCCCGCTGAGCGCCAATTCGTCATTCGCATCTCAGCTCTAAGGACAGACGCATCAAGGAAACCTTCCCAGGCCAGCCTGAAAATGTCCAGTTTATTCTCAAAGGCCTCATGGATTCATCTGAGTCCAGGGGCCTTGGGAATCAGTCTGGGTTACAGTTTTACCTGGAACCCCCTGGTCTGCTTTGAGATCAACCCGCAAGCCCGTGTGTGTGCTGGTTGGATTGTGTGCGTCCCTGCTGGAAGACTCTCTCCCTGCAGACGGGCAACTCCTTGAGAGCAGGGTGTATCTGTTTGGGGATCCCTAGGGTTTTTTTCTTTACTGGGAATGGAACCCAGGGTCTCTTGTGTGTTGGCAAGCGCTTTGCCACCAAGCTCCCACCTTGCCTCCATCCCTGGCATCCTTAGCACTTGGCACAAGGCTTGGCATGAAGGAGAGGTTCGGCAGATACTGGCTGGATGGATGCATGTCAGTCAATGACAGAAAGGCAGAAAGGGAAGGGTGGAGTTTGGGGCAGTGGGGGAAGGAGGCAGAGATTGGAACTGGTTCCATGTGTGTGGATCTGACCAAGCTTGAATCAAAAATATTTGAGAAAGAAATCGCATCTATACTGAACAAATACGGGCATTTTTCCTTTTATCATTTCCTAAACAAGAGGATAACAACCAAACAACACAGGAAAAGGAATATTTGCAGAGTGTTTGCAGATAGTCGGTAGTAGAGCAGCCAAGAGCTGATAAAAGGTGTGCAGGAGGAGGTGTAGCATGCCCTTTTTTATATTTTCTTTTTTTTTTTTTTTTTTTTTTTTGCAGTGCTGGGGATTGAACCCAGGGCCTTTTGCTTGCAAGGCAAGCACTCTACCAACTGAGCTATCTCCCCAGCCCTCTTTTTTTATATTTTCTTGAGAGACAGGGTCTCGCTGAGTTGCTTAGGGCCTCCCTAAGGTGCTGAGGCTGGCTTTGAACTCATGATCCTCCTGCCTCAGCCTCCGGAGCCGCTGGGATGACAAGTGTGTGCCACCACTCCTGACACTATGCCATTTTATGTACTTGCGTGTCTGCAGATTTAGGTCTCTGAGGGGGTCCCTGCACTGATCCCTGGTGGCCATCACGGGAGGACTCTGAGGGCTTGGAGGGCAATTGAAGAAACACCAGGTGTAGACACACCAACTTGGCACGTGGTTCTGGGGGTCAGGAGAAAGATCCGCCCAGGTGTGGACCTTTAGATATGACCAGCAGGGTGATGTTTCAGGAGCCCTGGGGACAAGGAGAACATGGGGACTGAAGATGGAATCCTCAAAATGGCTTGGTTCACCCTCTGCACCACCATGTCCTTATCTCCTGCTGCCCTGACTGGCGGGCGCAGGTCATCAATAAACAAGAATAGGGACAAGAAGCATATGCCCTTTGGGGGTCCCACTTGTACGTGATGTCATGGGACACCAGTTCGCTTCTCGTTAGAGCCTGTTCCTTTTGAAGTGGCTGCCGCCGTCTATAAAAGTTTAATGCGTGAATTTCCATTGTTGGAGCGTCCGGGGTACCAGGCTTCCTGTTTCCCCTTGGCATGCCTGTGTCGGCCAGGAAAGGAGCTGGCTGGGAGGTCCGGGGGCGGCTGCCCTGTTTCTGGGTATGCAGATGGAATCTCAGAGCCCATAAATAATGGCCATGACAGGCGTGCGTCACACTTACTGTGCGCCTGGACCTGGGCTCTGCGCTTGATCTGCATTATCTCCCAACAACCCTATAAAACAAGGGTCATTATCAGTCCTGTTTGGGGGAGGGAAGGGGTGCTGGGGATGGAACCCAGGACCTTGCACGTGCTACCATGAAGCTATAACTCAGCCCTTTGGTCCTTTTTTAAGAGGAGAGTAAAAGTTTCGAAAGGGTCCAGGGTCCTACAGCTGGTGAGCGACGGTGGGGGAGGGGCATACATCTCTGACTCCAAAGTTTGCTCTCTTTCTCTAAGAAATAGCAGACTTTTCTTCAGTTTCTTAAAATCGTGCATCTTTGCCAGGCATGTTGATGCATGCCTGTAATCTGGGAGGCTGAGGCAGGAGGATAGCAAGTTCAAGGTCAGCTGGGGCAACTGAGCAAGGCCCTGTCTGGTAAAAATAAAAAGTAAAAAGGGCTGAGGGTGGCTCAGGAGTAAGCGCCCCTGGGTTCCATCTCCAGTATGTGGCAAAATATCCTGCCTCCTAGACTGAATTTAATTTTTGTTCACGTGTGGGCATGCGCGCACGCGCACACACACACGCCTCATTGTGAATTTGAGATTTGGGAGTGTTTTCCTGATGCAGAATTGCCAGGGGCTGAGGGCGCCTCCCCAGTAGGGTTTTGTGGAGTCCCAGATTATTGACCTCGGAGGCAAATTGGCCTGGCCCTCTGGAGTCTGCCCCTCCCTCCCTGGGGTTTTGTCCTTGTGCTTTCTCCTTAGCTACGGGGCCTTGTTCCACAGGGACAGAACGAGGCCTCTTCAACCAGCACAATGACAAGTAGCCGTGGAAACAATAACTCCGATCCTTCAGACGTGGATGTTAAAACACTCAGCGCTCAGCCCCGAGGTTTACCTAAATTATCTGGGTAATTGCCTCCATTTTCAGCTTGGATTTGAGTTCTGAAAATCCTGGGGCTTCAAAATGAAAAATAACGAGATTCTCATTTAGGCCAAAGTCGGGAGGGAAGCGGGGCATCCTGAGAGAGGGGCAGGCCCCTGGGTTTTGTGGAGAAGCCTCAGGGAACCCTGGGTAACTCCTTTACATGCTCCAAGCCTCCGTTTCCCTGCCTGGCCCTCAGGGTGAGGGCTATTGTCTGGAACAGAGAGGGAGGGAAGCTGGGAAGGAAGGAAGGAAGGAAGGAAGGAAGGAAGGAAGGAAGGAAGGAAGGAAGGAAGGAAGGAAGGAAGGAAGGAAGGAAGGAAAGGAGGGAGGGAGGAAAGAGAGAGAGAGAGGAGGAGAGAAGAAAATGACTGCCGCCTCTTTTGTGTGTCAAATGAGGCTGGGAGCATTAGAGAGGAGTGAACGTGACCTTATGTCTCCTCTATTCAGCCTAAAGAAAAGCAAGTCACAGAAAAAGCCATTCACGTTGGCCTTTGTCACCCAGCTTCAGACATCCTGGTTTTGCTCCCGCTGGGGACTGGGGTCTGAAACAAAGCTGGTTTCACCTGGAATCTCTTCCCTCCCCTCCCTTCCCACACTCTGTCCTTAACTGGGCTGAGCTGTTGAAAACCACCTCCACCCTGTGTCCCCCAGAGCTTTGCTCCAGGACCCCAGTGTCCCCTACCCTTGAGAGTGACTTAGAAAACAAACAGGCTTTATTGAGGACCTACTAAGTGCCGGGTGCTTTCGTCATTTCTGTTCCAAACCAGCTTTTACCTGTTATTAGGAACCTCATCCGGCATGTCAGAGCCCCGCCTCCAGGGATGGGGGTTCCTGGCCTGCGCCTTTCCCTTCTCAGTCCACGTAACAGCCACAGGGCCCCGGACTTTCTCGTAAACTTGAACTTGTAGCACGCTGCTCCGTTTTGAATAAGGACTGCCATGGCTATCCCTTCCTTCAGCCCAAGGGTGGGCAAACATTTTTCTGCAAAAGGATGAAAAATAAATACTTTCTGTTTTTCCGAATATACTGCATCTGTTCAAGACACTATGTAAATGAATGGGTGTGGCTGGGTTCCAGATACATTATTTGTTTATTTATTCATTTATTCAGTTTTGATACCAGGGATTGAACTCAGGGGCACTCGACCACTGAGCCACATCCCCAGCCCTTTTTATATTTGATTTAGAGACAGGGTCTCACTGAGTTGCTTATGGCCTCACTTTTGCTGAGGCTGACTCTGAACTCACGATCCTCCTGCCTCAGCCTCCCCAGCCTCTGAGATGACAGGCGTTCACCACCACGCCCGGCTCCAAAGACACTTTACGAATCTTAAAATTTGCAAATCATGCCATTTTCAATGTCCTTGAGTATTCTTCTTTGGATTGTCTCCTCCAGCTTTTTTTAAATAACGAAAACCGCTGGTTTGTGGCTCAGTGATATAGCACTTGCCTGGCTTGTGTGTGGCCCTGGATTTGACTCCCCGACCCTCAAATAAAAATAAAGAGTAAAAACCTTTCTTGACTTATAGGCTGCTTGAAAACCGGCGGGTGGGCTGGGCCTGCGGCTGTGGCTCAGCGAGGCCCCCATGCCTGTTTGTGCCCCTGGAGCCCTTTGAGGACTGCAGAACCAACCGGCTGCGGGGACAAGTGGGAGGAGCCCAAAGTGACCTGTGAGCTGAAGCAGACTCGGAGGGCAGCGGGGTCTCTAGCGCCTCACCCCATAAAGCAACTCTCATTTTCCAGCCCTTCCTATAAATGGCTGAATGCGCAGCAGGGCAAGCGGGCCCGCCCTCTGGTCGCCTCCTGCGGGGAGACACAGGACCCCCGGGGGGTCTGCTCCAGAAAAGAGGCATAGAGAACCTGAGAGCCTGCGAAGGAGACGTCACCCGGTTAGAGAAGCCTTTATGGGGTGACACCGACATTCATGTTGAGATGGCGGAGGCTGCAGGGTGGCTCAGGGGCTGAGGCAGGAGGATTGCTAGTTTGAGGCTAGCCTCGGCAACTTAGTGAGGCTGAAAGCAACCTAGTGAGAACCAGTCTCAAAATTTAAAAAAATAAAATGAAATAAAAAGGGCTGGGGGATGTGGCTCTGTAGTTAAGTGCACCTGGGTTCAATTTCTGGTGCCAATAAAAAAAATAGATAAATAAATAAATAAAAAAAATTTAAATGCCAACAGTGCTCAGGTCAAAAAACCTCAGTCTAAGGGAAAAACACAGAAAGACCTTGAGTTGGAGAGGAGGAAGATGTTGACGTGGACCAGGTGGTGTGATTCCAAAGAACCGCACAAGATGTCATTGGAGAGAATGGCAGGGGCCAGACCAACCACGCCTTAGGGCCCTGGAGAGGAAGTCACTGAAGTAAGAGGCTGGCAAGGCCCCGAGATGCATCTTGCTGTGGGCGCCCAGTGGATTCGAGGGGAGGCTGGCAGAAGTCCCATAGACCAGAACTGCATGGGAGAAAGTGGCCAGACCACTTGAGACCCCTTGGGAAGCATGTGACAGGAGAAGGGCTCCCCAGAGGACAAGCAGCCAGAATGCCAACCTACCCTTCTGCGTCTTGGAGCATTAATCCATATCTAAGTACCTGCTCAACTGGTTGAATTAAATTGCTGGGGCAGGCTGATCGTGAGTTCAAAGCCAGCCTCAGCAACTTAGTGAGGCCCCAAGCAACTTAGCGAGACCGGGTCTCTAAATAAAAATAGAAAAAGGACTGGGGATGTATCTCAGTGGTTAGGCGACCCTGGGTTCAGTCCCTGGTAGGAAAAAAATTAAACAAGAAATAAAATTGCCAGGCATTGGTACAGTTGGGGTGGGTGAGGAAACTCTCCAGGACTCTCAGGAGGAAGGGAAAACTACCTACCTCTGCCCTTATTGGAATTTAGTCCCAAAAGTCCAAAAGGGGAAGGAACAGGAGGTATTGTTGCTCTTACAGCATATATTCCTGCAGGGTTGTAGATTTCACTATTGTACTTTTATTTTATGAGGAATTGAGACCCGGAAAAGTTAAGTTGCCTTGTCAAAAGACAAGAAGCAGATGCCTGTTCAAGTAAGGCAAGTACTGTACCATGGATACATCCACAGCCCCTGTATCTTTGCATGATCATGATCATGATCATGATTATGATTATTTTGAGGTGCTGAGAATTAAATCCAAGACCTCATGCATGCTAGGCAAATACTCTTCCACCACTGAGCTACATACCAACCTATCTTAATTTTTGAGAATGGCCTTAGTTTTTGCTTCACTGGGATGCAAATTCCATGAGAAGAGAAATCATTTCTTAATAATTGTTGAAGGAAAAAAATGATAAATCAATGCGACAGATTCCCTGTTGGAAAGACCCTATGCACTTCCCCCAAAGCATCAGCAGATGGCGCCAAAGGAACGGCCTCGCAAGGGCGCGCCGGGCGGTCTGGAAGTCCACTAATTCTATACCCTCCCTACCCTCAGCTCAGGCAAACAGGTAGCCCTGATTGTTTTTCCCTGGGGAAGAACCAATTGGCAGTGCTGATTGACTGCAGTTCCCCCTTCCGGTTTTGACCTCTCTACCCCAACTCGCAGAGGAGGATGTTTCAAGAAACCAGGGAAATAACACCAGGAGAACTTTAATGTCAACCAAAACCACAGAAGTGTCCCCTGCTCCCACAAGCTGGACAGTCATACTTTCCTTGTGATTCCCTTTGGAGACAGTCTTGGGGGCCAAGTTAAGGGTGGGATAGAGGTTGGCGGGGAATTTGTTTCGGGGAGCTAAGATTTGTGGGGGGTCGGCATAGGGATAGATAGGTAGCTAAGCTTGTTCCAAATCAACCTTTTGCCTTGACACCAGGAACAAACAATCCATCGCTAAGTGGCCATGCAGGACCTAGAGGGGTGTAATAGGACAGGGTTTAGGGTTCCTATTTTATCAAAGGGGAGAAAAGAGGAACGACCCCCCCAGCCCTGGAACATTCTGCAATGTCTAGGATGTCTCTTTATGTGTTTGTGAATGCTCATGTGCTGTTCATATGTTTAGCTGAATAAAAAGTGAAAGAGCGTTCAAAGGGAGAAATTCACCCACTGTGACCTCCGCCTTCCAACTCGAGGGGTCTCCAGACATGTTAGGACTCAACCCCGAGGTGGCACAGGCTTTGCTGGGTGATAGAGATAAAAGGAATCATCCGCACTGAAAGAGGTACCATCCTTTACCTTATTATTTTTCTGCCTTAGGGAAAAGACTCAAGTGACCCTCAGGCCCCAAACTCTCCCCTTCTGGCCTGCATGCGCATGCATGCTTGCATGCACACACACACACACACACACACACACACACACACACACACACACACACACACTCAACTATCTTCCCAAATTCAAACACCCAATTTCACCAGGGGGCTTTACTGAAAGAACTAAGATCCAAAAATGATCCCAAAGAGGAAAACTGCCCACATCAAAACCATATTGCTATGATGTATGTCCAGGCCAGGGAGCCCCCAACCTTGCCCCTATGGTCCTCCCCCACAAGGGGGGCCTCCCTGACAGCTCCTTTTACCCTTGATCTTGAAGTAGGAGGCATCTAGTAAAAAGTAATTTTGTTTTATGAAAAGTGGTTGCCTTTTATTACCTGTGATAGTGGAGGGAGGGTGACCCCAGCAACAGGAAATTAACACAGGACGTACCGGGGGCGATAATGACTGTGCATAATCATTTGGCTGATAAGTTAATATCATTAATTAATCAAGCAATTATATAGTGCCTGAGGCCCTTGGGGTCTGTAAACTTAGCTTCCAAACGTGTGTGTGGGGGCAGAGTCTAAAGTTAAATTCTACCTAGCCAAGATCATTCCAAATGTCCCCTTCTCCCATTTCTTATTGTCCCCCCAAGGAGCTGAGTGGCTCTTAATTTAGTTAGGCTGTCATGTCTCTGAGAGTCTGAGAGAAATGATAAGGTCCCCTCAAAAATGCACATATGCACAATAACAGCGTTTTGTTTGTGTTTTCCGGGGTTCGACTGAAGCCGAGCATCCCCACCCCGGAAATGGCAGCTCATGGCTGCGGGCCTTGGGAGGGGTTCTGGGGGAGGTGGGTGCTGCTTGGCCGCGACACTGTCAGCGCCGGCCTCCCAACCAGCTTGCACCTCGGCTCTCTGCCCGGGAAGGACGGCTGGGGCTAGGGAGGCGGCCGAGGGCACTGGGAGACGGAGGAAGGGCGCCCCGGGTCCCCCGCATACACTCAGATTAAAAGCCACGTCCCGATCGCCGGCTCTGGGGACCCGGGTGGAAGACATGGAGCATCAGAGGCGGCAGGAAATTCGCCTTTGGTGCCTGCAGCGTCCTTGACGCTCGGGGACCCTAGCGAGGCCGGGCCGCAGGTTCCTGGCCCGCCGCGCGGGCGGGGAGAGCGCAGCGGCAGGGTTGGTGGTGAGCCCGGGAGGCGAGGCGGCCCGGGAGCAACTCGGCAACCCGAAACCAGAGTCCGGGTCATTGGTGGGAAACCCCAGTGGCCAGGATCGCATTTCAAAAGCTCAAGCGGACTGGCTGACCGGTCCTAGGTTGGGGTGGCTGAGGGTAGGGGGAGAGGAACGCAGTGCCTGTCCAGTTCCGGTGCCCCTCAAAGCCCACTTCTGCCCCCTTTCCAGGCTGCACCCAAGTGCTGAGATCCAGGACGCAAAGCCCAGCCTCTGGGCTCGGCCGCTATTTCCTACCCAGGCAATTCGTTTTCCCCCTGCCCAGTGGGCACCAGACAGAGGCCTGGCTCTCTAAGTGCGTGGGGCCACCGTTGCCTGGGCAGGGGGCTGCGGGCTGGGCACCCCTTCTCCACTTCCTGGGTAGAAGCCATCTCTCCACTAGTGGAGTCCTTGTCTTCCTGTTGGAGGTAAAGAGTTGGAATTAATAGGCAGGGAAAACTTTTGCTTAGATTCCTAGAAGCAGGTTAGGGTCGAACCAGAAAAACAGCAAACAATCCTTGTGCCCGCTGAGTCCCCACCTGCAGGCCACCCAGCACCGGTGCCTGGTTAGAGAGCACAGCAAAACCTGCGGACGTGAGGCAGGATCTGAGGCTGATGGAGGAAAGCTGAGTCTTGCTCCCTGACAGTCTCCCCGGCAGGGGAGAAACCGGGTAGTTAGCATGGTGGCCCTGCTGTCCCCGGCGGCGGCGCGAGCTCTATTGTCATTCATTCCCTCTCCCTTTCGGCTTCCCTCCGGCTCAGATCTGAAGGAGACACGGTACTGCTTTGGTGCCCGGCTGCAGGCATTGTAAAATGGGTTTTTCCGTGCACGACTCACCTGGGTCTTAATCTACCTGGGAAAGAAGGCCCCAAACCCCAGGGACTTCACCCCCATGGGTGTTTCGGGACACAGAGGAGAGTGGAACTCCGAAATAAAATCGGTACTTCCACATTGCACGACAGATTCATGAAGAAATGAAAATGTTGTGTGAGAGAGAGAGAGAGAGATCCAGAACACACCCATATACTTCTCTACATCCGGGACATAATCACTGCAGGTAAGTACTTCACCTGAATTAGTAATGGTGATTAGAGAGGATTCTGGTCCCTTAATTTCCCTGGGTGAACTTGGGTAAAGTGACTTAGCTGTTCTGTGACTCAGTTTCCTCCCTTGTAAAATGGGGATGAAAGCCAATCACACCCCATAGGGTTAACTGTGAGGAGGACGACAGGAGGTTACTTTTGCGGGGTGCTTAACCGAGTGCCTGGCGCGTGCACGTGGCCCCTGTATGCCAACTATTTTTATTATCGTTGTTATGTGTACTTTGAACGCCGACATCTGCAACATATACTTCTTGATTATACGCATCTTGATTATAAAACAACCAAATGCATCTACATCCGGAACTGTCTTGCGCATGAACTTCTAAATCCAAATTGGAAGAGACGGCTACAGATGGGGCGCTCACAAGTACACGCAAACACACACATCCTTCCCACACCTGCAGCTCCTGGCCTCGATTGGAAAACACCCAGGAGCGGCCCAAAGGTACCCACAGCTATGGGCACACACATGGAGCCCAGGTCGCCTCTCGGGCTCAGAGCTACACACTCCACCAGTCTCTCTTGGCTGGGTGCCGGGAGGTCAAATTTGGGAACCAGCGAGGCAGAAAGTGCGCGGACGCCAAGCGTTTCCAGCGTCTTGCAGCGCCCGGAGGCGGCTGCCTGTCTGCTAGCTTAGGGAAAAGGTCAGACCCGGGTTTTCCTTCTTGGATGGAATTTTTTTTAGGGCCTACTCGTCGGGAACTTTCCCCGCACACCAAAAGGGCGGGTCCCAGGACAGCGCTGATCCAGAGAGAGGCCCTAGGCGCGCACACACACTCGCCGCCTTGCACACACCCCTCGCTCCTCTGGGGCTGCGGGAACCGGGAGGAGGGAGCACAGGGTCGTGACCCCTGCCTCTGCCCGAGCGCGCCCTTCGGCCCCAGCAATTAGCGCCGGGAGGTCAGCAGGAACCCGGACGCCTTTGCCCGCGGCTCAAAGCTCAGCAAAAGGCGACCCTACCCCCTCCCTCGGCGGGTCTCAGACGCCAGGGCGCTGCCCGGCTTGGAGCCGACCTTCCCAACGGGCGGGGGCCCGAGGGCTCTGGCAGGCACCCGCATTTGTCACCTCACATCTACAAATCACCAAGTCGCTGGGCCCTGCAGGCTTCCCGGGCTGACCACCGCCGGGGGCTGTAAGAGCTGCTGCGCCCGCCCGCCCTGGCCTTTGTCCCCGTAGACGCTGCCAGGTTAAGGAACGAAAAGTGGCTGTGATAGAGTAAGAAAGCCTAGGGAAGTTGTCCCCGGGCAGAGCTGGGGGTGTGACTGTTGGGGCCAGGGTGTCCTTCCTCGGTCTCCTGCTCCCGGGCTCGGGTTAGTCCCTGCCAGGGTCGATTTCTACAAGGAGCTGCAAAGACCTTGGCCAGAGGATCACGAGCATGCCCGCCCCCCCCCAACACTGAGTTTCCGAACATTCCTTGGAAACCCAAAGGAGAGGGCTGTTTTTCTCATCTGAGGCCCAAACAGGAATGAAAGTGATATCCAGGAAAGAGACGACGGCCCTTCTTCCGACGGGAGTGGGGCTGACCGGGCGGGTTGCGGGCTGGAGGTGGCGGGGATGAGAAGGGGCAAAGGTGAAGCGCCCAAGTTCCGGGACCCGGGAGGCGCTGGGGCGCCCAGCAAGCCGCAGCGACCAGGGCGCATTTGTGGGCCAGACAGATAGGTGGCACTCGAAGCCCGGAAAAAAAGGCGAAGGCGCCTGTCCCGAGTGGCCTCGGCGGCCGCCGCCGCCGCCACCATAAAGCCCGCGGCGAGATTGCGACCGGCGCCAGGTGAGTAATAGACAACGAAATCCAGAGAGATTGCAAGCCGTTCACCTCCAGTCCATCAGCGCCGGGAGAGTTACTTATTAACATCGGTATATACAAATAAGATATCCAGGAGATTAAAAAACTGTAAGGAGGAAGGACAGCCCGCGGGACCGGCTGGACACATGTCTGAGCACTGTCCCTAAATTTGGGGGGTGGGGTGGGGAGTAGGGAGGAGGTAAGAAATCTGGGCCGAAAAAGGAACGCGTTGTCCCTCTTCGAGGCCGAGTTATTTCCTCCCCAATTGGGGGGCGCACAGCTGAGCCCACTACCACCTTGTCAGGCGCGCGGGCACCGAGCGTTGTCGTTGGGCCGAGAACCAGCCCCACTCGGCACCAGCCGCCGCGCCGAGGCTGCGCGCCCTGGGAATTCCTGGCCCGAAGGGGTTGCTCTGACCCTAAAGGTCTTCGGGCCCTCCAAGCCCTCCCCCTCCACTCTGGTTGTCTTCCCTCCCACAACGGGAGACAGCTCTGGAGAGGCCGTGGGGGTCCCCACGTGCCTGGCCGAGGATCGAAGGGGTTTTGTCCCCCTCTCCAAAAGGTCTCGACCTCGATCCTCTCCAAGTACAGGACCAGGGAGGGAGAGGAGGGGGGTCCTCCTCGCCGGCCGTTCAAGAGGCCTGAAGGTGACAGGGACGTGGGGCCGGGCAGGCGGGCTCCGGAGGGGGGGCGGGGCGGGGAGTCAGCCGCCAGGCGGGCTCCAGTTGGGTCTTTGCGTCCTGGGCCCCAGGGTAAGAAAAGGCCTAAGGACTAACCCTGGAGAAACTTCCCTTACTCCCCCCGCCCCGCCCCAAGACATATAGACACCTCCGAGGTGAGCCTGGGGGTGGGGAGATTAAGAGTGACATGTCCCCACCATTTTTTAAATTGAACATTTTAAAGATAAATTGAACTTCAAAAGACAGCTCCTCAGACGCATGGATTCTGGTCGGAGGGGAGAACTAAGTAAAGATGTTAGCCTGGGGGCGACTTTTACCTTGAGGAGGTGAACTATGCGCCCTGGAATTACCTTCCCTATGCACGGAAGACTTCCCTCTTCCCTCCCGTGACACTGCTAAATTTGCGCAGAGCTATGGGCGCTTTGCTCGCCCATCCAGAGGACGGATGGGGCCTCGCAGAGGCGCCCGGGGCCAGCCTGGTGGGATCTGAGACACCCGGACTGCCGGTGGGGTGGGGGTGAGACGCCTTCCGCTTCGTGCGTTTCTGCTCCAACCTGGCGGAGAGTCATCGCCTGGCCAGCGGGTCTGGTCGCCTGGGGACTCTGCTAGTCTTTTTCCCGCGCCCAACACACCGTGCAGGGAGATATTTTTGACTTGGAGTCCCCAGATCGTTGTCAAAAGGGAGAGCGAACTTAAACCGAAAAACGTTCCTGGAGCTCCAGCTTATTTTTGGTCGGATTCCTGTGGGAAAAGCTGACTTAGGGACAGGGCGGGTCCTTTTCTATTAAAACTTAAGACTCTGAAATTACTATTCTTTCCGAATTCTAATCAGGCCTCTTTTTCTCTGCCGTTTGCTCCCAATTTAAAAGTATTTTCAGATTGAAGGGGCTCCTTGGGCTGTATGTAGTAAGGGACTTTTGTTCTTAGCTTTGTAACTTGAGTGACATCTCATTTTGGTTGACTGGGGGCGGTCTTCAAATTATTTAAAGGCAAGGAAAGGGGGGGGGAGGCCAGAGAAGAGGCAGAATCTTTTCCTGTTCTCTACCTTCAGGGAAAGTTTGGAGAAAAGCATTTAACACAAGGCCCAAAAACATTTCAATAAAAATTTATTGAAATTTCAGTGAAGTTTTAAAGAGGAAAAAAAAAATACAGAAATCCAAAGAACTCGTCAACTATAACACAAAATATACCTTCATGGATTTTTGTCTTTAAACCATCCCTCAGCACCTGACTTTTGAACTGACACTCTATAGACACCAATTCAAAACGCCATCAAGATTGACAACAGTAGTAAATCCCACTTCGCTTGGAGGAAATCAGAGACTAGCAGATACAAATATGAAGAAAAAATTAGGACGTCAAACCCCAGTCTCTGCACGCCCCCCGCTTCCCCCAGCAATCCCAGGACCACTCTTAGGGTGTTATATTTTCAGGAACTTCAAGTGGAGCTGGGAAGTGCTAACTCCTCCCCGATTTTGGCTAAAATAGGAAACAGCACTCCCCCCCCCCACTCTTGGACATTAAAAAAGAAAAATAAATTTCGCAGACAAGTCTTTTGAAAGTGTGGAGATGTCGGTGCAGAAAGTCTGTTTTCTAGTGTGAACAGTCATTCTGTGACCTGGAAACAAAACCGACTAAAAGAAAAAGAACAAAACTCACAATTGCCATCGTATTTACACAGAGCTATGTACAATGTCAATAAATTAAAGTTTAATTTTCCAAGCATTCATATTCCACCTATTTACATGAGTTATCAAATAATTACATAAATACTTTGTCTAATAGTCTCGCTTCTTCTTTATTATTTTTTTTAAAACCTTGTTATTGCATATACAGGAAAGAGAACTGCCAAAGGGGACGTAAATCCGGCTACAGAGCTCAGATAAAATAAATTCAGTTTTTGTACCCCCATCCCACTTCCTTGGGGTTGCTGACTGGAGAGCACAGGTTGAGGAGGATGGGGTTCTGTTTTGTCTAAAAGCAAGCGTCCAAAATAAAAACCACAAATATATTACTGTGGAACATGCAAGAAGAGACCTACAGCGGCTCTTAAAACATCACAAGAATATTAAAAAGACACAGATTTCCTTAATATAGGTTAAACAAGAATGGCAGGGACTTCCCTCCCCACACAACGCTGTTCAGTAACTTATTGAGAACCCATATGCAAGTCCCTATAAAGTTTCTGATCTTCACAAACAATCATGTTAATGTATTCATTTGCCCCCGGTTTTTTTAAAAAATTTTATTTGTTTCCACTTGACACGGTGAAGGAAAAAAAAATATATATATATATAAATCCACATCGAGGGAAATGCCTTTCAACACCTCTCCCCCCTGGAGGGCTCAGCTACCTCTTTCTTCGGCCACAGCTTCCAGACCAATCTGGATGGAAGTCACTCTGGACACAAATGATTCACTCCCACCCGGATCGCTCAATGCAACAGTGGTTTCTGAGCCCCCAGAATCTGAGCCAGATCCGGGATATATAAACCATGCCAAGAAGACAGGGCCTGTCTCTAGAACATTCTCTCCAGGGAGTCCAGCGCCCCTTCCCAGGCAGGACTGCAAAAGGAAGCGGGTAACCCCACGGCCCCGTGGTTTCGTTTACATCCAACAAAGTGCACTGCAGATTTGACTGAACTGGAATGAAGAGACTTTCCTGGGAGGGGGTCTAGGGGGACGCGCTGCGGGACCTGTCGGGCTTGGCTTCCAAGCCGCTGACCAATCGCTGGATACTCTGCAGTTCGCTGGTGGCCGCCTCCTTCTCGGAGCAGAGTTTGGGCGACAAGGACACAGAGCTGGAAGAGAGCGTGGAGGAGCGGCTGTTCAGTTCCGAGCCGGAGTCCACGGCCACCGAGGCGGGGCTGGAGGCCAGGGCGGAGGCCTTGCCGTCCAGGGGCCCCGCGGCCGGCGCCATGGACGGCAGCGCGGTGGCCAGCAGGCTGCTGTTGTCGGGGACCGGCACCGGGATGGAGTAGGGGCTGTAGCGCAGCCGCGGGCGCATGCTGTTCAGACTGAGGAACGGGTGGCGGTGCACCGAGCTGGAGGCCGCCGCCGAGGAGGCAGCCGCCGCCGCGGCCATGTACGTGTAGGGGTAGGGGAACAGGCTTCCGAAAGGCGACATGGCCAGGCCCTGGGGAAGGAAGAGAAACCACACAGCGAGTCAGGGGCTGCGGGGCGGGAGGAGCCAGCCTCCTCCAAGTCCTCCCCACCAGCTGGGCCAGCCACAGAGCCCTTTCATTTTTGGGGAGCAGGGGATGATCCCTGTCTCCAGGCTCAAGTCTCCGCTCTGTCACCCCAAACACTGTGTCTGGCCCTCCTTATATGAAAAATCAGGGAACAGCAAATCATTCATATACTGATTGAGGACTGGTGTTTGGAAATTAGCTAATGGCCACAACTGTCACCCACAGCAGCTGGTCCACAGGACCTAGAACCACCCCACCCCCAAAGGTTGGCTGCACCTGTCATGTGGGGCTTCAGATTTAGTCTAGCCCGCAGAGGTGACTGAAGGAAAACCAAAGACATGTTATCAGACTTGTGTTTTCTGGGGGGGTCATTCTTATCTAACTGTAAAAGGTTCCCAAAGGAGACCCCCAAGTAAGTGTGGAAGATGTGAAGCAAAGCGACTGGAGGGGGTGGATCAGAGCGCATTTGCTATCAACAGAGACAAAGAAATCACCTGGCCTAAGAGGCCAGTGTCACAGGTGGGAAACTGAGGTGGCCCAGGGATGTCCTCAGTTCCTAAGTGGCAGCAGCAGACTCTGCAGTGTAGGGAGCTGGGGGTGCCCCAGGCCTACAGGTGCCACTAAGTGTTTGAATGCCCAGACAGCCTCACGGGCGCCCTATCCCTGCCACCTGGGACAAGGTCTCCAGAATCCTGCAGAGGTCAAGAGAGGAGCTGAGAGAGGCCCCAAGCCAGCCCCTTTCTCAGCCCCCTCCTCCCTGCCTTTTGGCTCTGGCAAGGGAGACGAATGTGCTCAGACAAAACAAAAGGCGAGAGCTTGCAGAAAACCCCAGAGAACCTCTTCCCCGGGTTCAGAGCAAGCGTTCTCAGCGGCCTGGGCCTGCTCCCCAGCACTCCCGTGCCCCAGTGCAGCTGTCTGAACCACAGGCAGGCCTGCCACAGCCCTGCTGGTCGCTCTGCTCTGACATTTCCCACGTGTGTTCCAACTGTTAACCCTTTGGGGGACAGGCTGGCTTGCCTGGGGTGGGGGTAGGGAGGAGAGCTCTGAATTGGGAGGAAAGACTGGAAGAAGCAAGACTGAATCCTTATCCAGGAAGTCACTTCCCATCTCCAGGCCTCAGTCACCCTCTTGTCCAATTCCAGGGGGGGAGAAGGGGGGAGGGCTGTCTGTTTGACACTAAAGAGACATTTAGCTCCAAAGCTAGAATCAAAAAACCCTGAGAGAGGCGCCTGGGACAGAGCCTCAGCTCCACCAAGGATTAGCTGTGTGACCTTAGACAAGTTACTCAACGTCTATGGGCCTCTTCCTCTCCAGCGGAAGAGTTGGAGGTGATAAAAGTCCCACTGAAGGTTTAGGTCATGAGTCAGAATAGCTGCAGTGCCTAGAAGAGAGCGGGTTCTAGGTACGCACTAGGCAGCTGTTATCTCTGGCTCCATCGACCGCGGGAAGCAGCCCTTGGGAAGCCTTTTTCTTTGGGGGGTTTGAGATCATGATGACTCAATGAGCTAAGTCTTGCACCTAGTAATGGGTAGATTAAAAATAATAGTATGTAATTACTGTTATTATATATTATTATTATTTTTTGAAGGCAAGGGGACTGAGTGAGAGTCTGCAATCCACCGGCCGGAAAAGCAGAGCAGCTGACGCAGGGAGCGGGACGCATACCTGAGAGGCCAGGACGTGCTGTTGGAGGTGGAAGGGCAGGGTGGCCGCGGACGCCCCAGACAGTCCCTGCGCTGCGGCGGCAGAGGCCATGGCGGTGGAATCCAGGCCCGAGACGCCGGTGGAGGCCCCGGACACCGTGGCCAGCAGGGGCCCCATGCCCGCGGCCATGCTGGAGAAGGCGCCCCCCATGGCGAACTGGCCGGGGTGCAGGAACAGTGGGTGCCCGTTGAAGAACTGCTGGCCGGCCAGGCCCGGCGCGAAGCCGAGGCCGGGCAGGGGGCCCTGGGCCAGGTGCGCGGCCGCGTCTGTCTGCACCGTGAGCGGCGCGAACGCCTCCTTGCCCGGCAGCGCGCGCGCCTCCTCGACCTTGGCCGTGGCCGCGCCCTCGCGCCCCGGGCTCCGGCGCTCGTCGGCGCCCAGACCGCGGGTGCTGGACGAGATGGTGGCCGGGCTATGGCGCGAGTCCGGCGACGCCTTGTCCAGCCGCCCGCTGTCCCGGGATCGGCCGCCTGGCTCGGCCGCAAAGAGGTGAGCCTTGATCGCCGGGCTGCCCTTGTCGCGGCACGGCTCCTCCGACGTGGTGGTGGTGATCTTGGCCGCGTCGCAGGCCTCCGGGCCGTGCTCTTCCTTGCTCTCGGCCTCCGCGTCACTCTCAGCCTCGCTGGGACACAGATCTAAGCCCAGAAGGGAAGGGAAAAAAAAAAAAAAAAAAAAAAAAAAAAAACGAAGCGGAAGGGCGTTAGCGTCAAGTGCACCAGCGGGGATCCAGTTCCCAGTGTGAATCTCAATTGGCTGTGGAACCCTGGGCAGGCCCCTTAGCCTTGGCACCTCAGTTTTCTCATCTGCAAAATGGGGAGGGAGGATACCTAACACCTTAGCTTTCCGATTCAACAAGCTAACAATGAATTTAAAGTATTTGGAAGGAGCTTAACCCTCCTTATGTAGAAATTCCCCAAACCAGTAGCTCTTCTTATGATAATGAACTGACTCTCCCCACCCCCAACAAGTCTGGATGGAGCTCCTACAGTGTCAGAAAGTTTACAGGCATTTCTCCATTCGATTGCAAATGAACTTTTTAAACTAAAAACTAAGTTTCTTTAAAAGTCACAGCTGAAGCACATTCCAATTACCATCCGTCTTTGTTCCGTGAGTGAGATGCAGATCAGCACCTTCCACAAATTTGTAGATTACTTTGGAAGGATTTGTTTGGAAAGAATCCTGACATCTGAATTGGTCCTGGCAGAAGCAAACACCCCTCCCCCGCACACACTCGAGTGAGCCTTCTCCGAGTTTGCCCCCAGAGCCTGCAACAAAATGGGTGACCTGCAGCTCCCTGTGCCCCAGGACAATCAGAGACTCCTTCCTTTTCCTCTCTCCACACCCTCTGTGGGTGTTCTACCGAAAAAAAAAAGGGAGGGGGAGATCCTATTTTATGTTTAAAGCTTAAATGGATTGAAGACATTAAGGATTTCACTTAGAAACAGGTTTCCTCCAGTTGAGAGACTGTGTGTGTCTTTCCAAATAAATAGTGCTTGCTCTTTAAACACAGGAAACCAACTGGGGATTTGAACCATCTCCTCATCCCCTTGCCCCACATCTCCAGTGCTCCACGCCCTCCTCCAGGGTTAACTGTGGTTCTCCAGCCTAATGTCTTCTCAGCCCCCTTCTCTGCCGTCTCAGGGACAGAGAATTCCTCACCTCCTCCCAACCCAACACATTTTAAGGTAGAATTCAGGCCAGTGGGTTTGTCAGTAGTTGAAGACTGCCTTGGTAGGGGAGGGGGTGCCTGGGAGGGTGGGCAGAGAGGGAGGGAGAGCCAGAGTTTCAGGTCCCTGTCAGAAATGCTTCTGCCAACACACACCACCCCACCTGAGCCAAATAAGGATTTAGGAGAAGGGTTCTGAGCTTTCCCTGCACGACCTTCTGGAGAGGGGACGCATCCGATACTGTTAGTTTTTTGAGCTCTGGCTCCTGTTTACAGAGGTCTGGAAGGGTCTGCAGCCTCCACTGGGTGAGTCTCCAGTCTAGACCTCCATGCCTCCCCACCCCCAACTCCTCCAGGCCCAGCGACCATGGAGTCTGGAGAGGCAGCCGGGCTTACCTTTGAGGTTCGACGTCCCTACAGTGGACACTGCGGGCGAGGAGGCCTGCGTGAAGCAGTTGAAGGCCGCCTGCTCGCTGGAGGACTCATCTGAGGTCCCGTTCTCCTTCTTGTGTCTCTCATCGAACACCCGCATGGACTGCAGGGTGAGCTGCTTTCTGTGGCAGAGGCCCACACCGAGTCACAGACAGAACTCACATTGCCCCTTTGTTTCCCTCACTCCTGCCAAAGTGGCACACACACCTCACTCTGCCTGCCGCCCACGGATGACACTCATTCTTTGAAATCTGCTTGCCCCAGAGCAGCTACACAGCCCCGGCAGTATCTGAGCCTTTAACTGGGGGTCCCTGAGCCTTTAACTGGGGGTCCCTGAGCCTTTAACTGGGGGTCCCTGAGCCTTTAACTGGGGGTCTCTGAGCCTTTAACTGGGAAGCAGAGTGTGGCACAGGGTGGGTGGGGAGCTTCAGTTCCCTTTTTATTCAAGATCAGGGTTTCACTGAGAAGGACATTTGCTTGAACTATGAAACCTTATTTAAAACCAGGAGGAGAGAGGACAGGAGGTGACCAGAGACAGCTGAATGCCAGCCTTGCAGAGGGAGGAAAGCCAGTGTCCAACCCTGTGAACGCAAAGCTGTGTGTCCACAGCCTACCCAACTCCTGGATCGTTGCTAAGGGCAGGAGGAAGTGGTCATTTCATGGTGCACTAAACTGTAACTGTTTCACCAACATGTTAATTGGAGTTAAAATTCACTTACACATTAGAAAAAAAAATGTAATGCTCACCCTTAAGGGACAGGATGGAAATTTGGGGTTATTTTCTGGATTTTAGAACAAAATCTTTGAAAATGGGTGGGGGGAGGGAGAGCTGCTCTCATATATTCTCCAGCTGTCTGCTTAATGCAAAATGATCCATGTACCTTTGAAAGGGGCAGGGGACTAGATTTCTCAAGGGGGCCCAGCTCTGTCTGATGGTTTTTGGAAGACAAGATTGCAAAAATTCCAAAGCATTTTGTGAATGGCCTGGTCCTTGCCCAAGATGAATTTAAATTAATCACAATTAATAGGCATCCCTCTATAATCCATTATCCTTAAAGCTTGTCTTCCAGAGACAACGATGGTGTAGACTCATTTGTTTCCTTAAAGGCTACAAGTAGTACCTAGAAAAATTGTAATGTACATCCGCCAAGTGTACTGAGGGGGAAGTAAATTAGTTTCTACCTGCTCTTCTTAGAATAAATTCCTGAATCCCACTTCTAACTAACACTTGAAAGTTTAGTCCTAGAAACGTAATTTTTCCCCTCAATTATATGAGAAATAAATAATTGTCTCAACCCACCTTTTCTCTCTCCTGCCATTTCCAGTGTCCCGAAAACCTTTTGCAAAGGGGTTGTTGTCTATTTTTAACTGAGTTATCTAGAGGAGGAGACAGAAGCAAGACAGAGAAATTGGCTTCATGTTCTAGAATGTTCTGAGATGCTTCCCCCAGGTCAGCAGTCTCCTAGGAGTCTGGGTGCCAAGGGAGGTCATGTGGATGAGGCTAAAGATCCACAGGAGGCCAAACGAAGGATTCTGGGTTGAAAGTACCCAAAGACATTTTCCCTGGGCAGCTGATAGCCTGCAGTTAGAAATGCAAACTTCCTTGAAGTTGTCAAAAGGGGCAACCTGTTGATCTTAAAATTATATCTTCATTTTGAATTTTTATACAATGTAATTAATCTTAATATATGTTAAGGCAGACTCCTCTGCTCTTAAACACACACACACACACACACACACACACACACACACACATCATACACTCCAACCTTTTCCATGAATCTCATAAACTGATTTATGGGGTTTTGCTACCCTTGGGCTGAAGCAAGTTTGATTTTTTTTCCTCCTAGGGTGGGGGGTGGTTTGAGGAATCCCACTGTTGACAATTACAGATCTAAAAGGACTGAGTGACCCCTGGAGACATTTGTTTTCATTTATATACTTTGCCACCATAATTAGGTGGCCTCTTTGTCTGATCAAAAATGCTACATTTTATTATTACATTAACAACTTAGTTTCATAGGATTCTGGACCTAGAGGGGGCCTGCATTATGCATGCTGAGGAAATGCCATCATTTGCAATCTTTCAAATCCCTTCCCTGGGGCGGGGGCGGGGGTCACATATACCAAGTTACCAGAGGTGGACAAAGAGACCTGGCTGGTTTCTGGCTCTTGAAAGCAGCAGCTGGATGTCTGACTTCAGGTTTTGCACTGGACAGGGAGACCAGGGGATGATATCCTCTTAGTCCCCAGACTAAGGACATCTACCTGGAATACCCAGGTCACCCCACAGGGACCCATGAGAGTGACAGTGAGATCGAGAGATGCAGGATTGGTGGATGCTGTCAGCTGAGCTGAATCCAGCCCTCAGCCTCAGAAGCTGAAGATCAGGAGCCCCAGCCCCCTCTCTCTTGATTACTGCCTTCAAGTAGTCATGCATTCTCTGCCCCTCTGTGCCCATGACCTTCAGGCCATTGGAACTGTGCATTTCAGGTGCTTCCCATTTGGGGGCCCTTCTGACCCCCAGCATCAGGTCCAAGGGAGGAAAAACTCTCAAACGAAGTGGTGACTTTGGCTACCTCAAGTGGAAAGCCACATACAACTCCATTAACATGACCCTGCTGTCAGGACAGGTTTTTCCAACCATGCACACACACACACACACACACACACACACGTACGTGTGTGCTCATGCACACACACATGAGAGCGTGCACAAGGGCGCACGCGCGTGCACACACACACACACACACACACACACACACACACACACACCATAAAAAACACAGCAACATAAAAGGTAATAAAAACCAGACCAGCTCCTCAGGGTTTCTGGCTAGAGGAGAAAAGCTGGTCTCTCCTAGGATTCTCCTCCTTGAATCCCAAAGGATTTTTGCTTAAAAATTTTAGCTCCCCCCCCCAACCTGATTTCTTGATCCTTCTTCCTAAAGGAGAAGAGAATGAACATTGAAAGCAACACAAAACAGCCCCGGGGCTTGGGGTGTAGCGTGATCAGGGACAGTGGCTAAAGGAGCTTCTTGCTGGCAAAATCAGTCGAGCCTTTTCTTACTCAGCTCTGGGTCCCTGGCTAGTGGGGACTTTGGTTTCTGCCTCTCTGAGGTGCCAGAGCCTCTTCCCCCAACGGCTCCACCGAAGGTCAAATCAACAGAAGAAAATCCAAGACTCTCGTCCTCAATTCCCTTGAAACGTTCCCACCCGGATCCAAGGTGGCTTTTTAAAGGGGAGGGGAAACATCAGCATTAAAAAGAAAAACCCCTCGGTTACCTTATCATTCTGGTATGCGGTCACAGCGATGAATTCAGTTTCGGGGAACAAGTATGTCCGAAATGTACTATAAGGGAGTTTCAAGATGTCGTTGGCTCTTACAATGTGGAACCGGGGCTGGTATTTGTGCATGGAGTTCAGAATGGTCTGCAGGGGCAGGCAAGAGGAGATACACATTTTTACAAAAAGATTAGCAGGACAAACGGGATCTTAGGACCCCTGCTGGGCTGACATCTTCCCCACCGGCGGGGTCCCACCGCCTGGGCGTCCACAGATGGTATCTTCTGGAGAATCCAAATTGCTCCTCAATTTCCAAAGGGTGCCCCCCACCCTCGCCATCTAAGGTTCACAGGTACCTTGAACCCTAGCCTACCTGAGTCCCAAAACTATAATTCCCCTGCCACGTTGCGTGATCACTTGGGAAGGCCAAAGTCTTAAAAGATAGAGAAAAACATGCATTTTAATTTACAAAATGATTCAGTACCTTAAGCGCCCACTAATTGACGAGCCCAATCCACTTAAAGCTCTGAAAGGCTGAACTCAGAGAGGAATATTTATGCCCTAATCAAATCAAGGGCTTTAAATGCAATTCCTGCCCGAGGAAGATATTTCCGTGCCATTCACGTTTCCTGGGCCTAATCTTCCTCCTTATTCCTCGCTTATCACTTTGTTTATTTTATTGAAATGTTGGGGAGGGGGGCAGGAAGGGGCAAAAGGTCCCTGGCCTGACTTCTCCAAGCAAGCCAGGTCCTCTGAAAGTTCCTAAGCACTCGGTCCCTGAATCCACATCTCCGCCCTATTTTCAACCGGAGGACCTCACCCTTATTTCTAGTAAACCTGTCACCTTGGCCCAGTTCTCTTTGAGAAAAAGAAAGCCCATTATCAAAATCGCATTCACACCCTTCAAGCAGCCTAGCCAAACCTCGAAAACTTCAGCTCTCCCCAGAAAGAACACGGCTGGCCTCCGAAGAGAAGTAGCATTTTGGAAACAAAACCAACCCTGAATGAACACACTGCTTTGCAACTGATTGCCACTCTCAGTTAGGGGCTTAAGCTTCCCTGGCAGGTGAGACCCTCTACCCAGGACCTGGGCTTGCTTACAGGACAGGAACCCGGGTGTCTTCCTCGCTCCTATTTCTTTAGAACACCAAGGCCTGCACTATCCAGAGAGAAACACCCCGAATCCTCTCCCAGTTCTGCTGAAGAACCGCACACATGTGCCATACTTTCCCAAGAGCAAGCAAAGGAGAAGTCTGAGCCGACACTCAGAAGTTTAGAAGCAACATGAACGCCCACCGCCTCGGAGAGAAGAGAAGAAAGAACATTCTGCAGGAAGCAGCATTGAAACTTACAAATCCGTGTTTGTCCGAAATGTTGTTGGTGAGTTTCAGTTTGTGGAAAGTGACAACTTTGGACATCCACTGTTCCCCGGTAGCCGGGCTGTCGGGGTGAATGTACATTCTCTTTGGCATTTCAGGGTCAGCCTTACCCGCCACCATCCACCGAGAATTGTGAAATTTATATCGACAGTCATCAGCAGCTATAATGTCCATCAACAAAATATATTTGGCCTTTTTATCCAGCCCAGAACATCTCACTTTAAATGGAGGAAACATTCGCCTACAAAAGGAAAGCATGAAAAAGAAAAAAAAAAAAAAAAAGAAAGAAAGAAAGAAAGAAAAGAAAAGGAAAGAAAAAGATAAATCACTCAGCATCTTGGGGGTTGGTTTCCTGTTTATTCTAAAATATTTAAAGGAAGCTGAAAATTTTCTACTGTGACGGATGAGCTTCTGCATTTCAGAGTAGAGCAACAGGGTGCAAAATTATTCTCTTCCACATGGAAGTCTGAAATATGCCCCATTTCTCTGTATTTAAATATCTCAAGATTCAAAATAAAGGGTGGCACCACATTTCTGTAGAGTCTAAGGATTTCTTGATTTTGTTCCTACGTGACGGTACAGATTGCCCTCTGTACAGAGAAATTCTTGCCTCTATCTTTTTTCTTTGTGCCTTTAGTTCTAAACAGCTCAGGGTAGAATTCCAGTGAAGAGCTCCGCAAGGCTAGAATTTTCCAACGCCCATTGATGAGAAAATGCTAAACTTATCAAGGAAATAAAGGTCAAGTTGCCCGAGTCCCTCCGGTACAAGCAATCCCGCTGCTGGCGAAATGGAACCGGGCTTCAGTAAGTTCTCCGAACAAATTTTGCAGATTAGGGTGAACTTCCAGGCCTGATAAGCCAGCTGCTCATTCAGTTATTAACTACGGTCCCCCATTCCTCTCGCCTGCCCCAAACTCCAACATCGGGCCACAAAACTGCTGTTTAATTTCACACAAGTGTTGGCATTCTGTACTTCTGACTTAAAAGGAAGCACTTTGCTGGGAAAACTGACTAAATGTCTTGTGGGTTTGAGGAGGAGTTTATGCCAAACTTTGGCCTCATTTAGCTTGGAAGGAGACAGAAAGCTACAGACATCCAGAGGGGGACTTTAGTTTAATCCTGATAGAGTCCAATTCGATATTTTTTTAAAAATGAATGATTGTTAATGATGATCCCCGGGGTCCCCTTTTCCAAACACCTTTCATTCAGGCAAAGACCTCTAAATATTATGTAAAATATGGTTTATAATATTCACATATACAAAAGCAACGTGCATATCGTCATGGGCTCCTTGGGTCTACAAACATAATCTTAATTATCCAAAATTGCCTGCTGAACTCTTCTGCGGGTTACAGACTCTGGAAGCGTGTGACCACACAAACCCTTTCGCCTTTCCATTTCTCTCTGACCCTGGCAGGCTCAGGCCCGTCGGACCCAGAGGCTAGGTGGAGCGGCAGGAGGCCGGGGGCATAGTGTCAGCCTCCCCCTACCACTCAAAAGAAAGGGGCTTTAAGTTTTTCTCCTGGGAACAAAATAAAACAGATAAAAACACATGGGTAATGAAATCGGGTGCTACAGAAAAGGCTTTAAGAGTGAGCTTCCTGCAATGGGGTGGTTTTCTTGCTTCCTTCAGAGATGTCTGAACTCCCCTGGAATATTCTATCTATTCTGCAGTTAACCGAGGATGCAGATGTGTCTTAGACCCATGCAGACGCCCAGGTAAGCTGAAATTTGCTGTCACCGGGGCAGGGCCGTGGAATCTCTGCACACATTTTTCGGAGAACTAAGTTTTCGTCCAAGCCGTAACAACGGGCAAAGAGACTGCTCTGGGAGGAGAGAGATAAAGGGAGGGGGGAACCCCGGATCGCTGGAGGAGGGGGTTGCCACCGCCTGCTTACCTTCCGGACTTGGTAATGACCATCTCGGTGCCCCGCTTGTGGAACTGATCCCAAAGTTCTTTAGCCTCCAGGTGCACCTTCGGATCGTCCTCCACCTCTTCTTCGGGCTCGATGGTCTTCAGAGGCCTCAGATGCGCTTGGGGCCCCAGGGACGAGAAAGGGATGCCGGTCTCGGCCGCCCCCACCAATTGATCCATGATCGGCTTGGCCAGGGCGCCGGGCAGCGAGAGCGCCGCGGCGCCGTTGGGAGGCAGCGTCAGCGCGGGGAAGAAGGGCGGCTGGTGACCCAGCACCGCGCTCATGGCGAAGTCCGGCGCCCGGTGAGGTAGGAACGGATGGTAGGCCATGCTTGTCCCAGGAATAACCGGATCTCTCATGGATAGGCTCATCCACTCCAGGCGGGGACAAGTCCGCAGCTGCTGCCTGGCTTTTGGTTGTTGTTTTGTTGCTTTTGGTTCAACAGCAGCACATAGTTTAAAAAAAAAAACGCAAAAAAAAAAAAAAAAAAAAAAGAGGAAGAAATCACAACTCAATCACTTCAAAGAGAGGGGAAAGTGTCTTTTGGGGAGGGGGGATGCCGCTCTTAAAGAGGACGTGGCGACAAATCAGAAGACATAGTCGCTGGGGTGACAGTCCTTGTGCCTTGTGATTTTAAAAAGCCGCTCCAGGAAGTCGGTTTCGGAAGCAAGGAGAGCGAGCAGGGTCTCGACTGGCGCCTGAGCCTGGCCGCTGAGCTCGAAATAGACGCTCCAGCCCTGGGTCCCCGGATTCGCTCCCCAGCCCCCAGGTCCTTTGTTGCAAATGCGAACGCTTCTCCTGGAAGACTTTCCCCCTTTTCCTCTTCTGCCCCCGCTTCCTATCTTCCTCTCTCTTTCTGCAGTTGCGCTAGACTCGGCTTTAACAGGGAGCGAGGGCGCGGAAAAAGTCTCTTTAAAAAAAAAAAAAGAAAGAAAAAGGAAAAAAAAAAAAAAAACCACACGCGCACACACACAAACGCGCGCGCGCACACACACACACACACACTGATTTAAGCCTCTTCCACCAGCGCTATCAAAACTTGAACTGCACACTGGCTTCCGTTCGCCCTCCTCCTCCTTCCTCTGCTCCGAGCGAGCTCCGGAGGGTGTCTCGGCTTCAGTCCGACTCTGGCCGTGCTCTTCTGCAGCGCCTCTTCCTTGTCCTCAAACGTGAGCGAAATCGCTTCCTAAATCTGCGTCCCGGCGCGCAGGGCAGGGAAGCTTTGGAGGTGGAAAATGGAAAGGAGGGAGAGAGAGAGAGGGAGACGGAGTAGGCGAGGCGAGGCGAGGCGAGGGAGGGAGCGAGGGAGGGAGCGAGGGAAAGCGAGTGCGAGCTGCTCGCCACCCTCCTCCGCCTCTAGAATTCCCCGGGCGTCTGCTCGGCCGCTCTAGAAGGTCGGGCTGCGCTGTGGGCTGCGGGGAGCCGGAGGCCTCTTGATTGGCTCTTTGACGCTTTCGGACCAATTGTGTTGCTGCATAGGCGTGGTTTTCACAGGTCGAGTGCTGGGGGATAGAGCCGAGTTATAAAAAGAAGGTGTCGGAAACTGTAACGTCGCAGCGCCGCATCGGTACTACTGCCTGTCCTGTGAATATGTCAACATGATCAGAGGGAGGGCGGGAGCCACTGGGGAGTGCGCGCACAGAGTCGCCTCTAGGTGGCTTATCGAGAGATCGCCGCAGCCCCTGAGCTCGCTCGCTCTCGCTCAGCCCACGTCTGAAATGCCTCAGTCATCCAGCCCGGGATCGAGGGAGGAGGCAGGGCCAGGGAGGAAGGGGAGGGAGAGAGGGAGGGAGCAAGCCGGCCGGCCTGCCGAGCCAGGCGAAGAGCGCGCCCGGGCGCCGGGCAGGGGCGCTCGCCTCTCGCGCGCTCGCCTCGCCTCGCCTCTCCGCCAGCCGCTGCCGGTTCTCTCTCCAGCTCTCCCTCTTCCTCCGACTCCGGGCGAGCGGAGCGGGCGGCTGAACCTCCCGCGAGCTGGCGTTCGGCTTCTGGGTGCGACAAAAGCCGGCGGCAGCCGAGAAGTGCGCGCAGAGACTCCAGGCTGCGGCGCTCTTCAGCCCCACGTGGAGCGGAGCTCCGCCTGGCCGCCGCTAAGTAAGGGTCCCCGAGCTCGTGCATCTTGGTGCGGGTCTCCCCTACATCTGGGCTCGCGGGAACGGGAGCACATGGATGCGGCCAGATCTCCGCACCTGAGTGCGTGGGCCCCTCTCCACACTGCCCCACCCGCGGCCATGTGCGGGGACCCAGTTGCCCTCGGTGCCTCTGTACTGTAACACGCGCCGCAAAACACGTACACGCAAACATGTCCACAGCCTGCGCCCCCGGCCTGTCTGCGCTCACTCTAAGCCGTGGTCTCTGGATTTTAGAAAAATGCATTGACCGACCCTTTTAAATCTCGGCTTCCATTTAGATGCGGGCTCCCGGTCATTCTGTCTGGATGCGTGTGTTGGGGGGCGGGGAGGCGTAGAGGGGAGAATGGAGACTCTGGACAAAGTGAGTGCAGCGACCAACTAGGGTCTGGGCCTGTCCCTTTCAAGACGCTGCTTTCACCTCGGGGGTCAGCTCCTGGTGGAGCCGCTGGTTGGGGGAGGTGCGCCAGCCTCCTATCATCTCCAGGCATCGCACTTATCTCTCGGTGTCTCAGGTCTTTCTCCACCCCCAGGACTTATCTCACCAGAAGTCGGGGGCGAATTTGTAAAACAAACCGTGAAACGCCCCCACCCCAGAGGCGAGGGGACTGGTTCCAGTTCAGGTAGGGTGGGGGCCTCATTGAGGGCGACAGGGAGGGAGGCCAGCAGACCTTACTGATCTGGCCTGTCTCCGCATTGGTTACCGCATCGTGACTCCTGTCCGGGTCAGAGCATTCATTCTCCCAAACCCAGAGTTCTCCCTTCGGGATGTGGGGTGGGCAACCAGGCCGCCCCTGATTAGATGAATGGAAATCTTGACGAGGCTCTTCGACTCCTACTGAGATGTGCCTCCCGGTGTAGACAGGGAACGGAGAAAGGGCTGATTTCCGGGCCTAGGGGTTAAGGCGTGCTGTCTGTGTAGACCTGCAAAGTCCTCTCCTACATTTTGCTTTGTCCACCCCTTTCCCCAACACCCCAGCTTCCGGATCCCAAGTGGCAGCTACTGGCGGATAAAAATGCTGTGCCATTGTGGGCCAACCGCCTGGAGATAGGGGAGGAACTTTTGAGGAGACAAGCTTTTACAGCCTCGCATTTTTGACGCACATGGTTAAGAGCGCTTGGCGCCAGCGCTGAGAATTCTCTGAAGTCACCAGAGAGAATAGAGGCGTTCTGTGAACTTGGTCTGGCTCGCCATCTCGCCCCTGTCTATCCCTTTTGGTCTGTTCTATCGGTCTCTCTGCCGGCGGTTAAGGAGAGAGAAAAAAGGGCAAGCAAAGAAAGAAGGCGGCCCAGAGAGGTGGCTCTGAACGCCCCCTGGAATCCTGGAGGGTGCAAGAGGCCAGGCCTTCCCCCTCCTTACACCCACCGCCGAGGTCACTGCAGGGTTTCGGGATTCTCTGGAGGCAAAAGCCACCCCCTCCCCCATAGTGCTCTCCGCCCGGGCCTGGGGCCCGCTGGCCGCGCTATCAAGAGCGGCCCCAAATCCCGGAGATCTGGTTTTGTCTGCACTCGCCGGCCAATCTCTGCCCTGTCGCGTCGAGTGGAAGGAGCCAGGCAGCAGCCTCGGCGTGGCCGACCCCTCCTCACCCACCCGGTGCCCCGAGGGCCCACGCACCGGGCAGGGAGACGTGGGTACGGGTGCCCAGCACCTGGCCTCCCGTCTGCTCTGAACACGGGAGGGCAGCTTGCGGGTTTTACTTGTAAACATCTCGACCTGCTTTGGGCTCCGCGGTGGACCTGGAGCGATTTCTGACCCTCACCCTGCCCCCCGCTCCCCGGTGGCCTGTTTTTGTCTGGAGCTCTCATTTAACCCAGGGGTCACCCCAGTTCGCCACTGCTGATCCCTGCCCCCACCCCAGCGCGCAAGCCAGGCGGGGTGAGAGGAAAGTTTGCGGGGTTCTGAATCGAAAATGTCGACATCTTGCTAATGGTCTGCAAACTTCCGCCAATTATGACTGACCTCCCAGACTCGGCCCCAGGGGCTCGTATTAGGCTGGGAGGCCGCTGTAATTCTGGGATCAAAAGCGCGAAGGTGCGAACTCCTCTTTGTCTCTGCGTGCCCGCCGCGCCCCCCTCCTGGTGGGTGATAAACCCACTCTGGCGCCGGCCGTGCGCTGGGTGATTAATTTGCGAACAAACAAAAGCGGCCTGGTGGCCACTGCATTCGGGTTAAACATTGGCTAGCGCGTTGCGAAGCCTTGTGCCAGGCCTGGCCTCCGGGAGGACCCACAGGCCCGCGCGTCCCCAGCCCTGGCTGCAGAATCCAGCCGCTGGCTGTGCGCGGTCTTTTATTTTATTTTTTTCCCTTCCTGCTTTAGACCCTGGATCTTCTCTCCCTCCGCCTCATGGTTCATGAAAGGCACATGGGAAACGTTGAAGGAGCCGGTTCCTCAGCAGAGCCCAAGAAGAGGGTGTCTTAAGAGCTGGAGAAGGGAGAAAGGGACCCAAAATCTGGGTCAAAAAAGGACCCACCTACGAATCTTCTTGGTGTCCCCCAAATACTCCTCCACCTTTGGGGGAAAAAAAAGTTTTTGCTTAATTGTAGGCCTGGAATTTTAGAACAATACGTTTTTAAAACTCCTGTATCTGTCATGCCTGCAGCGTTGCAAGCAAAAGAGTCATGTGTGCACATAGGCGAGGGTTCGGGATGGGGGCTAGAAGCTCCTATGGGGAGGGGACGGGGAACCAAACCGAACCAACTGTGCCCAGGTCGCAAAGGAGCTAGCCCTGCCGGCGCGATGGCCGGATTCCTCTGCTGGGTCCCACGTTTCGCCCATGGTATCGCCCACCTCTGACTATAATGGATCTATAATGGGGACACATGAATCCTTTTATGATAGTGTTTATCTGAAGCTTCCAAAAAAAAAAAAAAAAAAAAAAAACCAGAGGTGGGGGCCTGCATGGCGGGTGGGCGGGGTCGTTTACTTTGGCGAGTGTGTCCTAAGTACTCTCTCCAGCGTGTGTGAGGTCTGGCGAGGGACGGTGACACTCTTGCCTATTCCCTCTTAAACCTTTCACCCCGGTTGGCGGTGGGAGCCCTTTGCAGTCCAAGGTGTCGCCCTGCGGGGAGTTCTGCAGATAGAAGGGCCTTGGTGTCGCTCTTGGGGTCTGAGGCCTAATTAAGAAATTTCCTAATGGGTGAGGGGGGATGGTGCATATGTAAACGTGTACTGGGGAGGGACCTTCTGGCAGCCTGGCAACATGGAAGTGGCTCCATTTGTGCCCCATACCCAGGTGCATTTGCTCCTCCCATCCTTTTGATAGTGACAAGCTTTGAAACTGACTAGGTGGCATCCTCTTTCAGGTTCCATTCCCAAATGGGGATGTGATATTCTTATCCTGGATCCCAGTGAGAGAACTCCGTCCAGAGCACCTAGTTTACAGTCCAGGGTTCCTCCTGCCTGTGCTGCTAGCACCCCCAGGCCACTGCTCTCCACCCCAAGCCTCAGCACCCCTAGGCTATGCCAACTCTGCCTTGCAGTTCTGAACCCAGCTTGGGGGTGGGGGGATTCCTGGGCAGACCTGGAAGACTTCCTTTTCATCCTGGAGTCTTGCAATCACTCCCCCTCACCTCCTGCTCCCCGAAGTTTGCTTTGAGAGCTTCCTTCCTCAAGGTCTGGCGTTTGTTTCCCTGGGTTCACCCTAAGCTCAAGCCTCCTGGCTGGACCGGACGGGGTAGAATCTCTCACCTTTTGCTTGTGTTACTCTCTTTCTCTCTCCCTCCTTTTCTTTTGGTCTTCTTTGAATGTAGGTGTGGGCTCGTCCTTACTCTTTTCTTTTACTCTCCTTTCTCTTCCCATCTTTGCATCTAACTTTTGCTTGGTTTCTATTTCTCCTTGTCTGTCTCAATCTCCCAGCCTTAATCGCCCCCTCTCCTAACTTCTCTATTCTCTCTTCCTCTCTACTTTTCTCTGCCTGTCTTGGTTCTTTCTAACTCAGTGTCCCCCCTTCTCTCTCTCTCTCTCATCTTTTCCAGTAACTGGAACAGACTGGATATACTCTTCCTGGGGCCGAGGCAAACATCGTCCCCTCACTTCCCTGGCTAAGAAGACACAGTGCGTCTTAAGAGATAGAAAGTGGTTTGGTTCATCCGTCTCTGGGTTGGAAGTTGCACTGGGTCCTCTTGGCTTCTCCAAAGTCACCTCTTCCTGGAGTTGGCCCCATCCCCGCTCCCTCTGCGTCTTGCCCACCCCAGTTGCTTTCCAGGTCAGGAGCCCAGGGCGAGGCGCTGCATTCCAAGCTTCTGCCTTCCTCCAGCAGGACAAAGCTTTCCTGTAACACATATTTCTCTGTCCTCTGACATCCTTCTAAATTATTGATCAGGGCGATTCAGTGCAAGAGTCTGAAGTGTGTGAGAGAGAGGATTGTCAAAGTTGTCTCACTCGGGGAAGCAGTATTTTTAGTACAGAGACTCACTTTGGCGCCAGTTGGTTTATGCTGTTTCTAGAGCATCATTCATTATACCCTCCATCCGTGCTCTCTCACCTCCTGCGAATAAGTATGTTTTTGGTAGAGGTGAAGTGAAAAGAGAACACCCTCTGTGTTAGTCTCATTAGCACCTACCTGTCACCAGAGATCACCACCCTGCAAAATGGCAAATTTGTCCATGGTGACTTATAGGAGTTAGAAGAGAAGTGGAGAAGGTAGGGATGAAGGTGTGTTAGGGAGGGCACTTTTACACATCTGTGAAGGGCTTTTCCTCTCTCCCAGGAGAAGTAACTAATTGTGGTTTCCTAATTTCAAACCAACCTATCTTCAATGCAGTCTTCAGTGTGTGCTTTATCCAATTATAAAAAAAAGAAGAAGAAGAAAGAAAGAAAATGAAAATACTTAGTCTAGCAGAAATGAACGCACAGGAAGAGGCTGGAAATTTTCCCTTTCCTTTTTTTCTGACCCAGCATCAGCAAGATGCTGGCTAGGGCTGACTTCTGCCCCAGGCCCTTTGACCATGCCGCATCTTGCTTACTTCACCATCTTCCCAGATTTTTCAGCTAAGACAGATAAGGGTGTAAGTGGCCCAGCAGTGATTGGTGCCAGAATTTTGTCTGATGGGTTTGGGGGCTGGGGACAAAGTATTTTGAGAGGGTAAGAGGAAAAAAAAAAATGACAACACCCTCCCAGCCTTACCGAGAGAGAGAGGGTGACGCTTGGACAGGCGTTTGCTGTCATTAGATTCTTTCCATTGTTATTGGTGTTATTGATGCCAGGGTTGTAGGGACATTGGGGTCTCACTCCCACGGGCAGAGGGGACAGGGAGGTCTGTCAGAAAGAGGGCATGGCAAATTCAGTGACCGCTACTGTCAGGAAGGTTGACAGGTCAAAGAAAGATGTCTCCTCCAAATCTGCTGAACTAAGTGTCCCCTTCCAGCCTCAGACACGTTTTCTCAATTTGAGCACAATATCCATTACTATTTCCCGTACTGAGTTTCAGTTAAACAGGGCGAGAGCCCAAGGTTTGCTGGTGTGGGGGCTTCTTCATCTGTTTCCAAGCAGGACACAGAAGTTGGACTTCTGTTTTCCCTCTCAGTTCTTTCTGTTTTCTTCTGGAGCTTCACCTCTGCTCTTGCACACAGCTCACCTGCGTCCCTTCACGGACTATTTGCAGCTAGGTTAAAGGAAAGAGGGGAGGTGACCACCAGGCAGAGGTGTAGCTAACCTTGAGTGCCACAGCTTCAGAGAGGGCTTTGCCTACTCTGAGTGGCACAGAAATTGGGGGGGTGCTCCTATGAAGGGTTCCAGATTTCCCTGTCTCATTAAACACTGATAAAAATCCTTTCCCCCCTTAACAAAATCTAAACTTTTTAGATCTTCTTGCATTCCTGGGACCCAGGATGGTGGTCCTGCTTCTCTGATGTGTGGCGGATGGGGCGTCGGGGTGGAAAACCTGCTGCAGAGATTAGGATATGGGTCTTGGATTCGGGATCTGGAGTCCAGGCCAGGCCTGCCACCGATCAGCTGTCCTACAGCCAGGAGGACTCTCTGGCCATAGCTGCTCCTCATAGACTTGGAACTAAGCCTCAGCCCTTCCACCCCCTCAGCCGCCTGTGATCACAGACCCATACACCCAGGTAACCAAGCCGAGGTGCAGCTGCACCTTTGTGCTAGTGTTAGTTACCTAACCACATGAACAGCCTCCTCCCCCTGTCACCAAAAGGAGCTGAAGGCCTCAACAACGTGACTTTATTTCCAGTTGTGGTTTGTCCCTCCCAACCCAACCATCCCTGCCTCCCAATAAGACATAATAAATTCTGCATATTTTAAGTATCCTAAGCCCGGTGGGAGGTCTAGAGTGTAGCCAGTGGTCACTGGACAGTTGGTTCTCTCCTCTAGTCCCAGGCTGAGGTGACGGTAGTGACCTGAGAGATCCCGGAAGCCCCTGAAGTTCTCTTCCTTGGGGTTGGGTACAATGCGGCTGGAGAAGAGTTTCTTTTCTTTCCTTTTAAAAAAATGTTGTTTGTCTTTTAGAGAAAGGAAAGAAAAGGAAGCAGATAACATAGAAGACAAGCGAGGGTGCTTCTGCTCTGGTCCCCAAGTCTCCACTCATTTCCTCCCCAAGTCAAAATCCTCCGGCAGGCGGAGAGGAGTCTCCAGGACCAGGACCCTACCCTCGCCTTCCCTCCATGAAGCCTTCCTCTTTTTCCCTGCGAATGGCAGAATCTGGGCACCAGGAAGGAGTTGGGAGTGAGGCACAGCCCGGCGCCCGTTGAGATTCTTTCGGGGATGGTTGCCGCTCCGCTCTGGGGAGATCGCCTACCGTCCCCCCCTTACCCCGGTTCCAGATACAGACGTGGACGCGCCTCGGTGCGGATCCAGGCCTGGCCGAGCAAGGAACCCGAAAAGACGCTCCCCGCCGCGGACTGCGCTCCCGTGGCAGCACGGAAGGGGACAGGGCCCGGATCTTGACCACACTGACCCGCAAGGGGAACAAAGGGGTCTGGGACCCACTGGCCTTCGCCCGCCCTGGGTCCCGACGAGGTCCCGACGCTCCTGGGAGCCGGCGAACGGCGGCAGGTAACCCGGCGCTGGTTACCTGCCTTCGCTCTCCAGCTACCGGGGCGGGGCGAGGCGGGCTCCCGGGGCGCGATCGCGGGAAGCGCGGCCCAGTCCGCGAAGCGGACGTCTTCGCTTTTTGAGACCGAAACCCCAGATTGCAGGCATTCAAGGAGAAGCCGCTCACCGGCCCCTGGCGTCCCGAGATGTGTTTTTCAGCACGAGTCCTATCGCCCCCTCCCTCTTGTTGCCAAGAACAAATCGGGGGTGGATGGGAAAGACCCGGGCGGGGGGTGTACCAAAAATGAAAGAGAAATATAGGGGATGCCAGACTAGATCTCTGACTCCCCGAAGTGTTGGGACAGCAATCGATCGCACGGAGAGGGCCTCCCGGGAGAAAAACAGGAGCTCCGGAGGACCAAGTGGCGGGGAGAGAACCCTGGAGACTGGCGCGGGGCGGGTGGAGGGAGCGTTCTTCTCTCCACCGCTGGGGTGTGTTTTTACGTTTTCTTAGCAGCCAGATCCATAAACAGGTCAGCCCTGCGCTGCAAGCCCAGGGAGCTTCAGTCGGTCTCCAGCTTCTAGAACAGACGCCGGTCTTTCCCACCAGTCGGCCCTGCCAGCTAAGCGCGAAGGGGGGCGGGGAGGAGGGGACACGGCCTCCCACTTCTGACTTGCAGGGTTTGCTTTTGAAATGGCTCCTCTTGTCTTCAGACGGTAAAATATGAGTTCCCCACATGTCAGAGTCTGGTCTTCTGGTACCTCTGAGCACGGTTTGGGGAGGGTGGGGGTGGCTGCTCTAATTACCGCTGATCTGGGTGGGGGTGGGGCGGGGGGATTCTCTCTTTTCAGCCCAGCCCTACTGGGGTGCCGGGACGCATTATTAAACCCAGACGCTCGGTCCAGGGGTTGGGGCCATGCGGAAAAGATTTACAATTAAGCCAACTGGGGCCCAATACAGTCATCCAAAGTTTGCAGGTGTAAATAATGCCTAGGTTTTTTTTTTTTTTTTCCGTTCCAAGCGACTTCATCTCCCACCCCCACACCACCCTTCCTACAACTATAGACCTTTTGAGAAAAGCGGAGAGAAGGGATCGTGCGGCAGAGTTAGGATTTTCCTATTGGACAAGTTAAAATGTGAAGTGGCATTCACTTTGATGCGCGTGTATCAATGCCGTGAGTAACCCGGATGGGCTTGTCCATTTCATTTCTCCATCTAGAATTGGAGAGTCAATGAGAGGTCTTTTGACCCTAGGTTTTGGTTTTCTAGAGACACCGTAGTTGAATGGTGAAGTTTTTTTTTAGTCGTGGAGATTGGGTAGAGAGGGGTAAGGAACCCAGGAACTCCCCTTTGATCGGGATATCTGAATATTGCCCCCAGACCAAATCTGGAGGAGAGGTGGGCCTGGCTTCCTGGGGAGAGTAGAGCCACGATTCGTTCTAAAGCGTCTCTTTAGATCTTCCTAATGTTTGGAGAGTTCGCTGAGCCGTGCATGGGTCCAACTTTAAGCTTCCATTCCATTGCATTATTTAAATGTAAGAGAATATGAATGTGTTTCTAAAATGTTCTTTGTGGGTACAAGTGTGTACATAGGGACATTCCAAGTAGCCCAGAATGTGAAATTAAATCTCAGATTAAAAAATGCATTGCAGTCACACCCCACGGGCAGACTCCTATTTGATCAATATAGACAGAGTTAAATTTGCTTTGCAGCTCCGCAGCTACTCCTTTTCTCTCGAAGCAATAAAGTCAGTCTGTTACAAATTACCAGGGAATTGGAGAATATGCCCCCCCACTGTTGTTCGATGTTTTTAGTCTCCCACTAACCCGCTCAATAATATATGTAATATGTGTGTACACAGGCACTTTTCCAAAAAATTAGCGATAACATTCCGGGTGTATGAAGAGTGGCGTTTCTCCTTGCTTTGCATGTAAGCTCCGGTGCACGGCTCAGTTGCCACTCTGGAGACTCAGCACGAGGGGGACTGACACCCACCGGGGCCTCGGGGAGGAAGTTTTCTAGCCCGTGGTGCATGTAAGGGCAGGGCGTCACGGCGCCCGACTCCAGCCAGGATAAGGTCATAGGTGTAGAATTAGGAAGGCAGGACTTAACTTGTCCGAGGCGGAGGGAGATTGCAAGCGTCAGCCAGCCGGGATGGAACACCCGCCCCCCACCCCGAGCCGCCCCAGCGAAGTTTCCAGGCAGGGGTGGTGCACTTTTCTTCCTCCACCCTTTTAACAGTTCTTTGCCAAGGCACATGATGTGCTTAAATAAAGGGGAGGGGGCTTGATGACCCCCAATCAGTCTTCACCAGAGCGAGAAGCACACTAGGAAGCGCAGAGTTGGAGGTGCCCGGCTCGGGGAGGGATGGAGGAAGGACCCATGGCCCCTTGGAAATCAACACACTTCGCTCTTGCAAAGGCTCTCCTGGACTTCGGCGGAAGATGACCTTGCCGTCTGGCCGCTGGATGGCGCTCCGGCGAGGTGCGACTGGCAACAGTCCGCGCCCTCCAGCGCCTGAGCGAATCTCCCAGGGCCCATGGGGTGCGGGGAGGGGCCCCGCTTTGAGCCTCCGCGAAGGCAGTTCCAGACACATCCGGAGGTCAAAGTTTTTCTTGGAGGCTGGGACTGGAGAGGGTCACCCAGAGTCTTCCAAATCTGGAGGGGGGGACGAGGTGGACTGGTGAGAGCCGGGATGTGGGGAGAGTACCCTTGGGCAAAAGAGCTTCTCATGGCTAAGGCTCCACCTGCACTAGCTCCGCTTTACCCGGCAGAGAGAGAGAGAGAGAGTGTGTGTGTGTGTGTGTGTGTGTGTGTGTGTGTGTGTGTGTGTGTGTGTGTGTGTGTGTGTGGTGGTGGTGGTGGTGAAGAACGCTCCGAGATGCAAGAGCACAAAATTCTGAAACTCACTGCACTGTGCCCCTTTGCTGGATCCCCACGGCTAGGGTGCAAATTGGAGTGGCTGTCCTGACCCAGGATCAGTCTGAATTGCACCTGGAATTGGGAACCACAGGGCTGGGCTGCACTCCACCTTCATGACTCCTCAGTGATAAAGCTCTAGGGCCCCTGGGGGAGTGGACACTACCCATGGCCAGCTGTCAGGGACATCTGGGAAGGTTCTCCATCAAGGTGATTCCAAACACTGGCTGTTTCTAGGGAGCTGTGGGCTATGTCATTGGGAAAAATAAATTCATTCAACATGAATTGAGTGTGTGCTGCCTACCACCACCAGGTTTTACCTTTAGACTTTATGGTCCTGTCAAAAGTTACTTAAGCTGGGGGAAAAAAGAAAACAACCATAATCTAAAAAAGAAAATAATGGGACTACATGGTCTGGTAGGAGAGTCTAATATTAGGATTTCAGGAGGGATGGGACTCATTTCTCCAAATCTGACCACAGTACTTGGCTCAATATAGTTGTTAGCTAAGGGAATGAGCACAGAGGACACTCTCCCTGTATTGGGAACAAAGCGACTGCTTTCAAAATGCATTTAAAGAAAACCAGTATCAAACTTATTAGCTGTTGCTCAAATGGATTCCGATCCACACAAGACAGGGAAAAGCAGACCTGGTCTAAGCTGGTAGCAGAAAGTGATGTTTGGTCTAAGAGAGAGAAAAGTCCACTCCATCATTCCACAAATATTTACTAAGAGGATTCTGAGAGCCACGTATCTTTGGGAGGGCTGGAGACTCGGTGAACAAAAGTTCCTTTCTGACTTGATGCTTGTTGTTCTGAGTTTTGTTTACTACAGCCAAAAAAATACTATTCCCATTATGAAGATGGGTTAGAATGAGGTCCAGGAAGGGTAGCCAGGTAGGAAGGAGGCTGTTTCAAGGTCTCAGGGCAGAAAGGCCCATCTGAATTGGTCGCAGCTCTCACGGCTGTGTTGCAGAGGTTATGCTGGGTGGTTCCCGGTCCCCAGAGGAGACAGCATCTGAAAACTGTGATGGCCTCCTGACGGGCACCAGGAATGAACAAGTAACCAGAGTCTTTGGACCATGGTTGTCCAAAGGATCGTCCTGGATCTGCCTTCTGAGTCCGAAGGATCTAACCTCTAGACTTTCCAGTCTAGTCTTCCACGGCCTACCGTGGGCTGTACTTCGCTCTTCATTCACCGGAAACCGTGGGCTAAATAGCTAAGGAGTGTCACCCAAAGTCGCATCATTAAGAAATGACAGCAAAAGGATTTGCCCATCCTCCACAGGTTTATGCATCTGTGCAGACCCCTCCTCCAGGAGGACCCCAATATTCACAATTTTCAGCAGTCTCTGGCACATGATTTGTGATCATCACATGTTTCCTAGTTGAGTAAACTAATTCTTGTTTAATTTCCTTTTAAATAGGACAGAACTAAAAAAAAAAAAAAAAAAATCAGCGATAGAATAAGGGAGAATGGGAAGAAAAACTCGTTTCTTCCACGCGCAGCTCTGGGGTGAAACCCGCTCAAATCACCCGCGGGGGCTCCCGGCGTGGTTGGGTCACTTCCCACCAGCTTTGAAAAGACGCCTGTGATTTCCTTTCGTCTATATTTTGTCCTAGACTTCGTTCATTTGATCGATGAAGGAGACAAGCCAGCCCACCGTGAGGTCAATGCAATCGATGCGGACCTCGACCGCCGCTCAAAATCAGGTCTCTCCCGCGTCTGCGCGCTGAGCTCCGCCCGAAAGGTTCTGGAATTTTGGGTTTCTTGAAGTTGTTCCTGAACTGGAGGGAGGATGAGGGCGGGAAGAAGCTTCCGCCCCACCCAGCAAGCCTCTGAACACCTCTCTGAACAGGAGAGCATCCCCCAATTCCACGCAGAGTGTAGGGGCGAATTTATCACCCAGTCATGGGGTCTTCGAAGCTCCCTTGCAGAATTCGTTCTTGACCCTCTCGGCCTTGGGATCAGACTGCCGAATCATCGCGCAGATGGCCCACTCGCCTTGGCTCTGGGTTCCCCACTAGAGAAATGGGTTTGTTATAAAATGCGGTCTATTGGAGACCAAAGAAGAAAGGCCCTAAGAGTTTCCCATACAACAGCTCATCGAGGACAATAATCCCAGGAGGCAAGCCCTTTCCCAGTGAAGGGCCATTTTGCAGGTGACGAAGCCCAGACAGACAAGCACACAGAGATACAAAGACTTGAGTGAGGTCACACTGCTGGTGTTTTGGGGAATTGGGATTCCCCCTGGGGCCCAACTCCTGGTCTGACAGGCAGTGAAATCACTTACACAGTAGGTCCGCAGCAGCGATCAGTTCTCTTGATCTCTTTGTCCTTTAGAGGAGATTCCATTTAACCCTTTCCCAGGCAGATCTGGAAACCGCCTTCCTCCTCTGCTCCCTTCGGGAAGCAAAGGCAATTGGTGGGTGGGGGCAGGGGTTGCCATTCCTACATGACCTTCTTAAACTCTGGAAATCTAGATATGTTGAGACTTTTTAAAAATGGCACAAGGAAAAGATGGGAAAGTGTGTGTGTGTGTGTGTGTGTGTGTGTGTGTGTGTGTGTGTGTGTGTGTATAATCAATATGGCCCAGACTGTCCTTCACAAAGGGGCTCCAGGCGGGCGCCTCTCAGGCAAGCCTCCGCCCCACCGCCCGCGGCGAATTAATTGGGCCCTGAAAGAAGGGACGATGGAGCTTCCAGTTAATTAGTCAAGAAATGAATCAAGCCCCAGCGGCCTGGCAAGGGCTCCTGGGGCGCGGGTTTTGTGCAGGCCAAATTGGTCGGTGGGGCGCTCTCCTTGGGCGGGGTGGGGCGCGGCGGGAAAACCAGCGTGGACGCCTCGGTGCCCCTGCGCCCGCGCCCTGCGCGGTGCGCTCTCCCTGGCTGTTTTTGTCTGCCTCTCTCCTCGCTGCCTCCTTCCCTCTTCGATCTTGGCCCTCGCCTCCCTCCCCTTTTCTGCTTCTCTCCTGCTCGCCGGACCTCATCGGATTTTCTACCCGGCCGCCGCCGTCGCGGTCGTCGGTCCCGGTAAAGCCCCAGCCTCTGCCTGACAGCACGTGGGGGTTAGAGCCGCGCGGGGGCTGCCGGGAATCCCTGACTCGGGAAGGCAGGGTGGGAATGGACACCCGCTTAGGAGTCTGGCGTGTTCCTTAACAGGACGCTTCCTTCTGGTGTCGCCTTGGATCCCGGATGTTGATGGCAGTTTGAAAGTACCCTCTGAGATATGGCAAGACTTGGTGACCACTGTGTCCTCCAAGGATGTAGAATTAACGCAGACCTGCAACACTTGAGTCATTATCGAGCGCCTGCGGTGTTCCCACCTTACATTCCCTGCCAAGCACCTTCAGCCTCTCCCTGTCAACCCAGGCAGTGAAGAGCCAGTTGTTTTTGTCTCTGTTGAAAGAAGCGGGAGAAGGCACAAACCGTTTCCCCTTTTTGCGCCATGTGCTGGATGCGCTTCCCTGAACTGCAGGAACAGAACTTGGTGCTTAGAGAAGTGGGGCCGTGTTCCTAAAGTCACGTAGCGAAGGGAGGCAAGGCCCAGGGTCCATCCTCCGGCTGAGTTTGCAGGCTGGCACTGACTGGCCTGGCCAAGGGACTTAGGGCTCACCGTCCTCCTGCTCTGGTCTGACACCGAAGTGAAAGGGAGCAGTCCCTGGAATCACCATGCTCTTCAGCTTGGCGCTAGGACCCTGAGCTCATGTCCATCTCTCTGTATTTGTCTCCACTACAATCTCCCTCCTCCTCGTCCTCTTCTTCCTCCTTCTCTTCTTTTCCTCCTCCTTCTCTCCTCCTCCTCCTTCTTCTCTTCCTCTTCCTCCTCCTCCTCCTCTTCCCCTTATCTTCCTCCGCCCCCCTCCTCTTTCCAGCTGCCTTTCCCCAAGGCACACAGAATCTGGATTCGGAGGTCAAGGTCAGAATCTCCTTCTCTTTCTTCCAGTAATTCGGTAGCTGCCCACGTCCCCCGACTTGGAACTGAGTCATCATCCGTGTGCGGTCACCAGGCTCTGAGCTGCAGAAGCAGCCCCGATCTGGCTCCGGGTCCTCTCCCCCGCGGACCCGCATCCTCCCCGCAAGCTGCTTCCCTCGGTCCTCGCAGGCTCCCGCCGTGAAGCTGGGAACGCATGCGCTCCAGCAGCAGCCCGGAACTGCGTTCTCCCTTCTTCCTTCGCCCACCTGCCCGACTTTGGCCCCGAGGTGGCTGCGCCACGCTGTGCGTCCCGTCGCGCGCGGCTCGCAGGGGGCCCGGACCGTGGTTTCCGCTGGCCACAGCCCTGCCTGGCCCGCAGCGAGGGCTGGGCGAGCACCCTGCGCCACGACAGCCAGCTGCTTTAGGCCTCAGGTTCCCCTGTTCCTTTCCGATCAGACGGGGAGCGGGTAGAATGAATGGGAAAGGGACCGGACTCCGCGCGGGGGTGGAGAGGCATCAACAATGGAACCAGCGCTGTCTGCCTCCGGACACACGCCTGCTGGGGTGGAGCTCAGCGGCAGAGTGCCTGTCTTGCATGCACGAGGCCCTGGATTCCTTCTCCAGTGCAGAAAAAGGAGAGCAAAACCCTAAAATAAATAAACAAAGCCACACGCTTCCTGCCCCCAGCCCCGGAGGCTTTTATCCACCTCCACGCTCAGCAGACCAGATTAGGAAGGTCTCTGCACGGGAGTAACGGAGCTCACCAGCTTCCATGACCCTAGTCTTCCCTCAGTGGGGCCCACAGCCTGGACAGCTCAGCAGGAAACACCTGTGTACTGGGCTAGCCTCGGTGAGGGCGAGCCAGGTACTTGCCAGCAGGTGCACCTGCAGGTGTGGGCCAGGCTGCTTCCTGTGTGCCTGTCTGTTCTGCTGGGATCGCTGTTGATGTTGTGCATCTGGGTCCAGCAAAGTGCTGGTCACGCCTGCTGACTATGAGAGGGCACGTGAGAGCCCTGGACTTTGGGATGAGTCCACCAACCTCTCTAAACCTCGTTGCCCCCTCTGGGAAACGAGACCCACAGGCCCAGCCACAGGTGACCATTGCAAGGATTCAGTTAGACCATGTGAGTGGTATTGCTCAACCTAACCCCCACCTTGCAAGAAGTGCTTGTTCATCATGTTAAGTAACCGGAAGTGTTTTGGATTTTTTTTTTTCATATTTTGGAATATTTGCACCTCTGTAATGAGATATCATGGGCAGGAGACCCATGTCTAAACGTGAAATTAAAATTTATGTTTTATATACACCTTATACACAGACTGAAGGTGATTTTATACAATATTTTTAATGTGTCCACGCTCTGTTTTGACTGGGATTCATCACATGAGGTCAGGTGCAGGCTTGTCAATTTGGATTTTGAAAGTTTGAATCAGGACTGCTCAGTGTATGTGTGTGTGTGGAGAGAGAGAGAGAGAGAGAGAGAGAGAGAATATTCTGTTTTTCAGTCTCTCTTGCTGAAGACTCCCTGGCATATACTAAGCCCTCTGTGGGTGCCTTTCCTGATCCCATGAGATAAATCCTCCCTCCCTCCCCTTGCACCATGGTGAGTGTCCTTGCTGGGCTTGGAGACCAGGTGTTCTGACCCCAAGTACAAGATGATATCTTCTCTGTCACCCTCATCTGTCCAGGTCTTCCCCATCTCCTGAAGTGAGAGAAAACAGCCATCTAGCCAGGAAAAGAGCTCTGGAGAACGAGGGAACATTGGTGGGTGCTTGGAGGGTCCTCGGATGGGACCCCAGCTACGAGGAGCTCTACCATGACCAGGAGCAGGGGGATTTCTGACTCCCAGGCAGGGCCCCGTGGGCCTCTGGCTCCCCATCTCTGCGCGTGGTCCATTTCCCTCCCCAGGGCCAGAGTGTCCCCGGCTGACTCCTAGTCAGCTGCAGAAGCCCTCCGTCCCCTGCCCAGTCCTCTGGCCACTGCAGATCCACGGGGCAAGACCCTTGACCATTCTTCCTCCTGAGAGCTGGGGGTGGGGGATCTGCAGGGTGGTGAGGACTGAGTCAGACAGATGGAAGGTGACAAAGGACAGTGACAGGGGGCAGGAAAGAGAGATCAGGCGCCTGGGGAGAAGGAGAAAACAGGGAGGAAGGCAGACTGAAAGACACCCAGGCAGCCTGAGAGGCACCAGAGGAGAAGGAGGAGGAGACAGAGACAGCCAGGTCATGTCACAGCCTGACCAAAAGGGACCAAGGGACCTAGAGACAAAGGTAGAGAAAAACACCTACAGGGAGAGGGAGCCTGGGAAGAGGGGTGAAAGGAAGCGGAAGGGAGACCCGTCCTGCTGATGGAGCACCAGCATCCAGGGCGATTATCAGGCCCCGTGAAAACGCTTCCATTAAATCAAGACCCCGCTTCACTGATGCCCCAGCAGCCTCCAGCCCGCGAAGCATGGTTTCCAAAACAATAGGAAGCATCGGATCCTAGGAACTTGGGAGATGAGTTAGCATTCACTAGGGGTTTCCAGGGGCCCCTACAAGGCCTCTGGGGTAGCGGGGTGGGGAGCCTGTGGCCCAGAGCTCGAAGGGAAGGACTCTGCAGTCCTTTCTGCCATGGAATTCACAATGAAGCCCCCCATACCTCCGTACACACCCACCAGGAAGGTCAGCTGGTGCCCTCCAGGTGGCCCAGGAGGGGATGTGGAATCTTCCCAGGGTCCTGCCACTCCCAGAGTGCACTTGGTCAGGTGGAGAGCAGCTCTCCAATCCCCCAGGGGTCCCCTGGAGAGTGATGGGTGGGAAGCAGCACCCCCATGGTCTTGTGAAAGATGAAGGGGGTTTAGCAGGAGATCAGAGCCCCCAACTCATCACCATGCAGATAAACCACAGCCCACCTGCCCTTCTGCTGCTCCGCCTCCTGAGCTCACCTCCCCCAGGCCAAGAGTGGTATTTTAAAAGGGACATTTTAATGGTAGCAAATAAAAGGGTTTCTTTTCCTTTTCCCGTCCCTCTCTCTTTGTTGCAAAGGCTTATGTTTGCTTTGCTTTAACAAACAGCTGATAGGGTTTGTTTTAAAGGAGCACGAAAAGAAAAAAAAATCCTACCCACAGGGCAGGCCCGGTGTTGACTGTGAACATGCACGTGCTTGTGTGTGCACGCGCATGTGTGCTGGCCCCCTGAGTGTGCTCCCAGTAATAAATGGTCCCTGCTTCAGGTGCAGAAAGCTGGGGGAGGGCAAGAGGAATGCAGGGACAGATGTACACCTGTCCCCGCAGCTGCTATCGATAACACTTAGAGCCACCAGAAATGACCCTTGGTGCCGGCTAGTCTGGAAGCCATCAGGGGTAGTTTTGAAGCAGGGATCCTCAAGTGGACCAGAGGGTGAGCTCTGCCCGGCCCCGCCTTCTTGGTGGCTGTGGCCCTTGTCCTCAAGGGCTGCCTGGTGGCCGTGCCCTTCAGCCCGTCCCCATTTCTGCTGTCACGCAAACACCATCCCTGACGTCCTCCATCCTGGGGGGCTGGGCAGGGCGCAGGGTTTGCGGCCAGCTCCGGGGCCATCCGCCCTCCCCCAGGGCTGGGTCTCGCCCCAGTCATCTCTGTGGGATTCCTCGCTCTGCCCTCCAGCCAGCTTCTGCCCCTGCCACCGGCCCCACCCACCCCACTGGCCAGACTGGAGTGACTGATAACATCCAGATGCCTCTGGAATCCTGCGTCCAGGACTCCCAGCTCTCCGGCAGGTCTGCAGAAGTGGGGCCAATGGGCAGCACCACCCCGCTCTGAAACTTGTCGCCACCTCTCAGAGCCGATGAAAGGCCCACTCAGCCGAACCCTTCAGGACGGGGACCCTGGAGCCAGGGCACTCAGAAGGGGTGTTTGACACCCAGGCCAAGAACGCCGAGTCCCTGCCTCTCCACCCCAGGCCCCAGCGAGGTCTAGGAGGGCTGAGAGGGGGCAGATTACAGGCCGCCAGCTGCCAGAAAGGACCGAGGGGAGGCCACCGCTCGGCCTGGGAATCAGCCGGGTCTGGGCTGCCTTGCTGGTAAACGCAGGAGAGGGTGGAGGTGACTCTCCACCACTGGCACTGGAGTTCCTTGGCATAGATTTTACTCCTCATCTCACTTTTAAAAAATAACTGGTTAAAAATGAGAACTTCAGAGAGTTTTCCCTGGGATCCTTGGGGAGTTGGCTTCAAGAGCCCCGTGGACACCTAAGCCCGTGGACACTCGTGGCCGAGCACGTGCACCGAGCCTAAGCCCATCCCCCATCCTTTGTTATTATGATTGCTATGGTTACTGTTTGGTGCTGGGACTGAACCCACAGCCTGGTGCTGCCCTCCACCACCGAGCTCCACCCCAGCCCCTTCCTGTAGGTCACATCCAGGTGACCTCTGCTGCCTGGCATATGCAAATGCAGTGGAAAGAGATGTTAGACTGTATTGTTGAGGAACAACGTAGGAAAAGGTCCCTACCTGCTCAGCCCAGATGCACTCTCTATGCAAATAGCCTGGATCCCACGTCAGTTGCTCCTACAGACGCCAGACCCGAGGGTCTCCAGGGCCCTGGCATGGGCGCCACAGGGCCACTGCCCGTCTCTGGCTTCCCAGAAGTAGAAGGAAGCCACAAGATGGCGAGTGACGTGAACAAGCAGCGCTGCGGGGCTCTGGGCCTGAGGCGCCCTCTCTGATCCGGAGGGAGGTCGGCCATGGGGAGAAGGGTGTGGGACAGGTTAGCACGCCCCGGATTCAGGACTCCATGAGGAAGACTGAACCCGAGAGGGGATTGTTTTCTCCCGTGCCTCGGACGCTGTGCTGGGTTCTGCACTCACACGGCCCTGACACGTGGGCACGCTGGTCCGTGAAGTCACCTGGAGCCTTGCATGCTCTGGTGACATTGTGGATCCTGGGTGCAGAGTTCTGTTTCCTAGGTCCTGCTGTTCTGTGGACCTCAGAGTTCTGGCTTGGGCCTTTGGCTGCCTTCTCTCCACCATCCAGAAAGCATCTCCCACCTTTTTGTGCCAATAAAAGTGGCACAGACTCCAGATGCCTATGGATACCTCCTCTAAATAATTTTTTTTTTTTTTTATTTTTTGGCACTGGACGTTGAACCCAGAGGCACTTTACCACTGAGCTCCATCTTGTCCTTTTTGTTTTCCATTTTGAGACAGATTCTTCCTAAGTTGCTTAAGGTTTAGCCAAGTTGCCGAGGTTGGCCTCAATCTTAGGATCCTCCTACCTCAGCCTCCCAAGTTGCTGAGATTACAGACATGTGCCACTGAGCCTGGCTGAAAAATTCTTTTAAAAGACAGGATTGTGATTTTAAATAGGAGCAATATTAAAATATATAAGAATCCCCAGAAGAGCAATATGAGTGTGTGTGTGTGTGTGTGTGCACACGCACGTCCAAGAAAACCAGACTTGAGGTATAGTAGCCTAAGTGCTCTTTATGAACGTGTGAAATAACAAATTCTAGCAGTGGTTCTAAATTGTACTTTTGAAGTCGGGATGAGCAAAGCCACATTTTGGGGTCTCAGTTATTCCTGTCATGTGATCTGAAAACACTTGGGATTTCTTGGTGACTAAAGTCACACCCATGGGCAAGAATTCCCTGCCATTTATCACTTCTTTTCCTAATGGGAGGAATTGCTAATTTGACTGAGATTTAGTAAAAATGAAAGTGTGACTTTCTTTTTCCCTCATCAAGTTCAAGGATACACGAATGCCGGTCACAGACTCCCACTTCCCTGCGGTCACATCTGTTGGAAGATACCAGGGGCAGAACCCCAGCGTTTCTGTAGGGATGGAGGAGATTCTCATGAGAAGCAGCCCTCCTGGAAGCTGGTATGGCCTTCTGATGGGTAAGCCAGGGCAGAGAGATGGGGTTTGAACTAGGAAGGCCATTCTCTAAGTGACATTTCAAGGAATACTTCCCAAAAGGCCCAGGAGGGAGCGAGGCCTAGCTGAGGCCCATCTGCGCTCCCCCCTCACAGCCCACCTCTGGAGTGAGCTCTGGGCAGCCCTGCTCCTCTGGAACCTCAGCCCCTTGGCCCCCTCCCCCAACCTCAGCACCTCAGCAGGGCTTTGGCCCCAAGGATCTGCAGAGAAGCCCTGCCTTAGCGCGGGTAACCCCTCACAAAGACGGAGGCCTGAGCTACAGCCTTCTCCACCTGCAAGCAGAGCACTTGGTCAACCACCTCTTCTCGCAGAAGGAGAAACAGGCCCCAGGACAGCAGCCTCACTTTCCAGAACTTGGAACCCCCAGGGATGGGTGGATGGGAGGCTGATGTAAGGGATCACCAGACAGAAGGAGGCTAGAGGCTGTCAGAACACCCACAGTCAAGTGGAGTTTAATCTCAAGTTCAATGGGATAAGCTCTGTGGGCGTGGGGGTCCCAGCACCAGGTGAACAGCGGCAGCTGCCACCAGCCGCCCCCGGGGCTGGCTTTCTCTGCAGGCATTGATTCAGGCCCGATATTCGTTCATCCAGCAAAATCTATCAGAAGATGACTGTGTGTCTTGGGCTGAGGGTGTAGCCAGGAATCCAGGGAAGAAACAGATTGCCTCCAAGGACAGTCTAGTGGAGACAGATAAAGACAAAATAAAGAAGAGCAAACAGGTACAAAGTCTGTTTGATGGCAGTGGATGAGATGGGAAAAATGAGGAAAAGGAAGTCGGGTGGTGGGCGTGGTGGATCTTGCTGAGAAGGTGGCAGGTGAGCCCAGGAATAACAGGGGAAGGTGCATGAGAGGCAGGTGCAAGAAACCCGCCTTCACTGCACCTTGAGTGAGCAGCTCCGGTTATCCGCTTAATCACTCCAGCGATACTAACAGGAAATCGTTACGGCCTCTGTTTTCTCATGGGGGAAGGTGAGGCTCAGAGAGGCCAAGTGGCTCACACAAGGTCACTCAGCAGAAAACAGAACAAGAATTGGAACCCGGGGCACTACTTCCTTGTGTTCCAAGCCAGGCAATTTTTAAGATCAGGCTGCTCAGCAAGACCTTCTCTGGTCATCCCTTACATGAAAGCCCACCCTCGCCCACTCCCAAAGCCCCTTTCTGTGTCATTCATCGTCATCAGACAGATCTTTGACCTTTAATTTGCTGATCCTCATTCTCTTCCCCTTGAGAATGTCCTTGGGGGCAATTCTGGGAAGAGAGAAGAAAGAAAGAAAAGGAGAAGCAGAGATAGGAGGGAGATCTGCCCCTCGTGGTGGCCTTGCAGCTGGGGAAACCGAGGCCGAGAGGGAAAGTAGTTCCCGAAGGTCAGGGAGAAAGAAGCCCCCTGGCTGGGACCTTTGCTCAGGCGGCCCCTCTGCCGGGAAGGCCTCTCCCCTTGGCAAGTCGCTGGCTCTCAGGCTCCACTTGCTGATCCGTAGAACAGGGCTGAGCGCATCCTGTGCCACAGTTGCTGAACAGGAAGGGCCTCTTCGTCCACGAGCAGAAGCTGTACTGAGTCAGCGCCCCGGAGATGCGAGGCCTCCGCGGTGACGTGCGGCATCTGTGCAGAGCAGAGCTTGAGTGTCCGCAGATTTGGGGGGTTTATCCTAGTGGTCTCTCAGCTTTGGGGGGTACTATAGGGATTAAGCTGGGAGGTGCTCCGCCCCTGAGCTACACCACCAGGCCTTTTTAATTTTTAATTATTTTTATTTTGGGGAAGGTACCAGGGATTAAACTTGGGGCATTTGATCTCTAAGTCACATCCCAGCCCTATTTTGTATTTTATTTAGAGACAGGGTCTCACTGAGTGGCTTAGAGCCTCATCATTGCTGAGGCTGGCTTGGAACTCCAGATCCTCCTGCCTCAGCCTCCTGAGCCGCTGGGGTTACAGGTGTGGCCACTGCACCCAGCTAGTTTTATTTTGAGACAGGGCCTCACTATGTCCTGGAGGCTGGCCGAGAACTTGTGATCCTCCAGCTTCAGCCTCCTGAGCCGCTGGAATCACAGGGGTTCACCGTCGTGACTGGCATAAACTTTTTTTTTTTTTTTTTAACTGCCGTGACTGGCATAAACTTTTTGTTATTTTGTTTTTTAATGCGACATTAAAAAATACAGAGCCTGGTAGGAGAAACTACTTTCTCCCCACAGTCCAACTTCAATAATTATTAACTCATGGTCACTCTTATTTCATTTCTACCCCCAGAGGACTGGTTTAATGTAAATCTAGATACCACATCATTTCATCTCCGAATATTTCAGATATCCATCTCTAGATATTTCAGTGTGTATCTTCAAAGGATGAGAATGACTCTTTAAAGCAACATATCCACATTCTGTGATCACATACATCCCAGAAGATAATACTTGCATAATTTTATCAAACACACAGGTAAGACGCAATGTTCCCTGACGGTCTCCATTATTACCATTATCAGATTGGTTCCAGTCAAGATGCAGACAAGGTGTCTACATCCTGTTTGATTATAAATCTCTTATAGCCACCTCCATTTTTCCCCCCTTGAAAACAAGTTTAAAATTGAATAAAATAATGGAATAATAAATAATCATTCCAACAGCTGAATTCATATTGGCTCCCGACATTTATGTCCCTGCATCGTTATTTGCTATGTTTCTCTGTCCCCGGTATTTGCTATTAAACTAGTGTCAGAAAGGTGCCTGGTGAGCCAGGCGTGGCAGCAGAGCATGCCTGTGATCCCAGCAACTGGGGAGGCTGAGGCTGGAGGATCGCAGGTCTGAGGCCAGCCTCTGCAAGGTCTGAGGCCTTGGGCAACTTAGTGCTGGGGATGTGGTTTAATGGTCAACTGATCCTGGGTTTAATCTCCAGTACCAGAACGGAAAGAGAGAGAGAGAGAGAGAGAGAGAGAGAGAGAGAGAGAGAGAGAGAGAGATGCCTGGTGAGTTCTGCATTGATTCTTTGCACAAACCTGTGTCAGACGGTGGGGATATTTCCAACAGGAAATTCACTCTCACTTCTCTTCCTTCTTGGTTTGTCGGCAGCCACGATGATCATTTTTGGGGTAAGTGTTTGAAAATAGGGTATTTCACTCCCTGCTCTAACTTCTTCATGCGGTAGGTGGGGTCCCCCCACGTGGACTAAGAGGACAAGACACCATTCAGAGTTAAGGTTTGAGGAGACACTTTCCAATATCCTGTGCCCTTCTGAATCATCAGCCTTTTCTGCTGAGTTAACATAGTGTGTGTGTGTGTGTGTGTGTGTGTGTGTGTGTGTGTGTGTTAAACTGTATTAAGATGGAAACTAAAAAAGGAAAACATTTAAAAATAAACACACATCCTCAGTTCTGGAAAAACAAGGGCGCAGAAGTCCCTCTGGCCGCCAGTGTCCTGCTGGGATTGCCACATTCAGGGGTGAGCTCGACCTTATCCGGAGCCCGGTTGGGACCCCTTTGCAAAGCAAATGCAAAAGAGTCTGTGAAACTCCATAGGATGGATGTCTGTCTGTCTGATTCCCCCACCTCCCTCCCCCGACTCGGGGAGGATGAGGACCGGAGGAGACTCTGCCGGAGTCTGGTCCTCTGGAGCGGTCCCGTGTGCTGACCTTTACACACCGGAAACTGCCTTGGGGAAGGGACGCGTTTGTCGCTCTCACGTTTAAGGCTGAAGCGCTCACTCTCGGGGAGGTAAGGGAGGCCCAGGCGGAGACTGAACAAACCCCAGACTGCGGCCTGCGGGAGGGTCTGCAGCTCAGCCCTGCCAGGCAGGAGATGCTGGGGACCTGGCGGGGCCTCACTTGCTGGGGGAGGCTTGTCTGAGCCTCTTCATGAAGCCTTAAGCGCTTGTTCGTAGAGGAGAAAGAAAACACAGAGTCACACAACAGAAAGAGGACAGCAGGGTCTGTCCCCCCTTGGGTCCCCCCAAGATGGAGCAGGGAACAGCCAGAAGACAGGCATCACTTTCTTTTCAATTTACTTAAAAAAATGTGTTTTTCCGGGACTGGGATTGTACCCAGGGCCCTGTGTCCGTGAGGCAGGTGCTCCATCTACCCCTTCCCTGTCCGCTTCTTTCATGATTTGAAATATATTTTTAAGTCAAAGACTGTCTTTGTAAAGGATTTCTTTCTTTCCTTTTTATCTTTGTGTGTGTGTTTGCCGGGGATGGAACCCAGGGGCACTGTACCACTGAGCAACATCTTCTGCCATTTCTATTTTTTATTTTGAAACGGGATCTCCCTAAGTTGCTGAGGCTGGCCTCCAACTTGTGATCCTCCTGCTTCCGGCCTCCCAAGTGACAAGAGTGTGTCTTGCACTCCCAAGGATTTGTTTGTTATGAATCTGTTTCCAGGAGATGTCTTTTCACGGTACATATTGAATCCTACGGTAAGGAATCATCTTTATTTTAAAAAGAGAAACTAGGGCAAGAATGGGAACCCCAGGCCAGGTGTGGTGGTGCATGCCTGTCATCCCAGCAGCTCGGGAGGCTGAGGCAGGAGGATGGAGAGTTCAAAGCCAGCCTCAGCAATGGTGAGGCCCTAAGCAACCCAGTGAGACCCTGTCTCTAAATAAAATACAAAATAGGGCTGGGGGTGTGGCTCAGTGGTCGAGTGACCCTGAGTTCAATCCCCCGTACCAAAAAAAAAAAGCATGATGGAGGGCTTTACAGTACTCCACGGGCAAGGGCAGCTCATGGCCACCACGGCTAAATTCCAAGTATTGCTACATAAGCAGTCAACGCCTGGGGCCTGGTCTTCTCCAGACTCAAGCATGTTTTTCTCTCCCATTATTAATAATGAACGCAGTGCCCCATCAACAGGAACTGGAGACTTCTGCCTACACTGCAAGCCGGCAGATCTTGCTAGATGGACAGAGAGGGTCAGGCTGAGCACGTCCTGCCAAAACCATCTCCATCTTGAAACCTTCAGCAACTTGGCCCCACGTTGAACAGTGTCTGCTTCTGAAGGTCGCCGCGGATCCTCCTCCCTCCTCTCCTCTCTTGATTGCGCCCACGTTGCGGGATGGGTCTTAAACAGGAACCTCCTGAGATCCCTGGGCAGTTGCGGCCTTCCACCCTCTGGCCTCGAATCCATTGGCCACGGCTGTAAAAGGCTGTCAGCTGAGGCCAGCGCTAAATCTTCCCTTTCATTCAAAAAGGCTGACAAAAGAGAAGCGGCTGGAGTGTTTCACCGGCTTCTGCAAACTTGCAGCCCCGCTGTGCCCGTGCTGTTTCTCAAGCCCCCGTCCCCGTTTCCCACCGGGCTGTCCTGCAGGTGGCCAGCAGGCCTGGCTCCTGAGGCCGATGACTGTTCAAGCCACACAGCTCCTCTCTTGCTGGGTCTTTGGTGAAAAATGACTAGATTCTACTGGAAAACAGGTTTTTCTGGCTGATTAGCTTTGAGATGAATGTTTCCCTTGACTGAGGGAGGCCAGTCAGGAATGTTTGCAGGCAAGGGGGTGTTCTGGGAGTTGGGGACAGAGACAAGGGATTTGGCCTTTCTGAACCTCTTGCCTTCGTCACTACCGTACCTGGTCAGTTCTAGGGACAGGGCACGCGTGGGCGTCTCCTCTGCGATTTCGTGATCCAAACAGACAGGCAAGCGGGCAAAGCCAAGACAGCAACAAAAATAAATGGGCAAGGGGCTGGGGATGTAGCTCGGTTGGTAAAGTGCTTGCCTTGCAGGCACAAGGCCCTGGGTTCAATCCCCAGCACCGCCAAAAAAATAAATAAATAAATAAATAAGTAAAAAAAAAGAATATATATATATATTATAAATAAATAAAAATACTGGGAACAGCGTCAGCCAGAGAACCTCTGTCATCCTCAGTAGCCACCAATGGGGCCTCAGCTCCCTGGGCGCCCTCCTGGGGCCCGTGGATCAAGTCCTTGGCAAACTCTAAGGCGCAGAATGTTTGGAAGCTGTTGTTGTTAGTATGGTAATTATGATAATAAGGGAAACACCTCTTGGGAGTGAAATTAATTGACATTTGTAAAACATATGGAAATTCTCGGCATCTCATGCCGCCCACAATGCGAATCCTTCGGAGTTCGCGAGATGATGAAACAGAACTGTTATTGTTCCAGCTGATGGACAGATAAGCTGCTCTTCAGATGTGTTGAAAGATGAATCCTAGGTGCCACAGTCTCCAGGGAGGAGCCTGGCATGTGAACCTGGGGCAGCGACATGCGCACACTCACGCACACTCCAGCACATACAGAAGGGAGAGCTGGCGGGTGTGTGGAGACTGTGTCTTTTCTTGCCCTCTTCCATCTGCTCCCCTATTGCAGCCAGAGGTTCATTTAAAAATCTAACATCTCGCCTGTAATTCCAGCTACAAGGGAGGCTGAGGTGGGAGGATAACAAGTTCGAGGTCAGCCTCAGCCACTTAGCAAGGCTCTTAATAAAAGGGGCTGGCAAGATAGCTCAGCAGAAAAGCACCCTGGATTCTCTCCCCAGAACCTTAAAAAAAATAAAAAAACAAAAACAAAAGCCCTCAAAAATCACATCCCTATCTGTCACCATGCTACCATGTTGTATCTCTTTGATAGCTTTCCATGGTTATTATTATTGTTATTATTATTATTACTTTGCAGTGCTGGGGATTTGAACCCAGAACCCTGAGCTTGCAAGGCAAGCACTCTACCCACTGAGCTATATCCCCAGCCTCCCCCATTGTTATTAATAGAAAGATCAAAAAAGTTTTAATGGCCTGAGCGTCCCTGCAGGATTTAGCTCCGTCCCTGTTCTCCAACTCAATTTGTCTCAGGTTCTGAGTCATTTTTTTTCTGCTTTTACCTGGTGGCAAATCGAAGAACTATTGACTCTAAGAGTTCATGCCCCTCTGATGTGCCTGTGACTTTGCAATCCTTGGCAGTTCTACTCACCTGACTTTTAGGGTGACTCTCCTGACTTTTGACTTGAAGCTTGGTCACGTGACCTGCTTTGACCAATCAGAACTAGGCAGAAAGGACAGCCAGCCAGTGCTGACCGCCGGTCTCCAGAGGCTTTGCATGTTTCCACTTGTCCTTCAGCACCTCTGCTACTGAGCTTTCCCTGAGTAGCCACGGCCCCTTGGCCTGGGGTCCCACCACAACGAACAGCCCAGTCTTTGTCCAGACGCTCATCCCTGCTGGACGAGCAGCTGGTGACTGAGCAGCCTTGCTGAGTCCAGCCAAGATCAGCCAAGCCTGGAGACGTGTGAGGAGGGGACGCTACTTGCTTTTTAAGCATGGAGGTTTTGTGGATGTTTGTTTCACGGCAGTAGCTGACAGATGCGCGACACCCTGGCTTCCTTTTCTCCTTCTCGCCCTGTTTTCTCTGCCATGGGACCCAGGATGCTGCTCTAGCAATCCCCTCCTATCACCCGAGCGGCTCTGGATCGCCCTGCAGATCTCAGCTCATGAATCGCTCCCCTGGAGAAGCCCTCCTGTCCCCTCTGGTGAGGGGCAGGCAAGCTCCTGATGGTTTGGCTGTGCAGCACCCTGGCCCTCTGGCTCTCCTTCACGGCGTTTGCCGGAGGTACTTTCACACGGTCATTCAGTCTTTGTCTAAGTCCTCCCGAGGAGGCGGGAACTCTGTCAGACTCCCACCCAAGCCTGGCGCTCAGCAGAGGGCCCCGCTGGGCACAGCACTGCTGCGGACATTTTGCTAAGGTGAATCCATGAGCCGGAGGGTGGGGGGTGGCGCATGCCTATTACCCCAGCAGCTCAGCCATGGAGGCTGAAGCAGGAGGACCGCGAGTTCAAAGCCAGCCTCAGCAACCTAGCGAGGCCTTAAGCAACTCAGTGAGACCCTGTCTCTAAATAAAATGTAAAAAAGGGCTGGGGAGGTGGCTCAGTGGTTAAGTGTACGAGTTCAATGCCTGGCACTGCCCCCCGCCCCCCCAAAAAAAAATCAATGAAAGGAATGGAGTTTCTCCGGGTTAGAAATAAACCTAAGACAAACAGTGTATGTGACCTAAAATACCATCACAGAGAGAATAAAGACTTGAAGCAAAGCCAAATTTGTACATAGCAGCATCTCAACTAAGGTGAGTGGACCCAGGTTGAGGAGAACATAGAAGAGATGACCGTGTTCATCAGGCCTGGGGTGCATCCAGGTCCTGAGAATCTCCCCCTACGCCAGGGAAACTTCTAGAGCTGATGGCCCTCTGGCTGAGCTTGGTGATTCTGACATGAAGCCGGGAAAGGGGCTGCCACCGGCTATAGCTGTAGAGACGCTGCTAAGTGCTGTGCGGTCAGGGGTGCTTCCTAGACCAGGGGACTCTGGAGACGGGCCAGACGGGTTAGCAGGTGGGGCTGGAGGAGGGGGAACCATTGAAGGCAGAAGAACTAGCCCGCAGGAGACCAGGGGCGAACCGTGTTCCAGGATGGCGGCAAAGCCACCGCGGCTGCTTGGTGAACCGGTTGGCTCATAACAGAGCTTACTGCTTCTCACCCAGGTGGGACTCTCAGCCTGGCCTTGTCCCTTTCTACCACCAGGGAAGTGGGCACCATCCCACCCCATTTTACAGATCAGAAAACTAAGGCCTCAGGATGTTGAATCCCTTTCCCAAGGTGGCAGATCAAAGGCGTGGCAGGGTCAGCCCTGGACCCCAGCCAGCCTGCGTGGGGATGGTGTGTCCCAGCCATGAGAGGGCCCGGCCAGGCGTCTGTGGACTGCTGTAGGGAGCTGGGTTGGTGTGCATTGGCTAAATCAGAACCAAAGCAAGGGGGCCCCGGGGTGATGCGTCCACAGAGCATGAGGCCACTTCTGCCAGGCGCCCGGGACTCTACTGGAAGTTCTCAGAAGCAGGAGAGATGGGCTGCTTGCGGGGGAAATGAGAGAAGCAGCGAGATGCTCGGGAAAAGATAAGAGGGATCTAAGTAAATATTTCCCTCGGTGGGGGCGCCCGGCGATTCTGAGGCCCGGACCTCAGCGCAGGAGCTAATGGGAAAATACCTCACCCGGGGTTATGGTGTATAAGTGGGAGAAGTCAGATGGAAGAGATAGAGGCATCCGAAGAAAAGGCTAATGGAACGACAAGGGAGACATTAAAAGGTAATAAATCTGGCAGCTTGGCTGGTATTTACCCAGGAATTCTGCAGAGGAAGGTTAACTCTTAAGGTCCTGCTCACCTGGGGCCAGGGCTGGGGCTGGGGCTGGACTGGGTGCCCCGGGGGGTTTTGCACCCATTCCGAGAAGAATCGACCCCTAGAAAGAATGGGTTCCTAGGCTGGGAGCAGGCCCAGGGTGCCCCTGGAGATAAAAGGGAGCCCCAAATCGTGGGTCGGGCTGGCGACGAAGCTGTATCACCTCAGTCGCTGGGGAACGTTCTCGGGAAGAGTTAATCGGCCCCCGGGGAAAGGAGAACCGCACGGTATCATTTATTTACCTCCTCTCTGACAAAATCCTTCCCAGAAGGCTGTGGATGGTAATTCTCTGTAATTACGTCTCACCCGCGGATCTGCAGACCCAGCGGCAGGTTAACTCGTTAACACCTGGGACGGAGCTGGGGCAGGTGGGGAGGCCCGGCCTCACCAGCCGGCTGGGGAAAGGGATGCAGGGAGCAGTCAGAACCGTGGGGTCCCAAAGAGAAGGGGGAGACTGGGCGCGGGGACCCGGGCTCCTTTGTGCACTGGACACCTGGAGGGAGCTGGGCACCACCCCGGGCCTGGTTCCCGACTCAGGGACCTGTTCCTTTGGAACTAGAAACGCCCTCCTCCAAGTTCACGTGTGATACCTCGGGTGGATTCAGGGTAGACCGCAGGTCGGTCGGTGGAGGTTTACTACATGGTGAGGAATATCTCGTGACCTTCAGAGGGGCCACGTCTCCATTGGAACTTTCCACACAGCTAACGGTGAGGGTGGCAGAGTCGAGGCCACGTGCGGGTTAGTTTTCATTCATTTTCCTTTTTTGGCACAAGATTGGGGAGGGGACCCAGGGGGTGCTTGACCTTTGAACCAGTCCTCTTTAGGTTTTATGCTGAGACAGGGTCTCCCTGAGTCAGTCGCCCAGACTGGCCTTGAACTTGGGATCCTCCTGCCTCAGCCTCCCAAGGCTCTGGGATTACAGGTGCAGGCCGCCGTGCGCAGTGACTTGGTGGATTTCCAGGATGGCTACAGAAATCCCTGCCACGCTCCTTTGAGCTGAGACTTCGCCTGCCTCTCTGGGAGGGTAGAGTCTGTTTATCTTGTCCTGGAAACTGGGTGGGTCCTGTGACCCGCTGGGACCCATAGGACATGGTGGAAGTGAAATCTGAAGTGGAGCGGGGTCTTCACCCTCCCAGGGCCCAGGCCATGGGAAGAAGCTCCAGCTGGGCTCCTGAAGGAGGAGGATGGCTGTGGAGTGACAGGTGCCCCACCAGCCCTCCCTCCAGGAAGCGCACATCATGGCAGCTCGAAGCCAGGACATTCGGGGCGGCTGGTTTTGGCAGAGCGGATGACAGAGGTCTCCTGGCTTCTAGGAACCTGTATTCACAGTCCTTCGAGGTGCTGGGGACCAAACCCAGGGTCGCGCACATTGCACACAGCGCGTCTCTGCGCCGCAGCCCCCGCCTGGACCCTGATCTTGCTCGTGGTTTTGCCCTAGAGGCTGGCTCCTTGGACTCCCGATGGGTTGGCTGGAGACGTGCGTCAGCTCTTCACCTCCAAGGGCTTCAGCTTGCTGCGAAGGACCAACGGCAGCCCTGGACGTCCTCTGTCGGCCATGAGGCCACCGAGCCAGGCAGGGCGCTGATCCGGATGGTTTTCCTCACCTCTTTGGATGAAGGACAGAAATTGAGGTAAAGGAAGAAGGAAGCGAGGGAAGGGCAGGGAAGAGAGGGGAGAGGAGTAAGCGTCGACCGGGCTCCTGCTGGAGTCCCAGGAGCTGAACGGTCCACTCTCCAGCCTCTGTCACTCCACCACCCCATGACACACATCCTTCTGGCTGTGCAACTGTGCAAATTAAGGCTCAGGAGAGGTAAGCAGACTCACGCCTGGCTGCCAGGAGGTGACAGAGTCAGGACTTGACCCGGTGTCCCTCTTGGCACAATCATCAGAAGTCGGTTCTTCAGCTGAATGTGGTGGTGCACGCCTGTAAGGGGAGGCTGAGGCAGGAGGATCATAAGTGGGAGGCCAGCCTCAGCAACTCAGTGAGACTCTGAATCAAAATAAAGAATAAAAAGGCTGGGGAGGTAGCTCAGTGGTGAAGTGACCCTACGTTCAATCTCCGGTAACCAAAGCAATTCTTCACATTGGTTCCAGTACCTATGGAGACGGTCGGTGATCCCTGTCATCTACGACCCGTAGATCTTTATCTTTACCTACTAGTTTTTGGAGAGACAATTAGAAGCCAGGAGCTGAGCCTGAGAAGGTAGCTCACTAGTAGAGAGCTGGCCAGGCCAGGCCCTAGGGTTGCATCCTCAGGACTGAAACAAACAAACAACAAACAAACAAAACCCGGGATCTGTTCTTCCAGTTGGCAGCTGACTTCACGGGCAGCAGACAGTTGAGCCAGGGCATGTTTAATCTGAGACCAGGGGCGGCCGGCCAGGGGAGAGAGTGAGGCAGGGAGGCTGAGCCAGCAGGAGTTGAGATTCAGGGCACAGAGACCCGTGAGGGTGGACCCTGGACACCACAGTCAGCAGGCCCCTAGCCCCTCCAGGCAGAGGGCAGGAAGCAGACCAAGGGCATGGCCTCTCTCCATCTACCGCCTTCCTGCCTCCCCCAGCCTGGCTGGCCAAGGGCTGGTCATGCGTCTGCAAGGGTGGCTGTCCTGGAGGGGACGAGGCCGAGGAGGAAGAGCCCGGAGGGACCTGCGTGGGTCAGGTGGAGATCCAGCAGCTCAGACGTGGCCTGCGAGCTGGCCTCCTGCCCCGGCCTCCTTGGCCTCCGATTAGGAACAGAGCCAATGACCTTGGGATTGTTTTCCTCACAGAAAGAGGGCTCTCGGGTGCGTCTCGTAGGTGCCCCGGGAATTTCCTGGAACCAAGGCACGCTCCTGCGCCTGTGCCAGACGCTCTCCGCACTGTCAGCACCCAGATAGAGGCTCAAGTGAGTCGCTGTCACACTTGGGGAAGAATTCGGAGCGTGTCTCCCGGCTGCGCTCCAGCTTGTTTATTTTATTTTTTCTTTCTTATATTGTCTTCTTGAGTCGTATTGTAAAAGGAAGTGTTCAGTAGCTCGATTAATTGATCGTATTGTTACTGCTGTGTGAGCTCAGGCATGCAACGTGACCACTCTGCAAATCAATTTTCTTTTCTTTTTTTTTTAATATTTAAAAAAAATATTTTGTTTTTAGTTGTCAATGGATCTTTTTTCTTTTATTTATTTGTATGTGGGGCTGAGACTCGAACCCAGGGCCTCACATATGCCAGGCAAGTGCTCCACCCCTGAGCCACAGCCCCTCCCTGGATCTCAATTTTATCATCAGTAAAATAGAAAATTCTAGTGACAATGAAAAGCGTCAAAAAACAAAACAGAACAAAAAAGAGTGTCCATGCAGGCAGCTCTTAGGACAGTGCTGGACACTACTAAACAGACGGTACTTAAACACAGAGTATTTGGCCTTCATTTTTCCTCCTTCATCTTTTCTTTTTCTTTTCTTTTCTTTTCTTTTCTTTTCTTTTCTTTTCTTTTCTTTTCTTTTCTTTTCTTTTCTTTTCCCTTCCTTCCTTCCTTCCTTCCTTCCTTCCTTCCTTCCTCCTTCCTTCCTTTCTTTCTTTTCTTTTCTTTCTTTCTGTCAGAGAGGATGGACCCTCTGTGTCAGGGAAAGCAAAAGAAAGACCTGGACATGGAAATTCTAAGTCGAATGACCACACCAAAAATAAAAAACAGTGGGATTTGCAATTCACAGCATGACTTCCAAGCGGCCCGCTCTGGGCGGGGCCCTCTGCGTCTGCAGGTTCCAGCCCTCGACCTGCCCGGGGAGCAGAAGCCCAGGGTCAGCAGGCCGGGGGTGTCTTCTTAGGGCTGTGGCGGAGCCTCTGCTGGGAGAAGCCAAGGGGACTGGCATCCGGACCTTTCATCTGAGCCTGCCTGTCACAAGGCAGTCGCCTCTGCCGAGCTGTCACCCTCCCAGTTCACAGGAGTCTCTGATGTCCTCTCTGCTCTTTGAGATGGACCAATACTTCACACCCCTGCTTTGAGTGGAGGAGGAACCAGAGGGTAAGAGGGACCACAGAAACCAGAAGCAGCCCCCAATGGGTTCTGGACTGAGTCTTGCCTGGAGTCCTGGGGAGAGGAGATGGGGGTTTGGGTTGCTCTTTGGACCTGTAGTTTTCTTTTTAGAAGAACTTACTTTAAAAAGGAAACACTGGCCAGGCCTGGTGACCCATGCATGTAATCCCAGCTACTCGGGAGGCTGAGGCAGGAGGATCACAAGTCAGAGGCCAGCCTCTGCAATTTAGGAAGACCCTGTCTCCAAATTTAAAAAAAAAAAAAAAAAAAAAAATAGAAAGGGCTGGGGATGTGGCTCGGTGGTAAAGTGCTCCCTGGTTCCATCACTGGTACCTGCCCCGACCCAAAACATCGAACTAGTTTACGAGAGTTCTGTAACAAAATACACGGACTTGGTGTGTCAAACAACAGAGGCTATTTTCTTGGGTTCTGGAGGCTGGAAGTCCTAGATGGAGGTGCTGGTGGGGCTGGTTTCTGGAGAGACCTCTGTCCTCTGGCTGCCTCTTTTATTTTTTTAATTTGTTGTTTTGATATATACACGACAGTAGGGTGTATTTTGACATATTAGACATACATGGGCTGCCACCCATTACAATTTTGATCCCATTCTTGTGATTGAACACCATGTGGAGTTAGGCTGGTGGTGTATTCATATATGAGCAGAGGAAAACTCTGTCTCATTCATCTTGCTGCCTTTGCCCTCCTCATCCCCCTCTCTTCCCTTCAGTCTCCTTTGTCTACTCCAGTGAGCTTCTATTCTTCCCCTCCCACCCTCCTTGCTATGGGTCAGCAGCCACATATTAGAACAGTCGACCTTTGTTTTTTGAGACTGGCTTATTTCACTTAGCATGATATTCTCCAGTTCCAACCGTTTACTGACATTTGCTATAATTTCATTCTTCTTTAAGGCTGAGTAATATTCCATTGTGTATATATACCATAGTTTCTTCATCCATTCATCTGTTGAAGGGCACAGGTTGGTTCCACAGTTTAGCTATTGTGAATTGCGTTGCTATAAATATTGATGTGGATGCATCACTATACTATGCTGATTTTAAGTCCTTTGGGTATAAACCCAGGAGTGGGATAGCTGGGTCAAATGGTGGTTCCATTTCCAGTTTTCTGAGGAATCTCTACACTGCTTTCCAGAGTGGCTGCTCTAATTTGTAGCCCCACCAGCAATGTATGAGTGTGCCTTTTCCCCACGTCCTCGCCAACACTCACTGTTGCTTGTGTTCCCGATCATGGCCATTCTGACCGGGGTCAGAGGGAACCTCCGTGTGGTTTTAACATGCATTTCTCTCATTGCGTCTGGCTGCCTCTTCACCTGGCTGTTCCTCTGCACCCAGGCCCTGTGGTCTCTCCATGTGTCTGGGTCTCTTCTTATAGGGACACGTGCTGGTTTGGAATGGGGTCTACCCTAAAGGGCTTTTCTACCTTAATGACACGGGTAAGTCCTGTCTCCAAATGCCGCCACATTCTGAGGCACCAGGGGCCAGGGCTTCCAGTTAGGGACACTGGCAGGGCAAAATCCACCCCACAACAGGTGTCTTTGGAATTGCTTTTACACACACACACATACATATATATGTAAACCTTCACGATTCCGTGCAGTCAGACCTCAGGACGTTGCTCATAGTCAACCGTTTTCAGCCTACACACACGGTGATTTCATTCGAAGCCTGTCCTGGGCTCCCTGAGGATGTGCGTGACATCCTCTGTCCTGTTTGTTACAGTATCTCAGTGGCCGATGTGCTGCTCCCCCTGTGTGTACTCCAGGGAGGCGTCTGCAGGAGAGTGGCAGGCAGGACAGAAGACAGCGGGTGACCTCTGCCCGGGCTGAGTCCCTGTCCTGCAGTTGTTTTGCACACTGGGATCTGCCTGTCCTCCAGTTTTCCCTCTCCCACGGGTGTTGTGTGGAGGGCATCTGCCTGAGCTTCTGGCCACACAGAAGTTCATTTCCTAAGCCCGACCCAGTGGCCCATGCCTGTAATCCCAGCAACTCAGGAGGCTGAGGCAGGAGGATTGCAGGTTCAAGGCCGGCCTCCGCAACTTAGTGAAGCCCTATCTCAAAATAAAAAAAAATAATAATGGGGGCCGGGATTGTGGCTCAGTGGTAGAACCCCTGCCTACGAGTACGTATGAGGCACTGGGTTGGAGTCTCAGCACCACATGTAAATAAATAAAATAAAGGTCCATTGACAACTAAAATTTTTTTTTAAAGTTAAAAAATAATAAGGGCCAGGGATGTGACTCAAGCTCTTGGGTTCAACACCGGGTACCAAAAAGAGAAAAAAAAAATTCACTGTGTAGTGACTTCTTGCCGCTCGTCCTAGATCATCCTTTTCTAAAGAAGCATTTCCTACTTTCCGGAGTGGTCTGATCATGAGAAGGACAGGGAGACTTGTCGGCAGAGCCATGGGTACAATGGCCTAAGCCCCTTGTGTGGACCAGTGACATCATCCTCAGGTGGCCCCAGAGAGGTGGCATTGTCGCCCCACCTCACAGAGGAGAGAGGAGGCGTGGAGAACTCACACAGCTTCCCTAGAGTCAGGCATGATGGTCCGCGCAGGGCTGGGCTTTGAAGGCAGGCTGAGCTATATATATATATATATATTTTTTTTTTTTTTTTTTTTTTTTTCCAGTATTGGGAATTGAACCCACGGGCGCTTTACCACTGAGCCACATCCTCAGCCCTTCCTATATTTTATTTTGATTCAGGATCTTGCTAAGTTGCTGAGGCTGGCCTCAAACTTGCCATCCTCCTGCCTCAGCCTCCCAGGATTACAGGTGTGGGCCACAGCACCCACTGTAGTTCTCCATCAGGACACGGGCCACCATGCCCAGCCGGGAGGCTGTGCCTTTAATGACTCTGCTGCATGACCTTCAGCAGGACTGAAGAGTCCAGCTGCAGACATCAGAGGACATGAGGAGTTTTAGGTCTAATAGGTCACTGGGGACAGTGGCAGGGTCCTCTCCACCCAATGCCCACCCAAGGGACAGAGTTCTGCGTCTTGGGCTGGCTTCTCGCAGTCTCGTGGGCCACCTGCATGTCTCAGACTGAGGTGACAGCTGAGACCTGCTCAGTGACGTGACATCATGGGAATTCCAGAGCACTTGAGGTTGGCGAGGTGATGGTAATTACCGGCTCGGTGGCGCGGTAGGGAGGGTGAACGAACGGAAGGCGGCTGGCGCGGTGCCAGGCACTTAGACGGCACCTGGTGTGGCTCTTGTGGTCGGCCTTGTGGGTTCCCCTCAAGCCTGCTAATTCCGAGGACTTGAGCACTAATTGTACGGTTTTGGGGTACCTGATAGAACTTGCTTTTGCAGGAGGGGTAGGAGGGAGGTTTGGGGAGGTAGTAATTACGGTATGCAGAGCGTCGACAGAGGCCAGGTGCCCTGGGAGGCTCTTGACATCTTGCACCCTCTTTTGCTGATGGCTCTGGGGACCGAGACACCCATTTTACAGACGAGGAGGCTGAGGGTCAGAGACGAACTTGCTCAAGGCCGCTTAGCTAGGGAGCCGTGGAGCTGAACTTGCCTTTGTGGCTGTCTTTGGCATCTCTCCTGCCTCATCTCTTCTTTGCTGCCTGACTAATCTCTCCCTCTCAACCACATCGTTCTCTGGGTCTGCAAACATATTCCGGTAGCTCCAGAACCTTCCGTCTTTAATCGGGTCTCATACATGGATAGTGAAATTCAACCTTTCAAGCATATAGTTCTACAGGTTTTGATAAATGCATGCAAGTGGGTCCCCACTGCTATAGCCAAGATCTAGAAGCTTCCAGCAGACTAAAAACTTCCCTTGAGACTCTCTGGAATCAGCCCCTCTGTACCCCACTGCCGGCACTGGACAGCTCCTGATCCGTTTTCTGTCCCTTCAGTTTTGTGGGTTTTTTTTTTTGCCCCCCCAGAATGTCCTAAAATAAATAAAATAGCTTACAGCTTTTTAAGTGTGTTTTCTTCCATGCAGCATGATGAATTTGAATATTTATAGTCTGAAAGCAAAAAAAAAAAAAAATCAGTATAAAATTATACATCTGTAATCCCAGTGACTCGGGAGGCTGAGACAGGAGGATCATGAGTTCCAAGCCAGCCCTAGCAACTTAGGGAGGCCCCAAAGCAACTTAGCAAGACCCCGTCTCTAAATAAAATATTAAAAAGAGCTGGGGAGTTGGCTCAGTGGTTAAGGGCCCCTGAGTTCAATCCCAAGTATATAAAAAAAAAAAAAAAGAACGATTGCACTTTTCCACACATTTCCTTCTAACAAGTGCTCATTTTGTTAGCTTTTCTTGAGGGTGATTTTTTAATTTAAAAAAAGAAAAAAAATTGGCATTGGGGATTGAACCCAGGGCACTTCCCCACCAAACTACACCCCAGTCCGTCTTGTTCTTTGTTTGTGTGATTTTGAGACAGGGTCTCACTAAGTTGCTGAGGCTGACCTTGAACTTGCAATCCTTCTGCCTTGGGCTCCGGAGTCACTGGGATACAGGTGTGGTCATCGTATCCTGCAAGAGTGACTTTTTAAATCCAGTGTTCTGGATAGGCTGGGTCTGCTTCTCAGCTGAATCATGTGGCCTGCAAGGTATTCCATGCTTCTCTTCCCTGCAAACCTAAGATTGTTATGCAATGAATCTTTTTCTTTTTTCCTCCTTGGGTATTCGCACATTGTATTAGTTAGCTACAGCTGCATAACAAATAATCCCAAATTCAGGGCTTAAAGCAACAATGCACTTTTATGATCTCACACAGTTCATTAGGCCAGGGATTTGGGAGTAGCAGAGCTAGACAGGTATGGCTGCTGGTCTCCGGGGGTTACAGTCCTGTTTTTACTGCATGCTAAGCATGTGCTCTACCCCTGAGCTGCACTCAGCTCCCAGAGTTGCAGTCTTAATGTTGGCTGGACTGCAGTCATCTGAAGGTTTAACCTGGACTGGACAATCCCTGGCCACTCTTTCCCTTTTTACGATGCCTGTTTTATCATAAATCCCTTCTGATTAAAATTAAAGCTCTGTGAGCAATTTTTGGTCCTTCATTTTCTTTTTTCCATATTTTTTATTGGTGCATCGTGACCGCACTTAAAGGTTCCTTGTTAGGTTGTGTACAGGCCACGTGACGTAGCAATATAATCAGGTCCATTCTGTGAGCAGTTTTGTAGGATTTCAAAGTAGTCACGAAACAGACGAATAAATCGACTTCTTTCTCCAGGTTGGACGTACTTTACTTCACGCGGCCGCGTTTCTCTGAGCGCCACTGTTGAATGAGGTCATTTACAAGCTGTCAATCAACTCTTGTGCTTTCTCTTGGAGGGACAAAGGAGATAAAGGATGTCAGAGCATCGCGTAACAAAGTGTTCTGCGGATGACCAGGAGGGTCCTTGCTGATGTGACTCCTTCCCTGGTCCCAGGGATGAGCACCAGCCCCCTTTGCCTTGTTGGTGGCCTGTGGTGGCTTCTGGCTGGTTTCCACCCCGGCAGCTTCTCCTTCCCACCCCAGGGATGCTGCGTGGCTGCCTCCTCATGCACAGTGGCTGCTGAATAATTGAATTGTCATTGGTTTGGAGAAGGCGAAGAAGGGGGAGGAGATTTTTGCTAAATTGTATCACTTTGGATAATGTTCATCTCCTGCTCCGTTGATTTATTTCTCTTTTGCTTTCTGGAAATTGATTATCTCGTTGGAATGGACCGGGAAGCTGGTGGTGGAGGGGTGAGGGGCTTCCTTTTGAACGTGAGATCTGGGTGAAGGGCAGATGGGAGTTTCTTTGGGAGGGGCAGGAAAGGCGAGGTGACCCGGCTGTTGGGAATCTCAGGTGTCCAGGCTGTACGCCTGTCCTTTGTCTGAGCTGCTTCACGTGTTCCAACCTCTGAATCCGGGGGGTCCAAGTCCCCAGTCACCTGTTTTTGTATAAGCACGTCTACTTCCATGACTCTGGAAGGTGCTCAGTATGCATATTTTGCAGATGGACAAATTAAGGCTCAGACTGTTGAGGGTTGCTTTACTCGCCAACTATAGCTTTATAGCAGCCCTGACTTAGTGTCCCCAAAGCAACTCACTTTATTATGTCCTCAAATTCTGCAGGTCAGAGATTTGGGCTCAGAACAGTAGGTATGTTTGTTTCTGCTCCCCAGCATTTGGTCCTCGGCTGGAGAGACCTGAAAAGCTGCAGGTGGCTGGGGAGCCTGAGACGTCTGTAGGGTCTTCAATGCACGTCGGGACTCAGCTGGGTCAGCAAGTGGAGAAACTCACTACCGCCTCTTCTGGTAGCTCGGGATTCCTCACATCATGGCGGCTGGATCCCAAGTTAGAAGTTCTCGACACTGAGGAGCAAAGAGCCAGCATTCCAAGAGGACCAAGTGGAAGCTGAGTGGGAATTTCTGACCTAGACTTGGAGTCAAGTGCATTCCATGGTTGAGCAGAATCCAGGCCAAAAATCTGACCTGGGCACCCGGTGGGGAAACAGAATTAGGGCACTTTTGGAGAAAGACACCTGCTCCCCAACCCTGCCAAAAGATGCTTGTTCAAGAGGCCACCCACCTGCATATCCCAATCAATAAAGATCACTTGGAGGTGTAGAAAATGTGTACCAGTTGTATTTTTTTTTTTCTGCAAGGAATAAACTCCAATTTAGTGACTTCCTATAATATAGATCTTTTTCCTCGCATAATTAGAACTCCTCAAGTAAAGAAGCCTTGTTTATTGAATGGCTTAAAAAGTCATCAGGTATATAGTTTCCTTCTATCTTTGCCCTCTGCCATCCATAGGATATGACGTTATCTTTTCTCATAGTCACAAAATGGCTGCTGCCATTCCAGGCATCACATCCAGATACAACATTTAGCAGATATTTTCTTCTCTTTTGACTTTTTAAAAGCAAGGACACCTCCTTGGAATCTCTCTCCTGTCCAGAATTCTTCCCATGATGGGCTGATTCCTAAAGATATCAATGAGAAGAAGAATGGTATCACCCTAATGGATTTAATCCGATGATGATTCATCCCCAGGTCCTATGAGGACAAAGTAGATGCTCAAAGGGCAAGGAAGATGAAGAGCCAGGTATGGAGGGAAGGCTCCACAGTACTTGCTGGAAAAGATCTATGAATGGAGAATCTTAAAATTTTGGAAAGCTTCTGGCCTTTCCAGCCAGGATGTCACAGGTGGGTCCCAGCTCCTCTCCCTTGCTACAAAACAACAGCAAAGGACACGCATTCAAGGCTCACTCTGCGCAGGCATGATTGCAAACACTTGGCATCTATTAACTCATTCCGTGGCCACAGCCTACAGGGACCATTCATTAATATCCCCTTTTCTTCTTCTTCTTCTTTTCTTCTTCTTTTCTTCCTCCTCCTCCTCCTCCTCCTCCTCCTCCTCCTCCTCCCCCTCCCCCTCCTCCTCCACCTCCTCCTCCTCCTCCTCCTCCACGGATTGAATCCAGGTCACTTTGTCATTGAACTCTATTCCCAGTCTTTTTCATCTTTTATTTTACTTTTTATCTATTTATTTTATTATTGATCGATTGATTGGTACTGGGGATTGAACCCAGGGCACTTTACCACTGAGCCACATCTTCAGTCCCTTTTATTTATTTATTTATTTTGGTACCGGGGATTAAACCCAGGGCTGCTTAACAGCTGAGCCACATCCCCAGCCCTTCCTTTTTATTTTTTTATTTCAGACAGGGTCTCACTGAGTTGCTTAGGGCTTTGCTAAGTGGATGAGGCTGGCCTTGAATTCGTGATCCTCCTTCCTCAGCCTCCCGAGTTGCTGGCATTACAGACGTGTTCCACCACTTCTGGTTTAACTATTTTTTTATTTGGAGGTCCGGTCTTTCTAAGTTGTGGAGGCTGGCCGGGAACTTGCAATCCTCCTGCCTCAGCCTCCCGGGTAGCTGGGATCACAGGCGTGGGCCACTGCCCCTGGTCTATCACCCCCACTTTGCACCTGAGGAAACAGACTGAGAGTAGTGAAAATAGCTTGATTAGAGAGTGACAGGGGGGGACCCGGGCAGTCTGTCTAGCACCCCTTCTCTGAAAGCACCATGCTACACATGGTACACATGCTACACTGGGGCATGAGGTCACAAGAAATGGGGGGGAAGAGGCAAGTCCCTTTGAGCAGAAGGAAAGGGAATGTGGTGTGGCCAAGGTAGAGTTAGCCCCAGCGGTCACCTTTTAGTGACTGAGCTCAGAGAGGTTCAGGGGTAAGCCCAGGTCCCGAGGGCCAAGTGAGGACCAGCATTTACACCCACGGTTGGTGCGCTGGTCGTGTCTGGGTGCGCTTACCCTGCCTACCTTACCCCCACCCACCCCTGATGTCCACTTGTAAAATTTGCTTCCCTGCAAGGAACAAGGGAGAGTCTCCCCGGGGTGGGGGGAGGGCGCAGCATAAACGGAACTGCGGACTGAATGGCTGCTGGGAAGACCCGGATGGAGAGGGCAGCGTGCACACCCTGGTGCTGAATGGAGTCTGGGAGCCCCGTGGCAGCACCTGGCCACCTGCTTGCAGCTGTCTGGCCCATGGATGGGGACCGAGAGGTCCAAGCAAGGGTGGTAGGTCTGAGCTTCTCCCGCAGCAAGTCCAGCTGGCCCCTGGATGGAGGAGGAGTCGGGAGGGATGACGACATCTCCCCATCTTCCACCCGCACTAATTGCTTAAAGCAGAGCAGCTGGCCAATGGGCAGTGTCCTCGCACGGCCAGTCCCCGGCTGGGGGCGTCCCTCCCGAGCCCCTGTTGGCCCAGCGGGCCACACACAGTCACAGACAAACAGGGTCTTTCTGAAATGGATGTTAATTGTCTCCAGGCCAAGGAGACCTGCAGAATTAGGCCTTTCCGGGCTGGACCTGGGGACATGGGGGGGCAGAGACCCTGCCCCACCCCCCGGCCACTCTCATTTCCTTACCAGCTCTCCAGAAATCCAGGTCGCTTTCAAAGCCCGGGGCTGCGGTCTGCTGGAGCATGGGGTCGCTTCCGGGGTCACTGGCTGGACAAGTAGGTCAATTTTAGCAGGAAACCAACGTTGAAGCCGTCCTGGCCGAGCGAGGGCTCTGGAAGGCAGCTGTGACCTGTGCACAGACCTGGATTTGCCTTCTATTACACCTGGGGAGCCTGGAGCTCAAGAAACAAACGTGATTAAACTCACACGGCCTAAAATAAACAAATAAATAACGACCAGGAATGACCAGAGGCACCTGAAGTCACGGTTATTTGAAGTGCTTGCAACCCGGAGTAAGGGGGTTTAAAACCCCCCAATTCCCATTTACTAGCCGAGAAGGCTGAGTCGTGGAGGGGTTAATTAGCTGGGCCCATCCAGGGGGGCTTGGACTCTCCAGTAGCCCCCACGTCCAGTCCTCTTGGCTTTAACCTTGAACCTTTGACCTCCAGGACAGTGGGAGGCTATCAGGAGCCACAAAGGGAAGAAACTGGAAGGGGCTGACGGTGGGGGTCCCCTCCCTCACCTGACTTCCTGGTCTGGAGGGGAGGAAGGACTGGCCTCCCTCCGACCCACCCAACCACCCACCCAGGTGCCATTAAAGTTAATTGTTTTTACTGCCAGTTTAACATAGTCTTGTAAATCTTTTTACGATGGCCCGGGAACACGCACTCCGCGCTGGAGCTGAACTCAGGGGCTCCGTGTAGTCCGAACGCGGGACGCTCTGGTCCCACCACTGCCTGGAGGCTGTGGGCCGGGCGCCTGGGCTCTCCAGGGCGCGCTCCCCGCTCAGCCGGGGGCATCAGCCCAGGGCCCTCAAGCGGGTGAGTTTTCTCCCAACGGAGGCTCTGGCTACCCGGAAGGCCAAAATCGTCCATGCCACCCCCATTGTTCCGATAGGCTGTTCCTCTTGACCCTAAATTGTGGAATCCTTCGGAATCTGAGACGCCCTGAGGCACTGGTGCGGGTTCTGGGGACTCTGGAAAGACTGGGGTGATTCCAGGGCAGAAAGCTCAGCCCGGGGAGCGCTGGGTCTCTCCCAGTGGGGTGCACGCACATGCGCACACCAGCGCACCAAAGCGCTGCGCTGCGGGTTGTAAACAGGTGAGTGCGTAAGGGGCGCATTCCACCGTTGGGACCCTGGGGGCGCAGGTCACCGGCTAGCTGCAATCCCGCCCCCTTTTCCTCCTTTACCTGCCGTAAAGGGCTTGGGCGACAGTCCCATGCTCCTTTGCCCCTCTCTGAGTCCCTGGCATGCCCTGAGCGATGGGGATCTTAACTCCTACGTCGTCATTAGCATTAAGGCAACTGCTGTTCCTGATGGGCCCAGGAAAGCGCCAGGCACGCAGGAAACCTCTGTAGACCGCAGTGAAGTTGCTTTAGCATTCACGATTACACCCAACATTCATTAAGCACTTGTATGCAAGCCTTGTACTAGGCGCTGGGGGCCTACGGGGAAGGCTTGTGTGTTCACCTTTAAGGGACTTGCGCTCTGCTCCTGGGTATAATAAGTAGACAGCCGATGAAGGAGGAGTCCAGGGTCCATCCACCCCACAGAGCCGTCGTTGCCAACGCGTGTTCAAGACCAGCAGCATTAGCCTCTCCGAGGAGCTTGTTAAAAAATGAGCGAGGCGCCCTGGGGGATGGGGCCCAGAAATCTAGGTTGGTTGGTTGGTGCTGGAATGGAACTCGGGCCTCTGGCAGGCTGGGCCAGCGCTCTGCCACCGACTCACGCCCCAGGAGGTCTCAGGCGATTGCCAAGCTTCCTCATGTTCAAGAGCCACTGATATGGCCGCTCTATGAGAAGGTGTGGGTTTGGATCCCCTGGCAACTACATGGTGAAGCTTTTGGCTTCCTCCGAGGAAGGGGGTGGGGAGAGAAGGCAGGACGGGGGGAGGGGTTGGCTTTGACCCAGTGAGGACCGGGAAAGGATGGGGGCGAGGAGCTATCTTTAACTCGGTGAGAGCAGGAGGGCGCATGCCAAGCCCTCCATCCACCAGGCCATCCTGGGTCAGAGGTGGATTGAACAGAGAGGTCAGCAAGCTTAAACCTCGCCCCATCTCTAACCCTGCAAACCCCAGGTTTACGCCAGCTCCATCTCTTCCAGGTAGCCTGCCTGTGGGGCAGCCTGACCTCCAAAACCTCCGCGCCCCGCGTGGCGGGCACTCCACAGGGGTTGGAAGCTGTGGAAGCAGCTTCAGAGTCCTGCATCAGGACCAATCTCCGGCTGAGCGCCAGTCGGTGGTTTATAGAAAATGTCTCTCCTACGTGGACCCCGGCGGGGTGAGACCGTCGACGCTGGCACAGCCCGCCGAGGGGCTGCCGGGATTCGGGAGCTGGCGCGGTTGCTTTTCCGAGAACACTCCACTTGTGGTGACATCGGGCAGCGCCCGGGCCGTGAGGTTAATGTCCAGGCTTTTCTCTAAAGTGTCCGGGAATTATCCTGTGAAGCTAATGAATTGTACAAAGGAGGCTGCGGATGGGGACCCGGACCAGAGGAGCCGGCGTGGACGCTTCCCCTGCGCCCAGCAACCGGGGTCTGGTTTTCCTGGTGAGGCGCCCTGTGTGGGGCCAAGAGTCGACCTCACCTGCTCCCACGTGGAAGCCCGAGGCCATGAAAGGCGCCCTGGGGCGAGGGCGCCGCAGAGGGAGGCCTGGATCTCGCTCTGGAAGGTTCCATCGGACCCTGTAATTCCGCCCCCTGAAATGCCGAGGTTTCCCGAGTGTTCTTCGAATAAAACCCAAACAAATGCCGACCTCCAAAGAAGGGATGCTCCGGCCGGCCTGCCTTTCGGAACTAACCCCCGCTCTGCCTGGGCCAGCGGGACCATCCTCCTCGAGACCCCAGCCCCAGCCCAGGTCCGTGGCGGGAGGGGCAGCGCGCAGGAGCCCCGCGTCGCAGGGCCCAGTCCCGCGACCCCGACGCGGGCCGCCGCCTCTGCGCTCCCGGCCAGGCTGTGAAGCGCGCCGTTCGCGAACTTTCCCACTTGCCTTCTGGGAGCGTGGTCGCTCCTCGCGGTCACCTCGCTTGTTTTCTACGAGCATCAGGGCTGATCGGCACGTCCTTCTCCGTGTAATTTCAATCTGGACTCTCCCCGGAGCCGCCCGCCAAGTCGCCTGAAGGCTGCGCACACATCCTTCCTCCTGCTAGTCCCCGCCAGTCTCGGTCTACACCCGCGAGGGCAGGCGGAGCCGGTTACCCTGAGAGTTCCCGGGCATCCGGCGCTTTCAGGCGGTGGGCGAGATGGGAGAGGGGAGTGGAACTCGCGAATAGCTGCCCCATGCCCGTCTTCTCGAGGGTTCTGGGGGTGCCTGCCTGAAAACACGTGTGAACAGCCCCTCACTCACATGAGAGGTCTTGGGAACCAAGGTGGGAGAGACGCACCAGGAGGCGATTCCAGCTGGTGGACCTTCGGCGACTCCTGGGCCTTGACTGCTGTTCCCTCCTTGCTCAGTTTCCAGCCAGCTTCTTGGCTGAGAGCTGTTCCCTCCATTGTACAGATGGGGGAAACTGAGGCTGAGCCACGAGGTCCATTTCTCAGTCTTGAATGCAAATCTGCTTTTTAAAAATATTTAAATTAAAAAAATATTTTTTGGTGGTTGTAGATGAACAGAATGCCTTTATTTTATTTGTTTATCTTTATGTGGTGCTAAGGGTGGAACCCAGTGCCTCACACATAGGAGGCAAGTGCTCACCATTGAGCTACAGCCCAACCCACAAATCTATTTTTAAGCAAATGCTTTTTCTTTTCTTTTTTTTGGGGGGGGGAGTGAGGGGCAGATATTGGGAATCAAACCCAGGGATGCTCTGACACTGAGCTACATTCCTCCTGCCCTTTTTATTTATTTATTTTTAAATAAATAGTAAGACAGGGTCTCACTAAGTTGCCTGGGCTGGCCTTGAACTTGCCATCCTCTGACCTCAGCCTCTTCAGTAGCTGCGATCACAGGAACATACCAACATGCCTGGCAAGTGAATGCTCTTAATGACAATTATTCTTATTTATGGCTCAATGTAGCATTTTTAAATACCCAAAACAACTGCAAATACTGTGCTACTATGTCCTAACCCGACACCTATTTCTCACTTCGTCTTTATGCATGAGGAACTTTCTACATGATAGATGGGAACTGAGACACAGAAGTTGAGCAACCTGCCCACGATCGCACAGCTAGGAAGAGCTGGTGGCAGGATTAAAACTTGGGCAGAGACACTCTTGGTCAGCAGTATCCATGCCTCTGCTGTCCCAGTTCTCCCCCAAGTCACATAAAAGAAACCTCAGGCTTGCTGGCCCAGGGCTATGGTTTTCCTCCCCAAGGTCGCTCTAGGGACACACTGGAAGATGAGAGGGAACAGGGGGTTACATAAGGCAGTGACTTCAAAGGTGGCCTCCACTAGGGTGTATAGCCTTGGCTTTGGGCATCTAGCCAGAGGCAGCAGTAGGCAATCCGAGGACTGTCCACGCTCCGTTACGTACCTCATCTCCTCTCTGTCCAAGGGCAGTAAAGGAGACTGATGTTGGGACTATAGTGGGAGATCTCAAAATTAAAGGAGGAGATGAACAAGGTGGCACATGCCTGTAATTCCAGAGACTTGGGAGGCTAAGGCAGGAGGATCAAAATTTGGAGGCCAACCTCAGCAATTCAGTGAAATCCTGTCTGAAAATAAAAAATAAAATGAGCTGGGGATGTGACTCAGTGGTTAAGTGGCTCTGAGTTCAACCCCTTGTATAAATAAATAAATAAATAAAATCAAGTGGTATTAATAAGAATAAAAATAACAGCAGCCCACATTTATTGAGCACTTACTATATACTAAATTCTTTTTCTCACATGCTATTTGTTCGGAGTTCAGATCTCCAGCCAGGGGCCTGCCCTAGGAGGGATGAGGTTCATAGTAAGAGCAAACTTCCTGTGAATCTGGCACATTTTCATGGAAGCAGGTTCTTCTTTTCTAATACAGGCTGCAAAACAGAATGAGAAAATCTTGGAACGGCAGATCTGGCTACCTTCCAGATGGGGAGACTGAGACCTGGTGAGGGCGGAGTAGACCTCAGATCCTACATCAAATCAGAAGAGGAGACAGGAGTGGAGACTCGGTGGTTTTAGGAGGTCCTCTCCCCTCCCAGGCCAGGGAGCCTCCCAGAGCTATGGGAGAGGAAGCAAGGCAGTGGCCTGGGAGAGCCGCAGAGGGACCTTGATTTTCCTTCTGTCCTCAACTTTACTGTGTGACTTTGTGCAAATCACGCAATCTCTGGGCCTCAGTTTCTCCAGCAGTGAAATCCTGGTGGCTGAGGGCATGAAATGATTCAGTCGCTAAGGTCCTCAGTGATCACAATACTCTGGGAAGCCACAGCCAAGATCCAGAGTCACAGCCAAGCAGCACTAGTCCCCCGGCCCAAGGTTCTGTGAGGGTGGTGATGGGCAGGTCGCTGGGTCTCTGAAGCAGCACTCTGGCTTTGGCAGGTGCCAGGGGCCTCTGGGTTCCAGATCACAGGACTTCCGCACTGAGAGTAGGTTATAACCTATCACCGGGACTTGTAAGGACAAAGGTCAAGGTCGGGCTTGGCCTGGGGGTCTCTGAGGCCCAAAGCTTATTGCTGGGGCCTGTGTGTACAACCAACCGGAGGCGCTCTGGGGCGCAGGCAGAGATTACAGGCCCACCACGACCTGGCCTGTGCTGCTTCCTCAGCCAGCTCCTCCTCTACGGTACTAGTACTGCTGCTGTTATTTAAAGGCTAGCCAGCAAGGGCGAGACAGCGGAGAGAAAGGGCGTGAGCCGGAAGATGGGCAGAGAGAACATCCGGCACCGGGCCTGATCCTGGTGTGAGGCTGGACCATCACAGATGCCCACAGCCGGAGTCTCAGGAAGTGATCTGTTCCCGTCATGACTGGTATCATTTATTCTGGGAATATCTCCAGAATATACGGGTGTATGCTTGGGGTTGATTTATCCGGATATTTCCTTTCCTTGTGTCTCAGTGGGGGAGCAGACCTTTCCACTACGAAGTTCCCGGGGCACAGCGGTGAGGACCTCGGATAACTACTGTGGGTTACAGTCGATTGGACTACGCATGCGTGGGGGTGGGGCTCGGTGGTAGAGCGCCTGCCTAGCCTGTGAGAGGCTGTGGGTCCCCAGTAACCCACCCCCCACACACATACAAAGGAGAAAACCCTCCCCAGGCAGGGCCAGGCACCTACTGGGTGCTGGGAGGCAAGGCCTGCACCTTCCAGTCATAAGCCATAGTTAGCCTTGCAGTCAGCAGTCAGAGAGCCAGAGCAGACCAGGGCCAATCCCCTCTGACCAGTCCCATCTCAGAAGCCAGGCAAGGCCAGTGGGACGCGTGGCTGCACTCCTACAACCCCACTGGGAGGTTGGGAGGCTGAGGCTGGAGGAACACAAGTTCAAAACCCAGCTCAGCAACTTAGTGAGGGCCCTCAGCAAGTAGCAAGACCCTGTGTCAAAATCAAAAATAAAAAGGGCTTGGGATGTGGCTCAGTGGTGGAGCACTGATGGGTTCAATCCCTGGAACACCCCCCAACACACACACTCACCAAAGAAGCTGGGGTGGGGGGCGTGCCGGGTTAGTTGGATGGGAGGAGCTGATGGGGCCTCCGGCATTACTTTACAGACCCTGAGATGGTCATAAAACTTAGCGCCTGCGGCGAGCCGTCCATGACCTGACCCCTGCAGTTGGAAGGCAGACCCCAGCCAGGCACAGACCCAGGCGGACCACTGACTGAGCCAAGGCCACTCCGAGCGAGGAATGGGGTGTGGCCTCAACACAAAGTTGGTCCCGTCTGCTGCTTAGCGCGGCTGCTACCGCTGCTCCAGTGATCCTGGGGTGGAGGGACCAGCGGTGGCGGTGTAATGGCAGCAGGAGTCACGTGGCGTCGGCCCAGCTCGATCCTGCTCCTCCGCCTCCCCCAGCCCCAGCGCTCCCCGGGGAGGCCGCGCCCTCCTGGGCTTCACCGGCTGGCGAGGCCGGCTGGCTGCAGGGCCTGGGAAGGAGGAAGGGTGAGCCGGCCTGCGGGCCAGGCGGGGTGGGGAGTGTGGCGGCGGGGAGCCGCGAACAAAGGGGCCGCGCCGGACCCGGCAGGGCCGCTGAGTGACGATCCGCAGGCCAGCGGGCGGGCGGGGCGAGGCCTCGAGAGGAAGTCGCGCGGAGAGGCCCAGATAGAGGCTGGGGACGTCCTCCCGCCTCCGCTGCCTCTAGTTGAGGTAGTGAGACTGCGCCTGAGCGCAGGGATGGAGAGGCCCGTCCACGTGCCGCGGGCCCGGGCTCAGGGGCATCTGCCCATCAGGCCTCAGCATACGGGTCTTCAGCCACCATTGGTCATGGGATTAATTTTATTTCCAGACAAAGTGGCTTTTCTAAATGTTTTTTAGCGACCTCATTCCAGCCCTTAGCTTCCCCCTTTTAGAATCTCATCCTCTCAGGTCTGGAGTGGGTATCTGAGGTGCCCTGTCCAAGGCAAGGTAAGGCCTGAAGTGGGTGCTCATCCGGGACCCAGAGAGCCGGGTCCAGCTGTGGGCGCAGGGGCCTGTGCACCTGGGTGTACACAGCCAGCACAACCTCCCCAGCGCACACCTCCTCGCTCCATGCGCCCACCCGCAGGAGTCCAACCCCATGGTCCGCTGTCTGTGGTGGGGCAGGAGTCCAGATCCCCCCTACAGGGTAGCTGAGCTTGGGGCAAATTGGGGGGCACCCAGATCCTTCACCCCCAGCTTCCTTCCAGGATAAGAAATCAGAGCTGTGGCGTCTCATCTCTCCACCGAGTCTCAGAACTGTTCCCATGTGTTTCTTTGGGAAGTCAGGCGGGGAAGCCTGCCTGTCCCCTACCCAAAAGCTGGGGACTCCATTTTTTACCCCAAGAAGATTCTATAATTTTGGGGGAAAGCTATTCAATTTCCTTTCCACCCCAGGAGGAGGTGAATTTCTTTCCATCTGGGGCACTCCAGTGCCAAGCAAATCTTTCTTGAGTTTCACTTCAAGCATCCTAGCAGCTAATGTTTACAGAGAGCTCACTCACGGTGCCCAGCTGAGCTCTTGGCAGATACTGCCTCCTGGAAGGTTCAGAATAGTTCTGTAATGTGAGCAAAAGTCCCATTTTACTGATGCCAAAACCGAGGCCCAGAGAGATGAACATATTTGCTTAAGGTCATATGGCAAGAATTCATCGCCAGGTCCAGCTCAGTGGCCGATCACAAATTTGAGGCCAGCCAGGGTACCTGAGCAAGATCGCGCTGCAAAATAAATAAAGACCCTTGTCTCAATGGTAAAGTGCCCTAGTAGCAAAAAAGAAAAAAGAAAAAAAAATTTTAGGCAAGCAGACTGAGTGGAAAAGTCAAAGTCAGGCTTTTAACTTTTAACTCACACCCTTGTGACAAATAGCTCTGTCTTATCTCTGTAGCCCTCAGAAATGAGGCAGGGTGTGGTGGTGGAGGGTGGGTGGGTGTGCCTGTCCCTGCCCAGGCCAGCCTAGGTCCGCATGGGTATCGTGGGTGGTGTGGATTCCAGGGGTCAGCCAGAAGCTACGCTAGGATTCAATCAGCAAAGGCCCAAACTGGGGACGGAACTTTCCAGGAGAGCAGACATCGCCTCTGACGCGAGGGGCCTTGTCCCAGCCCACCAGCTCATTTAACTCCGTTTCGCTCTGCACAGGGCTGCAGAGCGGCCGGCTCCGCGCCCAGCCTGCCTGCGTGTAACAGGATAGTTTATATCATGCCGCCGAGCAGAAATAAAACTACCGCGTCCAACATTGCAAACAGATGCCGCAGCCAGAGCCCAGGGTGCGCGGCCAGATGCTCTAGTGAGCGCCCTGGGAGGGGAGGAGCTGTAAGCCTGGTCCCTTCAGAAGGCAGGTTTGGGGGCCACTCAGGGGCTTGCAGAAACAGGGAGGAAGGAACTGCAGAAAGGGGACTTTCTTTCCTCTTGTTCATTACTCTTTCCCCACGCACATTCCAGCTTTGTGACTTGCCTGTTTCTTGATTTTAATGGCCTTCCTTCCATGGAACAACGAACCCTAGGAAGGCTTAGTTGTTTTTTTTTTTTTTTTTTTTTTTTTTTTTATTTGCTGTAGGAGGGATCGAACCCAGGTCTCGTGCATACCAGGCAAGCACTCTACTGTTGAGTTACATCTCCTGGGTTAGCCTCCCAGAAATCCCTGTGTGTTCTTCTAAAACACCCCAGTGAACATGTGCTAAGTCCACTAAACCCCACCCCCCCCCTTTTTTTTGCGGTGCTGGGGATTGAACCCAGGGCCTTGTGCTTGCAAGACAAGCACTCTACCAACTGAGCTTTATCCCCAGCCCTACTAAACTCTTTTCATAAGAAAGAAGGTTCTGGAACTTCTATTCTTAGGTGGTCTAGCTCATCTCTCCTCTCTACCTCTGGGTTCTCCACTTCATTTTCTAGACTGGGGCCAGCATGACCTTCTTCAGCCACTTACTGATAAGTCATGCGCTTGCTCTCAGAGCCTCAGTGGCTGCAGGAGATGTTTAATAGGGTTGTCTGAGGAGTGTGCACGGGAGTAGCCAGAGATGCAGATGAAATGCAGGTCCCAGAGCCACCACGCTGAGTGATGGACTTCAACCCTTTGGAACCTAGAGAAACCCATCGTAGGTAATCTTTAAGTTTTTCTGGAAGGAAGCAAGTTGTTCTTTCTTGTGGGCGGTGCTGGGGACGGACCCCGGAGCCTTGGGTTGTGCTGACCACTGCATACGCTCCCAGCAACCCCCTGCCCCTTCCAATGGCACAGCGTCCAGTCCTCAGGGTGACATCAAAGGGCGGATTGGCCCGCTCTTCATTCAGGTACTCAACAGAGGTTCACAGGGGCTGGATGCTGGGGACACAGTGTGGAAAAGGTCGATAAGGGACCCAGGGGAAGAAGAACTCGGTGATAGCTGGGTGGTGCCAGATGACATCCTAGGGTCAGGGCTGCTGGTCCAGGAGTCTCAGAGCGGGTTTAAGGCTCTTTCCCTCGGCTGGTGGCTGAGTTGGAAGCAGAAGAGAAAAATGAGGACATGTGCGTCCTTGCTACCTCCTGCTGCTTATCTTTCCTAGAAATCAGCCTAGAGACTTTCTCTTCTTTCTGGAAGAGCCCGGGAGGTGCCTCCAGCCCTCTGGAAATGTTTGTTGAATGAATGAAAGAAAGATGGTGGAAGATGTAGGAGAGAGAAAAGAAGGAAGGAGGGGGAGGAAATGGGTCCCCGGTGTGGCTGGCAAATTCCAGAAGCTATTGGAAATGTGTGTGTGTGTGTGTGTGTGTGTGTGTGTAACAGGCAGACTTTCAAAGCAATCAAAATAACTCTGATCAACACTCTCCCACCCTCTCTCTCCAAAACCCACTTCCTCCCGGCCCAGGTCTGGGGCAGACTTGCCTGGCTGTAACCTTAAGAGGCAGAGGAGGCCCTGGGGACGCAGGCGTGCTCAGGGCCCGGCAGAGACTTGGGGAGTAGTCCAAGGCCCTCACTCCCGGGCTCCTGCCTCCCAGCCCCCATATGGTCTGGTCTCTATCTTTTGCCCGCCTGTGACAGTTGGGCCTGGCCAGGCACCCCCAGAGACCACCCCCCTCCCCAGCCGGGGGCCTGTCCCCTCTGAAACTGATCCCCTGCCTTTGGATCTAATTTGTTTCTCTGTCTGCTGGGTTTGGGGGGGTCTTGCCTGGAGACGTGGTGGTCACAGGTGACATTAATCACGTCTGCATCTTCCGAGGGATGAGGATAGGATATCAGAGAGGTGACCAAGCATTTGCCACATGATTCAAATCATCTCAGCATTGATTAATTGAGTTCATCCTGAGTTTCCGAATCATAACAACTGTTTTTCTCCTTCACCTAACGTCAACAGGCCCTTAAAGGGGAAGGATCCATTTACCCCAAGCATGTGGCGCATTAACTGGATCAGCTCCTATTAAACGTTAAATGCTGGATGCGTTTTAGACAAACTGGATTTGCTCAAGATTCTTTTCAAAGCTTCCGCGATGATTAGACCTCTCTCCCTGCCTCGCCCTTCCTCCGGGCTTTCCTGTGCCGTGTTTTGGCTTGGGCCTCTGAGGACAGGGAGATGTCCTTGAGGAGGCATTTGGTGGGGAAAGAGCCCCCACGGGCTGTTTAAAAGAGATACAGTTTCTGAAAAGTTTAATAAGGCAGAAAACGATCCTGTATACCAAATTTGCCTTCTAAAAAAAATAAATCTAAATATGCGAATGCCTGGTGTTCCTAAATAGAGAAAACAGAGCTTCCCAGGCCAGAAAAGCAGTTTCCTATAGAGAAATCCTGTCTCTGCACGGGGGTGCTGTTCTAGAAGCTGGGTGACAGGGTACGGTTGGCCCTGGAAACCAAACCCCGTTCTAACGTAAACCAGTGCGAGGCTGGTCACCGACGGCAGTGTCTGGCGCCAGGTTCCTGCTCTTTCCAACACGAGCAGGTAGATGACCAGCCGGCTCCCATGGTCTTGGCTAGGTGACCTTGGAAAAGTCACTTCCTTCATCTGAATCTCACTCTTCCAGTTTCTGATAATAATAGGATTGATAATATTCACGGGTCTATTGAGAAATTTAAAATAATTTTAAGGAAATGGCCTCAGCAAATGCTGGGTTCTTGGTAGACACTTTGTGTGTGTGTGTGTGTGTGTGTGTGTGTGTGTGTGTTGTGCTGCAGCAAAGAGGCCCTGACCGTCCACCTACGTGGACTCATTTGGCTTGAAGAATTCAGCTAAAGGGACATTTTTGGTTGTGATAACCAATGGGACAGATGAAAGGTAAGAGTCGATTTGTCAGGGTGGGCTGGACACCCCCCAGTGACGTTGGGAGGTTGCACTGGAAGTCGATTTGCAAGTCCGGAAGGTTCTCAGGGGGAGCAGGCTGCTGAGCCACCACCTCCCATTCAGCAAGGTTTGGGACAGTGCCCTTCAGCAGTACTTTCTGGGATTGACCTTGGTCCTCTGTGAGCCCGGACTGGTTCTTGGGATGGAGCTGGTGAACAGGGTGTGGCCAGCTTCGTCCCAGCCTTGCATGCTCTGGGTGGGCTCTGCGTTGGACTGAGCCTCCCAGGCCTGTGTGGTGTTTCTACGCTGCTGTTTCCAGGTCATTCTGTGGAATGGTTGGGTTTTCCTGGTGTCCTGGGAGACAGAGAGGAAGGAAAGATAGAGTCCATGGTGCAGAAGGGCGAGGGGATGTGAAGAGAGACGGAGGCCAGTTAGAGGAGACAGAGACCGCGGAGGGGGGAGGCAAGAGGGACAAACATAAGGTAAAGAGTCTGCGACAGAATAAAAGGGGCAGCAGGAGAGAGAGTCGGTGGGAGGGCCAACACCAGCAAAGAGAAACAGAAGACAGGAGGAGAGAGAGAGGAATGGAGAGGAGCGGTGAGCGGTGGTGACACCTGAGACGTGCCCCTTCCCACCATCCGCCTTCCTGACCCCCCTGCTCCCCCAAGTGGGATCCCTATCAGCATCGCCAGACCTGGCGCCCTTGGGGACACTGTGGGGCTATCACAAATTAGACATCAGGGCTGCGAGACAGGATCACATCAAGGAGGGGGTGGACTGTGGAGAGGATCAAAGGATTCGCTGGCAGGACTCCCAGGGGGGCCCCCAGGCCTGAATTCCTGGCCGAACCCCCAGGAAACATTCTGATGTGCAGATAGGAAGCCTCCAACTCCAGGCGGCCAGCAGCTCCCTCTTCCCTCTTCCTCCTCCTCCACGTTCACTGGAAACCCAGCTGAGAGCTGGAGAAGGCAGCGCAGAACCGCAGAACCGGAGGGGCAGGGCCCGCTCCTCTGGGGTCTCTGGTTCCTTGTATGGGAAAGGAACATTCTAGAAACGCATTCTATAAACATCTGCTTATTGGAGTTGTGAAGCCCCGTGGGGTGATGTGAGTGGTCGGCAGTGAGATGTCCTTGGGATGAAACCAAGTCCCCTTCGTGCCCCATGCCTTAGTCCCTCGGCTGTAAAAGGGGGTCTCACAGATGCCTCGGTGGCCGAGCTGCCCGCTGGCGCCTTAAGTGTGGCGCCTTAAGTGTGGAGCCGAAAGCAGAGCCCAGCGCCTGGCACCTCGGGAGGCGGCCCAGGGCGACTGCAAGTGCTGCTGAGACACAAGCCAGATTGCAGCCCCGACAGGGAGTAATGTATGGCACTGAGCTCCGGCCGAGAATTGAATTCAAGCTCAGCTGGAGAATCAGAACATTGTGATTAGAGACAAGGAGAGAGAAGGGACGAGAAAACAACCTGTCTTCAAGTGCGTGATGACAGAGCACAGGCTCTCCTGGCAGCCCGAGGGGCTGGGGAAGGACAGGGCAGATCATATTAATAACAATAAATTATATCTGCGCCGTGATTTACGGGTCCTGATGTGCTTCTCATTACGTTATCTTACGGTACCCTAGGAAGGGCCGATTACCTCCCGGTCCTTGTCGTAGACATTTGGATGTCGTGGTTGCTGTTCTTGTTCTCCACGTTATGATGATGCTATCTCTCCCAGTTTCCAAACTGGGGAAACTGAGGCTCACAGAGAGCCAGGGACGTGCCCAAGGAAGAGGTTGGGGCTAGGATTCCTGTCCAGTTTTTGCTGTCCTGGAAGGCGGCTCCCCATCTTGTCTGGGGACAACCCCTCTCTCCATCCTGCCAGCTGGGGAACCCACGGGCTGCAGAGTCTTGGGTTTTTCTTTCCCATGACCGATCACTCCAGTTTTGTCTGCTCGGCCAAGGGTGATGGGATTCAAGGATCCCTCCTGTCTGACCTGAGACCCTCCATCTGCCTGTGCCCATCCATGGGAGCCCCCAGGGAGCTGAGAATCCTCACAGGAAGCTGCCTGTGGACCCCGATTGTCTGGCCTCACTCTGTCTTTGAGCCCTGCAGCAGCTTGGCTGCTTCGGTTCAGTCTGTTCTCTGCTTCCCAGTCTCCTTCATTCCTTCCGGAAACCCAAGGCCCACTCAGGACTGAGCTGGTTCTGGGACCCGGTTCATGTAGCCTGTGCAGAGTGAGCTATTTCAAGAATGTGCACATTCAGTCCTGGAAATGGCCGAGAAGGAGACAGGCTGGGCCTCTGGGCAGGAGAACAAATGAGCCCCCCCGACCCCCCTTCCCCATCCCGCGATTTCCTTTGTCTCCATCCAAAATCCCCCTGTACATGATCCTGGAGGCTTCCTAATAAAATAGAACTGTAACTTTATCTAAGGCGAGTGCAGCTCATGTAGAATGGATAAGGTGTAATTAATAACAGAAAATAATGTTTCCCCTCCTGACCTTTCACCCTCGTATAAGTGTCTTAAGTTTTATGAGAGCTAAGCACAAAATTAGTGTGTGCAGGCGTGCGTGTGAGTGTGTGTGTGTGTGTATGCATGTGTGCTCTGGTGTGTGCGTTGGAGCTGAACCTACGTGGGTCGTCTGTCTGGTGAGTATTCACCTTGTCCTGGCTGGAACTGGTTTACGTTTCTGGGGAGACTGGCCTCTCACTGAACCCAGGCCCTGCCTGAAACTGATCTGAGTTCTTGAAGTGAGGTTTCTGTTTAGGACTCCAACCAGCCGGTGTCTATTCCCAGGCACAACTCTGGGCAGTGAAGAAACTGTGCGCGCGCGCACACACACGTGTACACATGATCTTTTGGATCACCTACGACAATTCTGGCTCCCAGAGAATGCTGGGAAGGGCACATCACTAGTATTCATGTCCCCTGCAGCAGGCAGGAAGCCAAAGATGAGCATTTCATTGGTTTTGATGCAGTAAATCCTTTGGGATCTCGTGGTGGCAAATGATCTCTCAGGGCCCCCATCAAACTGTGGCATGAGCTTATCTATCTATCTATCTATCTATCTATCTATCTATCTATCTATCTATCTATTTTTGGTACCAGGGATTGAACCCAGGGGTGCTCAACCACTGAGCTATATCCCCAGCCGTTTTCTACATTTGATTTAGAGACAAGGTCTCTCTGAGTTGCTTAGTGAGCCTTGCTAAGTTGTTGAGGCTGGCTCTGAACTCATGATCCTCCAGCCTCAGCCTCCCAAGTCGCCGGGGTGAAGGGCGTGCACCCCGGCTCCCAGGAGCACTGCTGTTTATCTCGGGATGAATGAAAGAAGTGCGCTTGGCCCAGGGAGGCCGGGGCTGCGGGAACCAGGGTGGGAGAAGCGGGCTGGTGAGCCTCCGTGGAGTCCAGGGACTGTCCGAGCAGTCCTGTTTATCTTAATGCCCACAGCTCTGTTCTTTTCAAGTAATATTATCTTGCCTGAAAGGTCACCGGGTTGGCCCGAGCTATTGGATTCTCGTGATTCATGACGTCGGATGCTCAGCTTTTCCCCAAGTCCGAAGTACCAAGCTCCGGGTTAATGGAAGCCACACCAGCCACGGAGCTGACGGGGAGGCCCGGGCAGGGTGGACGAGCAGCTTCCTTTTGATCAGCAGAGCTGCAGTGAGCAGAGGTCAGGCACGCCTGGGACCTGTGTGTCAGCTCTACTCGACAGCAGCAACTGGGCCCTGGACATGCCCTCCCGCCGCCCCTAGGGTCTTCTTTCTGTGGTTGTCCCTCTCTGGGCTGACTTTTCCAGGACCCCAGGGCACCAGAGGGACTCTCTCTCTCTCTCTCTTATTTTTTCCCCTGGAAGATCCGGAGCCCAAAGTCACGGGAGGAGACTCTCTGTTCAACTCCTGGCCTTCTTCTTTCCATCTTGACTCCATTAGACAGCGATAAACCAATTCCTGCTCCCCAGGGGAATTTCTGCCCCCACCCCCATGCTAGGTGACAGGGTGGATTTGAAGGGAGATCTCTTTCTCCCAGGGGAGTCTTTGGGTTGTCCTGGCTTCTATGGGCCTGCCTGAACTCTGGAGGGCCCCCAGACGGACAGCCGCCTCTGTCCCCCGAATGGCTCGTATATTTTCCCGTCATTGTGTCATCCCACCAACCTTGTACGAATGCTCTGCCCTCCATAGTTTTGCGGCTCTTCTTCCTAGAGGGGCTTTGTGCAGGGTGGGTCAGGTGCTTTATCTGGAAGGACAGGGAGGGTATTCCTTATCGCGGCCGTCAGAAGGTGGGACTGCCCACTTCCCACCCTCTCTGTTGCTTTGGGGTGTAAAGGCAGCACCCTGGGCTGCATCCGGTGGTTCGGAGAACTCCCTAGGCTGCCAGCTCTGTAGAGCTGAGGATGGCCAGGAAAGGGGGACTTGGCCACCTCCTGATTTCACAACCTCCTGGACGCTTAACTTCACAGAAGAGCGGCCGGGGTCTGCGGCCAGGAGGCGAAGACCTTGATTGGACTAAGCGATTTCCCACCGGAGGCTCTGAGGCTTTGGCACATGTAAGGAAAAGGAGCAGCTGTCAAACGACAGCATTTGAGAAACTCAACCCGCAATACATAGTCACTAGCAAACAAGGAGCCCCGGCCGATGAGCAGAAGGAAGAACAGGAGCTGCGCCTGCAAGCCCCACAGGTCGGCCTGAGCCGCTGGCCAGCCGCGCCCTTCCAGGGCCCGGTGCGGAGGCGCATGCGCAGTCCCCTCCTCTGCCGAGCTGGAGATGAGCCCAGGGTGGCCACGTGCTCGGCAAGCCCGCTGCCCCTGAACCGCACCCCGGCCTGGTCAGGGCGTTTGTGATAAAAATAAATATTACACGCAGAGGCTGCTAACAAAATCATTAGGCAAAATCATACATTAATATATGATGTAGGCTGGGGTGTAGCTCAGTGGGTAGAGTGCTTGTCTTAGCATGTGAGGCCCCGGATTGGTACCCAGGACTGCAAAATAAATAAATAAACAAACAAATAAATAAATAAATAAATAAATAAATAAATGTGTGTATATAATAGACATCATAGTATTATATTGTAATATAAAGAATGTATACCGTTGTGCATTTAAAATAATGAAGAAAGTAGAGATTGACAGCAAAACTTCCAACTGGACCTTCCATTTACCTTCCAGTGAGCACCTATCTAGGTGTCTCTTTACATGTTACTCAATAAACTTTTTAAGCATCTTAAAAATACAGGATGGGCATCTCCGTGTCAATAGATTTGTCTCTACACCATCGCTTCTATTTTTTTTTAATTTAAATTTTTATTTTTACAGACTGCATTTTGATTCATTGTACACAAATGGGGTGTAACTTCATTTCTGTGGTTGTACACAATGTAGATTCACACCATTCATGGAATCATACATATCCATAGGGTAATACTGTCTGTCTCGGTCTACTATCTTTCCTTCCCCTCTTCTTCCCCCCACCCCCGATTTTCCTCTGCATCGTGCAAAGTTCCTTCACTCTCCTCTTCCCCTCCCCGCCACACCCCCTCTCCTTATGTATCCTGATTCACTTATCAGAGAAAACATTCGGACTTTGGTCTTTTTGGGCTTGGCCTATTTTTGCTTAGCATGATATTCTCCACTCCATCCATTTACCAGCAAATGCCATAATTTTATTCTTCTTTATGGCTGAGTAATATTCCATTGTGTATATATACCACAGTTTCTTTATCCATTCATCTATTGAAGGTCATCTAGGTTGGTTCCACAATCTAGCTATTGTGAATTGAGCTGCTATGAACATTGATGTGACTGTGTCACTGTAGTATGGTCATTTTCAGTCCTTTGGGTATAGGCCCAGGAGTGGGAGAGCTGGGTCAAATGGTTTACACCATCACTTCTTAGGGCCTGGGTTGTGCTTATTATAAGAATAAACCATGGGAGGAGCTGGCATGGTGGTATGTGCCTGTAATTCCAGTGGCTTAGGAGGCTGAGGCAGGAGGATCATGAGTTTGAGGTCAGTCTCAGCAACTCAGTGAGGTCCTAAGCAACTTAGTTAGACTGTCTCAAAAAGAAAGAGGAGGAGAGGGCTGATCCCCTGTCTTCCTGGCTTACTTGCTGTGTTGCCAAGGCTTTGTGAGATGAGATTGTGTCAAACACAGGTGCTCCAGCCCCGCCCCCGGCTCTGTTCAGCAAGACAGATTCAAAATCCCCAGGAGAGCTTTTGGCAGCAGAGTTCCCATGACAGCCCTTTAACCCAAGAGGGTCCCTTCCCTGTGAGCCATGCGGTCCCAGGTGGGCTGTGGCTCAGCTGCCCGTGGGGCCACTGGGACCTCGGCCTCCTCTCTTCACTCCACCATCCTTGGCCTTCCCCTTTTTAGTCCGTCCATGTCTTCTGGTGGCCTGTGCCAACTGTCTAGCTAGCCTCTTGTTCAAAGACGGCTGCCGCGTCTCCGGGCGTCACTTCTGTCATTAAGATAAGAAAGAAAAATGAGTGGCATCAAAAGCCTTTCTCTTTTTGAGCCCTCTTCCCCTCCCCCCAACTTTTTAATTAAAAAAAACCTTTTTTGTGTGTTACTGGAGATTGAACCCGGGGTGCTTAACCACTGAGCCACGTCCCCTGCCTTTTTATTATTTTATTTTGAGACAGGGTCTTGCTAAATTTCTTAGGTCCTCACTCAGTTGCTGAGGCTGGCCTTGAACTTGTGATTTTACTGCCTCGGTGTCTGGGCTCACTGGGATTACAGGTGTGTGCCAACACACCTGGTCCCCTTTTTTTGTACTGGGGATTGAACCCTGGTGGATTCTATCACTGAGCTATTTCCTGAGCTCTTTTTACTTTTCATTCTGAGACAGAGTCTTGCTAAATTGCTGAAGCTGGGCTTGAAACTTGGGATCCTCCTGTCTCAGCCCCCTGATTCACTGGGATTACAGGCGTGAGTCAGCCACCGCAACCAGCCAACCTCCTTCTTTATAAGAATTTAATCAAAATTCTCCCTCAAACCCTTTCAAAAGACCTCTGCTTACATTTTATTGACCCACACTGTGCTGCATGCCCAGCTGTATCTGGGAAGAGGCTAGAGACGTGAATCTTTCATTTTTTAGACCATGTGGTAGGAGGTAGGGGAGGAGGAGATCTTGGGGACGGTTTTGGATCAGCTACCTGGTGGTTCGGCCATGGTGTCTAAAACAGCCTCACCAACAGCGAGGCCAGCCCTGGGGCTTGGCCTCCCCCGCTCTCCCCACACCAGGATACTCTGACTTCCTGTGTTTTCCTGGCTTTTGGCTCTCCAGTCCCCATTCCCAGTCTCATTTGGGTCTGGCCTCATGACTTGACAGTCCCTGGGGCTGTTTCTGGACACTCACTTTGGTCTGTCTGCAACCTTCTTCACTGTCCCTGAACAACTGGGCTGTAGGCGAGACACGGACTCACCCACATTCATGGGAAGGAGACCCAGATCCACATATGGACCCTGCCCCAAGGGTTCTTTGACCTTCATCTCAAAGAATCTTGGGGTAGGATTTAAAATTGCCAGAGGGAGATACACTAAAACCCACTTAATAGACAAATGTGGGGTAGAAAGGTTTGAAGATCAGTCCGAGATCACACACAGTGTGATGTGCAGCCAGGATTAAACCTGAGCAACGGAATGAAGAACCAATGGAATGTATGACACTTACTGAATTAAGAAATGAGCTGGAAGAATCAATAAATGGGAGAGATTAAAACTAAAAAGTTTTTTCTCGGCACAGGAAATAATTAATAATGTGAAAAGAGAGCCTACGGAGTGGGAGAAAATCTTTTCCACACACACTTCAGACAGAGTTTAAGTTTATAAAGAACTTAAAAAACTTTACACCCAAAATACAAAGAACCCAATCAATAAATGGGCTAAGGAAGTGGGCAGACACTTCAGAGAAGAAGATACACAGGTGATCAACTAGTATATGAAAAAGTGCTCAGCATCCCTAGTAATTAGAGAAATGCAAATTAAAACCACCCTAAGATTTCATCTAACTCCAATTAGAATGGCTGTTATTAAGAACACAAGCAATAATAAGTGTTGGCGTGGATGTGGGGGAAAAGGTACACTCATACATTGCTGGTGGAGTTGCAAATTGGTGCAGCTACTCTGGAAAGCAGTGTGGAGATTCCTCAGAAAACTTGGAATGGACCCACCATTTGATCCAGCTGTCCCACTCCTTGGTTTATACCCAAAGGACTTAAAGTCAGCATACTACAGAGATACAGCCACATCAATGTTCATAGCAGCTCAATTCACAATAGCTAGATTGTGGAACCAACCTGGATGTCCTTCAACTGACGAATGGATCAAGAAACTGTGGTATATATACAATGGAATATTACTCAGCCATAAAGAAGAAAAAATTATGGCATTTGCTGGTAAATGGATGAGGTTGGAAAATATCATGCTAAGTGAGATAGGCCAAGCTCAAAAAACCAAAGGCTGAATGTTTTCTCTGATAAATGCATGACAATATATAACGAGGGGGGGTGACGGGGGGAAGAGAAGAATGAAGGAACTTTGGAGGGTGTAGAGGAAAAGGGGGGAGGGGGTGGGGATGGAAAAACAGTAGAATGAAACAGTATTACTCTATGTATATGTATGATTACGTGAATGGTGTGAATCTACATTGTGTACAACCATAGAAATGAAAAGTTGTATCCCATTTGTGTACAATGAATCAAAATGTGTCTGTAAAAATAAAAAATATTTTAATTAAAAAAATAAAGGAAAAACACAGTGCAAAAAATGCAGTTAGGCTAGTCAAAGTGGCACATGCCTACAAACCCAGCAGCTTGGGGAGCTGAGAAAGGATCAAAACTTTGAGGACAACCTCAGCAATATTAGTGAGCAATTTAGCAAGAAAAAAAAAAAAAAAAGAAAAGAAAGAAATGAGCTGGGTGCAGTGGTGCACACCTGTAATCCCAGCAGCCTAGGAGGCCAGGGCAGGAGGTTCCCAAGTTGGAGGCCAGCATGGGCAATTCAGTGAAACCCAGTCTCCCCGCCTTTTTAAAATTTGTTTTTTTTTTTTTGCTGCTGAGGCCTTTAACCACTGAGCCACATCCCTCACCCTTTATTTTTTGAGACAGGATCTTGATAGGTTGCTTAGGTTGCTTAGGACCTTGCTGAGTTGCTGAGACTGGCTTTGAACTGCAATCTGCTTGCCTCAGCCTCCTGAGCTGCTGGGATCACAGGCTTGTACCACCACGCCCCGTGAGACCCTATCTCAAGTGGTAAAGGACCCCTGGGTTATAATCCCATAAAACATGAATGGATCAATAAAATGTGATCTATACACACAATGGAATATTATTCAGTCTTGAAAAGGAAGGAGATCTTGTGAGTGAGACACATAGATGAAGCCAGGGTCATTGTGTTAAGTGGAATAGGCCAGGCACAGAAAGAACTAGCTTGATGCCACCTGTATGCCGCCTCTGTCATAGTCAAACTCATAGATGCGGAGTGTGACAAAGTGTTTTTCAGGGGCCACGGGGTGGAGGAAATGGAGAGTTTTTGTTCACTGAGTCTAAAGTCCCAGTTATAGAAGATGAGCAATTCTCCATATGTGCTGGACAGCACAGTACTTAGAGTTAATATGACATCTGACACTTCAAAAATTATGCATTCTTTATTTTTTTTTTAAATTTTGGGTACCGGGGATTGAATCAGGGGTACTTGACCATGAACCACATCTGCAGCCCTGTTTTGTATTTTATTTAGAGACCGAGTCTCACTGAATTGCTAAGTGCCTCACTTTTGCTGAGGCCGGCTTTGAACTCATGATCCTCCTGCCTCAGCCTCCCGGGCCGCTGGGATGACAGGCGTGCCTGCCGCTCCCCACCCCCCCCTCACCGTGCCTGGCTATGTATTCTTATCATAAAACAAAGAAACCAAAAGAAAGGGCCACAGGAATCTTTGGAGGTATCGGCTACGTCCTTGTCTATTACCTTGACTGTGGTGATATGTCACTGGGGGTGCGTCTGTCCCCATGCCTCAGCCTGTCCACCTGGAAGATGGAAAGTTCTTCGTGTGTCAATTCTACCATAATAGACTCTTAAAAATATCCCCAGGTAACAGATGAGGAAACTGAGGTTAAGGAACTCGTCCTAACTTCAGGGGGCAAAGCAAAGATTGGCCGCAAGCCAGCGTGGCTGCTCCCTCGTGCATTACAAGAGCGGTCCTCACGCACAGCAGTGCGTCCTCGGCAGGATCCCGCGATTGGCTCAGCCTGTCCCCAGGACATGCCTGGGCTGTAGCACAGTGGGTACAACACCAACCTCTGGCCTAGGTTCTCTCCCCGGGCTCTCTCGACATTTGGGGCTAACAGTTCTATGCAGAGGGACCACCCCAGCCCAACCACTGTGGGGTCTTAAGTCCTGACTCAGCCCCTGAAATGAGGCTGGGACGTGGCTTGGTGGCCGAGCACGCGCTGAAGACCTGAACTGTCGCTGTCTGTCTTTCTCCTGCTGAGAGACAGCCCTCTCATGTCTCGCCCTCAGCATCCGCACACACTGACGTCCAAAGGGCGTTTGCTGAATGAATATCTGACCTTCCGGGGCTGGAGATGGCGGAGAGCATCCTCAAGCGGACTATTGACACCTGCGCCCACCGCTAAGCCAGCCGGTCCTCGGAACCATGACTTCTCTGGCCACGTAAAGGAAGCTCAAGAGCCTGCTTGGTTCACATGGGGAACGTCTGTGGGTATGTTTTCTGGACCGAATCGCCTACCCTGGCCGGCACTGGCTGCAGCGTGACCAACACACCAGGGGAAAGAGGAGGAGGGGAGAGCAGTTCTGCAGGCAGCAGCAACCTTGGCTGGTACGTGGGGAGTGCCGGGCTCCAGACACAGTTAGAACCCACGCAGGGTCCGGGAAGGCGTGTGGCTGTCCCTCGATCTCATGACCGAACACATGGGGTGCAGGCCTCTCTCTGGGGGACATGTCTTCCAGGGCTGTCATGACTGGCACTGATCTTCCACCACCCTCTGCCCAGGTCTGAGCTCTAGGCACAGAGATCCCTGGTAGAAAAAGCCCAGGGACCACTCCATTTCCATGCTCAGGGGCTGTTGATTGCAGGAAAGCCTGAGAGTGGGTCGCTCATTCAATCAACAAACATTTCATTTGGGGCCTGCTTCTACCAGCCCAGCCCTGAGCTAGGCCAGTGATTCTCACCAGGAGTCATGTCTCAGGGGACACTGGAGACAATCTGAATTGTCACATTGGAGTGTATCTAGTGTGTAGGGGCTCAGAATTGCTGTTAACTCAGATGGGCATGGTGGCACACACCTGTGATCCCAGTGACTCTGGAGGCTGAGGCAGGAGGATCATAAGTTCAAGGCCAGCCTCAGCAACTGTCTCAAAAATAAAAAGTAAAAAGGGCCGGGGAGGTGGTTCGGTGGTAAAGCATCCCTGGGACCGCAACTCCCCACCCCCGACCCCCAGAAACCGTTACTGACTCTTGCACTGCTTGGGACAGCCAGAAAATTCCATGGTGGCCTAATCGACAGGGCCAAATCTGAGACACCCTGGTGGAGGCCTGGCTGGGTCATCTCGACTCTTTCTGTAGGTAGCGGGACTTGGAGAGGGGTCCCTTAAGTCTGGCGTGGGTCTCCCTCTGTCTGCATCGGCGAGTCTGCGGAGCCTGCCCCGCGCACGTGTTGGCTGGCGAGCGTGCGTGCGTGCGCCCGCGTGTGCTCGGAGCCGTGGGGGCATCTGTTTGGACTTGCGCGGTTGTCTGTTTATGTCTGTGTACGTTGGCCTGGCTCTGTTCTAAGAACTTTTCTGTCATTTCCTTCCTTTGCTTGCCAAAGCAGCACATGTGGCTGGCCGGGGACTTCTGAGGGTGACTTCACCGCCAGACAAGATTAAGAAATCTTGAGGGCCCTGTGCGCTCGCTTCCGTCTTCCTGGTCTCTGCTGAGTCCCCTGGCCACCTCCCCGCCCCCACCGGGCCATAAAACTCGAGGTCAGTAGACCAGCCTCCTCCACGGAGCTTTGAACTTGAAGTTCAGCTTAGGCTCACTCGGCTGCATCCGCGTGAGCATCCAGGAAGCGCCAGAATTGTGTTTCAGGAATGAGCGCGGAACCAACAGGCAGGGGTCTGGGCTTGGGCGCTCAGCCTGCGCTGTGGACGTTTGGGGCTGGACGATTCTTTGCTCTGGACTGTCCTGCGTGTGGTGAGCTACAGTACAGCCTCCCTGGCTGGGATCCAGTGTCCTCTTGATGACCCAAACTGTCTCTTGACATTGTCCTATGTCCCCTGGGGACACACAATCACCCCCGCTGGAAATCAGTGACCTGCGGTGTGGCAGCACGCATCTGCAACTCCTGCCACGCAGGAGGCTGAGGCAGGAGGACTGCAAGTTCAAAGGCAGCCTCAGCAACTCAGCAAGGCCCTCGGCAGCTTAGCGAGACCTCATCTCAAAATAAGAAGGGTGTAAAGGTGTAAAGGGCTGGGGTGTAGCTTGGTGACAAAGTGCCCCTAGGTCCAACTGGAGTACCAAAAAAAAAAAAAAAAAGATAAAAAGGAAATCATTGATCTTCAAATACATAGACTAATACGGGTGAATCTCATGCACTTAATTTTGCACAAAAGAAGCCAAATAAGTGTGATGCTGTTTGTTTCCGTTAATATAAAGTGCAGAAACAGGTAGAGTTAATCTGTCCCACTATCCATCAGGACAGAGGCTGCTTGGTTGGGGGAGAAGGGAAGAGTGCTAGAAAGAGGTGCTGTGGACTTCTGGGGATGTCTGTTTCTTCATCGCGTGCTGGTCTGCTCACGTAAGCCTTTTCCTATGTACATCACTCTTGATCACAAAGCTGTGTGTGTGCTGAGGGTGGACGCTCATCTTACGCAAATCCATTCAGAGAATCCCAGAGGACGGAGTGAAAGGAAAAATCCAAATCACACCGGTCTCGTCTTCCCAAACCCTGTAGGGGACAGTCTGCAAGCAGCTTTATTCAAGGTGTTTTCTAGAATCCCTCCAGCTGTTTGTGAAGCTGCGAGAACACGGAGTCTACTCCAGCAGGATCTGATGGATGAGATCACGCTGTCGGCCTCTGTGCAAACACACACACACACACACACACACGCACACACACACACGCACACACACTCCCCAAACAGAGATGTCGCGGGCTGCGCTGCACTGAATTTCCTGCCTTTGTGTTTCCCAAGCTGCACACAGACTCGTGAAACGGACCAACCTGCTGGGTGGCGACTTCTACCAACACGCGGCCCTTTGAATCTCCTAAAGGGGAAGCATAATCTACACCGTCCCAGCGGCCTCTTGGTGCCCGTTTAAAGGAAAAACCTCGCTCTCTCCTGGATCCCTGCCACTCAGGCCAGGCCCATCTCTGTTTAGATCACCGTCCTCCTACTTGGGGTCTTTGGGAACACTATGCAGCCCCGTGGGTGCCCCCTGGCAAAGGCCCTAGATAGTCCATATATTTTTAAGACCTTTTTTTTTGGAGGGGTGGGGAACCTGAGCAAGTTTCTGGAAGCAAGTGAGTTCCAGAATGTGTGGGAGAGACATCTAGTCTCACCCCGGAGGCCCCCTTAGCCATCAGCATTTGGGAAGCGCTCCTAATGCTTGCTGTGGCCTCCCCAGCTGGTCAGCATTTCTAAAGTGGGGCACATCTGTTCTCCACTGTCAGCAGGGAGAAGTGGGCGGTCAGTGAGATGGAGAATCCCAAACGCTAGGATGGATCCCACCGAGAGAAAACTGCTCCGAAGTCCCGGAGAAGTTGCTTCACCAAGGGCCAGAGACACTTCAACCAAAAGCCCTTCTTCTTGGGGCACCAGGATCCCTGACTGTCATCCTAGCCACCTGGGAGGCTGAGACGCGAGGATCTCAAGTTTGAGGCCAGTCTCAGCAACTGAGCAAGACTCTGTCTCCAGTAAACAAACAACCCCCCCCAAACAAAGACACACACACACACACACACACACACAAACACACAGAGACACACAGACACATGGACCAGGGAGGCAGCTTGGTGGTAAAGCTCCCTGGGTCCATTCTAAGTACCAAAGAAGAAAAAGAAAGAAAGCAGCCCCTCCCTTTTCCTCTTCCTCTCGGGGACTCCCGGGGTTCTGGCCCGCCTGAGATTTATGATGTGCTTCACTTTGTGAACACCCTGAGATGGCATCTGGGTGACGAGGAGCCGGGATCCCTGTGGATCGCCTGTTGGTTGGGAAAATGCAAAGTGTAATGGACACGTGTATTTCCCAGCTTTCTGCTGCGCACGGACGTGAAGCCCTAAGTGCCCCTGTGCGTGCGGCAAGCCACCCGGCACGGCCCTCCGTCCACAGGCCATCTGGCGGCTCGGGGGACCCAGGTGGCACAGACCCACCCAGACCACTGCCCCGCCTGGAGATGCGCTTCGGACGTCAGACCTGGACGGGATGCAGGCTCAGTACGCAAGGCCTCCCTGTGCCCCTCCAGGACTGAAAGGCAGGGGACGGGAGGATCCTGGTGACTCTTCTCAGTTCAGCTGTGTTGCCTTAGGAATGCCTTCCGAGATGCCCGCCCTCCACTCCGCTTTCCTCATGAGCCTCAGGGCCCATGACAAAGCAGAACCTTCGGAAATGTCATGTACTGGCCGTAAGCACAGGCCTGGCCCCAGATGGCTCGCTGTCGCTGGTTGTGCCTTTAGAGAGGTGGCGATAAACTTCCTGGAGGAGGACTGGCCACAGAAGCCTGTTCCCGGAGAGCCCAGCTGAAAGCCGGCCTCCCGAGAGCTAACCCGAGGACACGTGATGGGTAAGGCCCGGGACAGCCAGGTCGCAGGATTACATGGCGGCTCTTGGGGAGAAAAAGTGAAAACGGGCCTCAGCAACCCTCCCCCCGTGGCTGTGAGGTCTCATTACAGATGTCTTGACATTCCTTCCGCGTAGAGTTTCCTTAAAAGATTTGCCAAGAAGAGACATTTGGAAATTGTGTTTTAGGTATAATCCCGTCTGGGAGACACTCTTGCCTGCTTTGTCGTTAGATGACAAAACACTTAATTACAGCCAACGCGATGTATGCCACATTTGGAAAACTGGATTCTTGACCCGCATAATGTACCCCATACTGACAGCGGCCTTCTGGCAAAACTTACGTCTCTGATCTCACGTTAATTACTACACAAATATACTTATTGTGGGTACCGAGTTTATAGGATGAAGTCCTCTTGACACATGTTCACAATAAAAACACATTTTTTCCCCTTCCCCTGACCCTACGGGGGGGAAAAAAGATGAACATTTTTCAAGATGCTGTTTAATGACATGAACGCTGTCTGCTCGGGATTCTTTTGTTCTCTTGCTTTGCTCCTTTTATTAAAAAGCCTTTTAAACCAAGCACTGCCCGTTCCCGGTTCCTTTCTTTACTTTTGCTTTTATGCCGAGGGAGAGACAGATTAGATTAGATTAAAGACTTGGGGACACCTCGTGAAATACTGCCACGGGGAGGCAATTTGGCCGATAGAGTGGATTGCATGTGTGTCTCCGTGTGCTCACCGGTGGTCTCTTCGCAAATAGAGGGTTCTGGTCTCCAGGAAGGCATTTATTTCTCTAGCCTTTTCCCGGCTTCAGAAGTTTGGCAGCCTTTGATTATGGCCTGACTTTCAGGGGTCGGCGGCATCCTGGTGGGGGTGGGGGGCAAACCTTCCTCCTCGCCTCCCGCCATTTCCAAAAGCAGGATCAAAACTGTAGGTGAAGCAGTCAGTGGGTTTCAAAGCGCTTCTCCCCACCACCCGCTCCCAGGATGGAAGGTTGGTCTGATGACGTCATAGACGTAACCAAGGCAACACCCCGTGACATCACAACCCCCGTGCTGACCTTGGCCTGGAATTCAAAGGAAAAGCAGCTCATAAACTTCTAAAGCCAGCAGGAGATAAATATCCTTAGTCATAAAAGAACAAACGAAGTTTGGGTGGGGGGAGGGGGTTGGCTAGGGCAAAAAAGCAGGACTATTATTATTATTTTTTTTAATACAGTAAAAGACAGTGCCAAATTCTCCAGGAAGCGCCAGTGGCCATTTGGTGATGTGAACTAAATCTTAAAACAGAAAGAGGAAAAATGAATGTGGCCCAAGAAAGGTTGCTTATAATATTAGAAAGAGTTAGGTGGATCTCGCCCCCAAATCACATCTTTAAAGTGGGGGCAGGGGGCTGGGCGGCGCGTGCAGGCCCGTAAAACCAGCCGCCCGGGAGGCTGGGCGGGAGGATCGCAAGTTCAAGGCCAGCCTGGGGAACTTAGCAAAGCCCCTGTCTTAAAATAAAACATAAAAAGGCTGGGGAGGGGGTAGCTCGGTGGTAGTGACCCCCACATTCAATCCCTGTTTTGAAAAAGAAAAGGAAAGAAAAACCCAGAACAAAAAAGAGCAAACCCCCCACTCCCACCACCCGGAACCACCAAAACCAAGCACCAAAAAAATGGAGGCCGAGAAACGAACCAGAGCAGCAACCAGCAGGTCCGTCGGCTTCCACTCTGGAATTGGCTGCCAGGAGGAAAGGGGACGAGCCCCCTGCCAGGGCAACCCTGGCTGGACCCTGGGAAGAAAAACGGGGGCATCTGCCCCGCTCTGGAGTCGGCCCAGGGCCACGCCCACGGCGGGTTTCTTAGTTTTGACTCACGAGCCACCGCAATTACGCAAGGTGGTGACGTTGGTAGCGCCAGGCGGGGGGACGGGGCTCTCTGCTGTCTTTGCCTCTTTCCCGTTTCACCGAAAATCGTCGCCAAACACAGCGCTGGTTTCCGCAGAAGCGAAAAGCAGGCCATGGCCCGGGAGTCCTGCGCATCCTGGGGGGCGTGCAGCCGTGCGCTCACCTGCTGGGGCCCCGGGACCACACAGACCCCGAGGCCTCTGGGCAGCTTAAAATAAGGAAGGACAAGAAAGTACCCTGGACCGTCCCCAGAAGGGGACTTTGTCCCTGGAGCCTTCCAAGAGCCGCCCTTCCACAGGGATGCCGCTTTCTCAGAGGCCCTGAGGGTCGTGGGCCACCCAGCAGGAGGGGCTGGGCTCAGGTGCCAGGAGTGACAGCACAGAGCAGAGCCCGGAGACCTGCCGCTGGTTCTCCCAAACGTGCGTGCCAAGGGAGGAGCGGCTGGGACAGAGCTGCGGAGGCCTGGCCGAGCCCGCCCGCAGGGAGGAGGCTGGTGATCCGGGCACGGTGTCTGCCTGGGAGCCAGGGGAGGAGGAGGTGGCCGTGTGCTTCCAGGGACCTGCACAAGCGGCCTGGGGGTCCAGACTCCGGGGCTTCCTCCAGCACCGCGTGGGCGGCGACCACACAGCCCCGGGCTCACCGGCAGTGGCCTCCAATCCCGCCCTCGCTCTGTGCGCGTGTGGCTGTGTGGCCCACGGCGTTTGACAAATATGAAACAGGGTGCAAAGTGGTATGGTCAGTGTCGCCGGAGGAGACAGGGTGACAGGCAGCAGGACTGCAGGGTAGGACACATGATCCTGGAGTGCTGAGCAGGAGCCCCCTGCTACCCAGGAGCAGTCCAGGAAGGCTGCCTGGAGGCAGCGGCCTCGAAGTGGAACTCCCCCCCCCCGTAGTATCTCTGGGAAGGGCGTGGGGCCAGGCCAGGGTGGAGTCTGCTCGGACTCTGCTCAGGAAGGGCCTGCTTGTCCTCCTTGTGTAATTTGGTCCTTTTTTTCTGAGGGTAATAGGGAGCTACTGAAGAATGTATGCAAGGGAGCTTCACTGCCCCCCACTTCCCCAAAAATGTAAATCATTTGGGCTTCAGAGGTAGATTTAAGGTGAGGGAAAGGTGAGAGGTTAGCTAGTTTGAGAATCCAAGACAGACATGAGGATGCCTTGCATTAGAAAATGGAGCAGAGAGGCACCGAGAGAGGTGTGTGTGATGGATGGGGTGCGGGGCATGCCAGCTACTAAACTCCCAGAACCTCGGTTTCCTCATTGGTGCCAAGTCCTTTGCCCTCCTTGTCATTGTGGGGTTTAAATGAGATACGAGGCGTGCGAGGCTTACAAGTTCCCTGGGATGCTGTAGGTGCTCACTAAACACTAACCAGACCCATTACTTCCAAGAGTAGGGTGACCCAGCTGGGACTGACAGGTCCATTTAACAAAGGGTGACCGGAGGTGAGTAGTGGGCGTAGCAGCCCACGGTAAGTGGGCAGAACCAAGTGAGGGGCTCAGGCCTGCGCCTCCCAGGCCGGGGTTCTCCCCTCCCCACCCCTTCTCCAGTCAGCTGGTCCCCTTGCAAACTCAGTTATGTCAGAGGAAAGCCAGGGCCGTGTAGCGGGCCGAGTGTGTCCTTCACAAAAGCACAACCGCGTTCCACCATGCACACCTGCCACGTGACCTCATTTGAAAATGGGTCTTTGTAGATGTGATCACAAGAGGAAGTCCTATCAGATTGGCCTGGGCCCTTAGTGTTCTCTCTCTCTCTCTCTGTTTGGTACTGGGGATTGAACCCAGAGGTGCTCTCCCACTGAGCCACATCCCCAGCCGTTTTTATCTTTCATTTTGAGACGCTGTCTGGTTAATCTGCCCAGGCTGGCCTGGACCTGGTAGCACCCCTGCCTCAGCCTCCCAAGTTGCTGGGATTATAGGGGGTGCGCCACCTCACCTGGCGACGAGTCTCCTTTTAAGAGAGAAACGCCAGGTGCCTTGGTGCCCACCTGCAATCCAGTCACTCAGGAGGCTGAGGCAGGAGGACAGTAAGTTGGAGGCCAGCCTCGGTCATTTAGAGAGAATCTCTCAAAGTCAAAAAATAAAAGGGTCTAGTTCAGTGATAGAGCACCCCTGGGTTCAATCCTCAGTATGGTAGATAGATAGGTAGGTAGATAAACAGACAGAAAGAGAGAAAGAAGTGAGGAACAGACAGAGAGAAGACCACATAAAGACAGCTGAAGAACATGGAGGATTCCCATCAACCACCAGAACCGTGGGAGACGGGGAAGGACAGATTCTCCCTGGGAGCTTCTAGAACAGCCAGTCCTGCCCAGGCCCTGGTTTCTGACTTCTGACCTCCAGAACCCTGAGAGAACACAGTTCTGCTGTCGGGGCCACCTGGCTGGTGGCACTGTGCTCTGGCAGCCCCCGGGGAACCAACACAGTCCCCTAAGAAGGGCGTCTGGCTCACAGATACCATCAGCCGTGGGCGCCGCACTGAACCCGGCTCTAGGAAGAGGTCTGGAGGGGAGGGGAGGGGCTGGGGACGCAGAGAGAGGCCGCGTGGGTGGCAGCCCAGGAGATCTCAGTCGCCCTGGCCGGTGACATGGTTTCCTGAGTGTGTGCGTCAGCTCTTGGAGATGCCCAGGCGGAAGACAAAGCCTTTGTTCTCCTGATAACCTTCAGAGATGACTCAGCAGAGCCTTTGCCGCCGGCCGCGGGCTGGTGGATCTGCTTCACCAGAGCGCGTCCCTGGCTGAAGGCGATCTGCAGCCAGACAAGGACCACCAAGCGCCGATGACATGACCCACTGCCACCTCCAGGAAGCCACCATCCTCCGCCGGCGTGATCCGGGGACTTCACGTGCCTCTCTGTCCCTACCCTGCAGCCATCTCTCACCAGTATCTGTTTTGCTGTCTTTATTATAAAGTCTACTCTATTGAGGTTTAATTTCCACAAAAATAAAACATGTCCGTTTCAAGCACGCAGATCAATAAGAAGGTTTTAATTGTTAGTGCTGGGGATCGAGCCCAGGGGTGCTCTACCACTGAGCCACAGCCCTGGCCATTTTTATTTATTATTTAGAGACAAGGTCTCACTAAGTTGCCCAGGCTGGCCTCCAACTTGGGATCCTCCTGCCTCAGCCTCCTGAGTCGCCAGGGTGACAGGCACATGCCTCTGTGCCTGGCTCAGATCAACAAGTTTTGCTAAGTGTATGCATGTGCGTGATAGAGCACAATCAAACCATGGAACTCACTCACTCCCTTCCTTCCTTCCTTCCTTCCTTCCTTCCTTCCTTCCTTCCTTCCTTCCTTCCTTCCTTCCTTCCGTCCTTCCTTCCTTCCTTCCTCCCTTCCTCCCTCCCTTCCTGTACTGGGTATCGAACATAGGGCCCTGGGCGTGGTGAGCATGCGCTTTACCACTGAGCTATGTCCCTGACCAGGACGTTCTTCCCCGTGACCAGATGTTGCCTCCCACACATACGCTCTGACCCTGGGTGACCACTGATCTGCTTTCTGTCACTCTAGATGAACTTGATTGTTTCTAGTTTGTAAATGAGACTGTCCACCGGGATCTCCTTCCATTGGCCTCTTTTGCTCCGCATCATCTTTTGAGATCCTTCCCCAGCCTGGCAGGGATCCCTGGCTTGCTCCTTTCTATTGGAGCCACTTCCTGGGAGCAGATGCTACGGCAGATCCCCTCTCCAGGTCACGGGCACGCAGGTTGCTTCCAGATTTTGCCAACTATGAAGAATGCTGTTGGAAACCTTCAAGTGCTGGGTTTTTCTGTGGACCCGTGATATCTTCCTGGGTCCACACCTAGAAGTACTGCTTGAATGTACGGCAAATGCACAGTTTCAATTTTAACCCACTGAAAATAACTTCAGATACGGCTAAATGTTAAGAAGTCTAACTTCTATCAGAAATCACGCTAGAATATCTTGGCGCTTTGGAGCATTAGGGTGCATGCCAGTCATCCCAGCAGTTTGGGAGACTGAGGAGGATCTCAAGTTCAAAGCCAGTCTCAGTGACTTAGCAAGGTGCTAAGCAACTCAGTGAGACCCTGTCTCTAAATAAAATATAAAAAAAAAAAAGTCTGGGGATGTGGCTCAGTGGTTAAGCACCCCTGGGCTTCATCATAGGTAACCCTCAAAAAGAATATCTTTGTGCCCTTGAGCTAGAGAAAGATGTCTTAGATACAAAAAGCATAAACCATCAAATAAAAATAAATGACTTTTATCAAAATTTAATACTTTTAGCTTGGCATGCATAAGGCCCTGGGTTCAATCCCCAGTGCAGCAAAAAAAAAAAAAAAATTTTTGGCTTTTTTTTCTTCGAAGGACCCTGTTAAGTAAATGAAAAGGCAGGTCATAGTCTGGAAGAAACTATTTATAAATCATTTATCTGACAAAAGATATGTCTCCAGAATATTAAAAGACTCCCATAATTCAGTCATCAGAAGACAGATCACCCAATTAAGAAACGGGCAAGAGGTTTTTAACAGACGCTTCACAGAAGATACGTGAATAATCAGAGATCCCAGAAAAAAGGTCTCAAGCTCATCCGTCACTGGAAAAATAAAAGGGAAAACACGATGGGCTTCCTCTACCTACCCACTGCAGGGCCGAGAGCGCAGGGACAGGCCATCCCAGCGCTGACCAAGCTGAGGAGCGACTGGAAGGCCAGCCACCTGGGAGGGTGACACGGATTCTTTGATTCTTGTCTTCACTCTGGCACTGGGGATTGAACCAAGGGGTGCTCCACCACTGAGCCACATCCCCAGTTCTTTTTTATTTTGAGACAAGGTCTCACTAAGTTCTGAGGCTGGCCTCGAACTTGTAATCCTCCTGCCTCAGCCTCCCGAGTCTCTGGGATTACAAGCATATGCTACCACGTCCGACCTGGATTTTATTTTAAAGTCATGAGAAGCTGCTGGAAGATTTTAAAAACTGTTTTACTTCCCTGCACACTGACCCTACTGCCCTGCCCTGCCTCTCCCTGCCCCAGGTCCCGAGGTACTGGGGTACTGGGATTGAACCCACGGTTTCACTCATGCTAGGCAAGTGCTTGTCTACTGAGCAGTACTCCAGGCCTTGGTTGGCTGTTTCTTAAAGCGATTTGCTTTTGTAAAATTAATAATAATAATAATAATAATAAAGCAAATGAAGCAAATACTGTAATCTCAGAGACCCAGGAGGCTGAGGCAGGAGGATTGCATGTTTGAGGTCAGCCTCAGCAACTTAGTGGGACCCTAAGCAACTTAGTGAGAGATACTCCGTGTCGAAATACTGAGGTATTGAACCCAGGAGTGCTTAACCACTCAGCCACATCCGCAGCCCTTTTTTATATTTTATTTAGAGACAGGGTCACACTGAGTTGCTTAGCACCTTGCTAAGCTGCTGAGGCTGGCTTTGAACTCTGGATCCTCCTGCCTCAGCCTCCCGAGCCACTGGGATTACAGATGTGTGCCCACCTCACCCGGCTCAAAATAATTTTTTAAAAAGCTGAATCTGTGTCTTCCAGAAGGATGAGGAAAATGCAGGTAGTTGCTGGCAGAGCTGGGATTAGAACCCGGTTCTCTCTCTGGCTCTTAGACAGTTCTGAATGAAACGTTGTGTTGTACACTAAGATATGCAGGTTGTATTAATTAAAAATAAATATTAACAGAAACATCTTAACTTTAAGATGAGATTAGGTTTTGCCAGCAAATAAATTGTGGGAATTACCTGTGGATATGGGTCTGAGGACCCGTTTTTAATTTCTCTTTTGCAAAAAAAGAAGCCTTCTAGGTAAGAAATCTGGGGTGTGTGTGTGTGTGTGTGACGCTGGGAATCAGACCAGGCAAGTCCTGGACCACGGACGCACCGGCCCAGCCCAGAATCCAGTTTGATAATGATAAAACAAGAGCTGGACGCGGGCACACAATTGTAACCACAATGACTGGGGAGGCTGAAGCAGGAGGATCACAAGTTCAGAGCCAGCCTCAGTAACCTAGCAAGGTCCTGTGACTCAGGGAGACTCTGTCTCAAAATGAAAAATAGAAAGGGCTGGGGATGTGTCTGAGTGGTTAAACACCCCTTGGGTTCAACCCCTGGTACAAACAAAAACAGAACAAAACAAAAGACAAACTATGATTAAAAAAAAAAAAAGTCCAGATAGGGTCTCCGTCCTTCCGGAGGCTGGTCTTGAACTTTGCATCCGTCATTTCCCAGGCTTGACTCTGCTGCAGACTTTCTTGGGACTTGAAGTGAAGGCTCTTTCCTGGGCTGAAACTCAGTTTCCTCAGCTGTGAACTGGGGAGGACGATACTCACAGCCATCTTACAGGGTTCTTAAGTTGGTTGAATGAGAAAACAAGCGTTGCCTAGTTCAGGTGCTTAGTCAATGGTGTGTGCGGTGAGGACGCGCTTGAGCCTTCCAGAGCGGCACCCAGGGGTGGCCGTCAGTTACCCGGAGACCCCGGGGCGTCTCCAGAACTCCGAATCCAGCCTCAGCTCAGCAAGATCCACTGTCGGACCTGAGCAGAGTCCCAGGTGCCTCCCTGGGAGCCGGGAACGTGCTTGGCAGGGAGGAGGGAAGGGAGCTCAGGGCCACCAAGACAAGAAGAGCAAAGAACCGCGCGTTCGGAGCAGGGCTCTGCCCTTGGTGTCCAGCCCGGGGCTGTGCCAGGTACTGGATCCCAGCTGATCTCCGTGAGAACGGGATCCAGATGGCTCTCTCGGGGCCTGCGGAGGCGAGGAGGGAAGAGGGCTGAGCGGAGCTGCGCTCTAGGCGGCCACTGGCCCGCTGCGCACGGACGCCGGGTCTCTGCGCTCGCCCACTTGGCTGGGGAGGAGCCGGCCCCCAGGCGGTGGGGCGCCCCTGGCAGGCCCGGGCTTGCCTTGGAGGGTCAGAGAAGACGCGTTTGTGCAACGTGTAACTCTAGACCCAGGCGGATCTCTCCCCTGGCCGAGGGAGGGGAGCAGGAATCCTCTCGGGAGCCTCCCACACCCTTTTCCTTTAATCTCCACTGCTTGTCACCGCAGCCTGGGAGATAGGCCAGGGTGATGCTAATGTCCTGAGGCATCAGCTGCTCACTTCAAAGAAATGGCATCTGACGCGAGGGATCACAGCCACCCTGCCCAGTCAGGCCTTGGTGTTCATTCAGACAGGCCAGCCAGCAGCCGGGTGCTGCCGGGGCTCTTTGGGCTTCAAGCCGGTCTCCCAAGACGAGAGGTGACTGGGTCGGGGCTCGGGGGAAGAGCTCTTGTCTGGCACAGTGAGGCCTTGACTTCCATCTCCACCACCCAAAGCAGCCATCAGACAACAAGATGCTAAGTGAAACAAGAAGAGGAAGTCATCAAAGAGAAGTGGGAGGGGAAATGGAAGCCAGCACTTATTGAGCTCCAACTATATACCCCAAGCCCCTGGAAGTAGGATTAATGATACCGTTTGACCGATAAGGAAATGTGGGTTAGAGCAGCCGAACATCTTGCTGGAGGGCTGCCCCATGTTGAGATAAGAAATCAGGGGCTGGCGTCTCCTGCTAGACAGCTTCCCTCTGGCCACTGGCATTTAAAGGAACTGATATCTGGTGCCTACTCTGTGCTTGTACTGGGTGCTCCTGACCTCTCTGACCCCGTTGGCATCTCTAGCTACTCTGGCCCTGGATTCAGCTGCCCTGTTTTCCTTCCCTTTGAACAAACCAACCCCTCTCGCCTCCGCAATGTTGTCTACGTCCAGGAGACACTTTTCCTACTCAGTTTCTGCTAATCTTTCAGCTTTGCTCATCCAAGGAACCTCACTCGACCTCCAAGAAAGCGGTCTCTACTCCCACCTACATTCCACACCCTGAACTTATTTTTTCTACTGGTGATTGAACCCAGATGCATTCCCACTGAGCCACATCCCCAGCCCTTTCAATTTTGATTTTGATTCAGCGTCTTGTTACATTGCCGAGGCTGGCCTCAAACTTTTGCCATCCTCCTGACTCAGCCTCCAGAGTGGCTGGGATGATAGGCGTGTGCCCCCAGGTCCGGCCACATGCTCTGTGCTTCTACATCATGCAATGTGTCACCTCTTAAAAGCACAGCTTTTGAAATTCTTTGATTAAGGTCCCGTCACAGCACTAGATTGACCTTCCATGAAGGCAGAGGGCTCATCTGTGTGGTCCATGGCTGTGTCTGCGGAAGGATAAGGAAGTTCTTCGGAAGGCCCATCCAATGGGAAGGATCAACACGTGTGCAAGCACACATACACATGCTCAAGGAGGAAGACACGAGAGCCCAGAGACGTGGGTAGCCTCCCAGGTGCCCTAGAAAGCACTCTCGGTGTGCCTCTGTCCCAGCCGCTCAGATTCCAGGCCAAGGTGAAGGGCAGATATTCTCCAGGCTGCGGCTCCCAAGCCAATATGTATTTTGTATGCCATGTGTTTATGTTTTTTCCTTTGAAGACCGCCTGGGAAAGGCTAACAGTCGTGGAAGTAACAAACACATTGTCTTCTCTTCTCTTGCCAAAAGCAATCTTTAATCACCCTAGCAAGTAATGGCTCAGAATAGCATAATGGAAACAAAGTACTTAAAATACTTTCTTGGGTGGATAAACACAGCACAGGAAAAAAAAAAAAAAATCTCCTACGCCCAGCTCCGTCCTTTCTGCCGTATATACAGCGAGGAGATGGGGAAGGAAGAGAAGAAGCCCTTTCCTAACAAATAAGTCCTTGTAAGCCACCAGAACATGTGTGTTTGAAATGGTGGCCTGGTGGTCATCCATCCTGAGGATGTCCTTCTGTTTTTCTGGCTACCCGCCCCCCACACACCTTTTTTTTGTTGTTTTTATGTTGCCTTCAAGTGACAGAAAGGAGGTCTGACGTGACCCGCTGGTGGAAAAGGGTTCTCAAAGTCTCTGAGCAGGGTCTTGCTTTCTTGAGTATCTTTAAATGTGGGACAGGGGGGACAGGGGCGAGTGGTATTGGGTGGTGACCCTCGTGCATCTCAATGCTCAGAAGAGAGAGCGCTTTGGTTAAAGACAAGGCTGGAAAGACAACGGCGAAGCTTTGGGTTGTAAAAGTCATAATGTAGCCTCTGAGAACAACGTCAAAATCGCAATCTCCTCCAAGAAGCCCTCCCGGATTTCACCAGATGGACTCTGCATCTCTCCCATGAGACGGAAGAGACAAGAACCAGAGGCTCTTTCAGTGTAAAGTCATGCTGTCTTTTTCAAGTTCCTTCTTCTGTCTGAATTTTATTTTATTTGGTACTGGGGACTGAACTCCTGGGGGCTCTACCACTGAGCTACATTCCCAACCCTTTTTAAAAATTTTCTTTTGAGACCAGGTCTAGCTAAGTTGCCCCGGCTGGTCTTGAACTTGCCACCCTCCTGCCTCAGTCTTCTGAGTTGAACTGGGAGCCGCCGTGCCTTACAGATGGCTTCCCCTCTGCCCGGGGAAAAGGGTGCTTCCCCTGGTAGCAGGTCTGGTGTGTGGAAGGGGCTCGTTGTCCATGGGGTTCCAGCCAGAGTCCCCTCCCTTCCCAAACGCCTGTTCACTGACCGTCTGTACCCGACGGCCAAGAGCCTCGCTGTGGTCTTTCAGCTACTGAACCTGATCGTCAGATATGAACTAGTCGATCACGAGAAAAGTAGCCTTTGGGTGCGTCTGTGAACACTGCACGCTGGACATTCATCTTCCTGGATGAGAAGGGCGAGCTGTTCATTTAAAAAATTCTCTCTGGCCAGGTACGGTGGGGCAAGCCTCTCATTCCAGTGACCCGGGAGGGAGGCTGAGGCAGGAGGATTGCAAGTTCAAAGTCAGCCTCGGCAAGTTAGACCCTGTCTCAAAAACATAAGAAACAGAAACACAAACAAACAAAAAACACAAGGGCTGGTAAATTGCCCTGGAGTTCAATTCCTAGCACAACAAACAAATAAACAAACAAACAAAAAACACGATCAAGTCTGGAAGCCCAGGAATGCCGTTCAGGGGCCAGAGGGCCCTGGTGAGTGACCTTGAAGTTTGATGACTGAGAATCTGAGGCCCTCACAGCGCCTGAGATTTGTGTCCAGTCGGGACACGTTGTGACCCACAGACACATTCATAATCTTCTAGACCCTCTTTGTCCTGCATCGAGGTGGGAAGATTCTGGAATTTGGAGCCAAAAGAATAGGGTTGGACTTGCCCAGCCTTGATATGTGTTTTTGGATAAATCACTTAATCTTTCTAAATCATAAAATTTTCCTAAATCTTTTTCAGTTGTAAAAGTAGCCATAAACCAGGCACGGTGGCATATGCCCTGTCAGCTTGGTGACTTGGGAGGTTGAGGCAGGAGGATCAAGGCTAGCCTCCGTAATTTAGTGAGACTCTGTCTCAAAACAATGAAAAGGACTGGGGTTGTAGCTCAGTGGTAGAGATCTCTGGGTTCAATCCCCAGAACCACAAAAGGGGGGAAAAAAGTAGCAGTAATTTTGTTGTGAGGATTCATGAGATAATGGAGGTCCGCGGCTGAGCCCCATACCAGGCGCTTACCAAGGGCTCAGCGGAGATTAGCTCTTCCTGTAGGCCCTGGCCTCGTCCTGTTTACTCATGAATTTATGAAGTATTTGCTGAGCGGTATTGTCTTTCAGATGCCATCCTCGGTGCCGGCCTGCCACAGGGAACAAAGCAAAGCTCCTGCCTCACGTGGCAGATACTAAGTAAAAGAATGTTGTGTTCATGGGTGAAACAAAACATGGCAGATAAATCAGACGAATGGAAGAGAGTGACCAGAGGAAGGACATCTATTGTCTGTTGTCAAGGAAGTGACTTTGGAGTAGAGATCTGAAGATATCAGGGAATGGGGCTTGTGAAGCTCTGGGGCGCGGGGAGGGGGGAGGCATTGTTCTAGGCAGAGGAGATAGCATGTGCAAAGGCCCTGAGGTCAGAAGGTGCCAGTTATGTCTGAAGAACTAGTAGGCTCTGTGGCTGAAAGTAGAGTGGTGGAGCCAGTTCAGTTACTTTTGAAAAGGCCACATTTAGATGACGGGAGATGAGGCCAGAGATTTGAGGCAGGGGTCCAGATGACTCGGAATCTGTGCACTGTTTTAAGAGCTTTGATTTTGCCTCTGAATAAAAGGAGAAGTTAAACAAGAACTGATAAGTCTCTCTTACCTCCCACCCTCCCAAAGATTTCATTTACAAAAAAAGTCAAGCCCATGAAGGTTGAAAATCTGTCTGGTGAGAACCCACGTGTCCCCGGGTGGGCTCTACACGCAAGGCTTGGCTGTATTTGCTTTGTCACATGTCTGCCCGCCTATTCATCTGCTCCTTTTATTGTTTTGTTGCATTTCAAGGTTACGGAGTATCAGCGATCTCCTCCCAACACTGCAGCCTGCATATCGCTAAGGGCTTGTCTACATATCTTTCTTTCTTTCTTTTTTTTTTTTTGGTACCAGGGACTGAACTCAGGGTCACTCAACCACAGAGCCACCTCCCCAGCCCTAGTTTGCATTTTATTTAGAGACAGAATCTCACTGAGTTGCTTAGCACCTCCCCATTGCTGAGGCTGGCTTTGAATTCTCGATCCTCCTGCCTCAGCCTCCTGAGCAGCTGAGCTGATAGGTCCATTTCTTTTTTAAGAGAAAATTTACACACAGTGAAATGCACCAATGTCAAGCTTGTCATTCCCTAAATATCGACCAGGGCACACACCTCTGCGTCCCACACCCTTATCAAGACGGATAACAGCCCGGGTGCGGTGGCGCATGCCTATGATCCTAGTGGCTGGGAGTCTGAGACAGGATGATAGCAGGTTCAAGGCCAGTCAAGGCAAGTTAGTAAGACTCTGTCTCAAAAAAAAAAAAAAAATAAGAAGAAGAAGGACTGGGGATGTGGCTCAGTGAGAGAGCATCCCTGGGTCCAACCCTAGTACCAGGAAAACAAACAAAAAATGTCATCCACACCCCTTCTCCTGCCCCCAGGGGCCACTGTGGATTTTTCCTACTGTTTGTTTTGCCTATTTAATTAATTAATTAATTAATTCTTTTTGTTCCAGGGGATTGAACTCAGGGGCGCTTAACCACTGAGCCACATCCCCAGCCCTTTTTATTTTTTATTTAGAGACAGGGTCTCATTGAATTGCTGAGGGCCTTACTAAGTTGCTGAGGCTGGCTTTGAACTCGCCATCCTCCTGCCTCAGCCTCCCGAGCCGCTGGATGACAGGCGTGCGCCAGTATGCCTGGCTCTAACTAAATCTTTTTAAGAAATGGAATCGCGCACTCTGTAGTCTTTCAATGGGTTCCTGGTTGGTTGGGTGGTAGTCTAACATTTTTAAATGCCCCCTGAGCTTGGGATGGAGAACAGACTTGGACTGAATGTCACAGGCACCGGCTGTAGGGGCGAGGCCGCGGGGGCTGCTTTGATCACTGCACTAAGCTCTTTACACACGTTATCTCAGCCATCTTCAGAACTTGGACAACTCCCTTCCCCTGGAGATAACCCATCCCGTCTTAAGGAAAAAAACACAATTGTTTTGCTTTCCTTTCAAATTCAATGTGTTCCTCATTTTCGAACAACCTTCCCGGCTCCGCATTTGCGAGGAGGAACCTTGAACCCGACTCTATCAGCTCAGGGGTGCTCAGGCCGCTCCCAGTGGGAAATGCCAGCCGGGAGATTAAAAGCGCTAAGTAGCATGTGATCCCGAGGACTGAGGTCAGGCGGGGCTCCATGGAAAGTTCTAATAATAACAGCTCATGGTTTTGAATATGGACAGTCCGGATTTAAGATGGATTAACTTGCGATGATTTTTTTTTTTCTTTTTACTTTACCCTGGTGCACGCTTACACCCATTCAGTAGAAACCATTTAAATTTTTGAGTGCTGATCTTGACCTGGGCTGACCATCAGTGGTCTGATCCTCTCTCCAGCCTGATTTCAGAGCTGGTCGGATCAAGCACTATGCGCAACTAAAAAACAAAACATTTCAATAGGCCCTTGTACTAGATAAGCTCGCGGTAAGGAGGCTTTTTAGAAGTTCATCCCTTGCCGCCAGGCGTGTTGGCGCCTGCCTGTAATCCCAGGGACTTGGGAGGCTGAGGCAGGAGGATCTCAAGTTTGAGGCCAGCCTCAACAACTTAGTGAGGCCCTCGTGAGACAGGTCTCAAAAACAGGAACCTAGATTTCTCTTTTTGTTTGTTTACAGTACTGGGGCTTGAACCCGGGGGCACTATACCACTGAGCTGCATCCTCAGCCCTTTTTCATTTTATTTTGAGACAGGTTGGCACCACCATGCCTGGCTGTTTTACCTGGATTTCTACAGCTTGCCAAGTGGTCAGTGGTCTCTGCTCTAGTCCCAGTCACCCTGCAGCCTAAGTGGACTTCTGAGATGCAAATTTGGATCACCTGTCTGTGCTGGAAACCCTTCTGTGGCTCTCATGATTGTATACAGTAGGCGCCCAACCCTCCCCAGTCTTCCCAGCGCTGGCCTGCATCTTCTTCTCCAGGTTCAACTCTCGCGAGAGCCTTAGAACTATTTCACGGGTCCTTTAGCGATCTCTTCTTGGAGAACAATTCATCCAGATTCCTCAGACTGGCTCTCAGGGTTTCTGCTCCCGAACGCACGTTGCTTTGGACTCTGCCAAGTTTTTGGTCCTGTCAAGGAGTGAGATTTAGGGGTGCTAATTACATCCCTGGACTTTTCCATCTCTTGTCTCCCCGAGACCAGAGCCTTGGCCTGCCCGGGAGGCAGCCAGGAGAGCCAGAGCTGGAAGCAGGTGGGGGAGCCGCGCGAGGCACGGACACGGAGGCCGTTCCATCAATAAATCCAGACGAGGAGCCCCTGAGGAGGCTGCTCTGCCATTACTGGGATTTGCCCGAAGTCAGTGGAAATTCCAGGAAGCAGCTCGCTGCTCAAAGCCGTCACGACTGGACTTCCAAGCTAGGGTCCTGAGGCCCAGAAAGTGCCTGAATATAGCCCAGGAATATCCGTGCCAACCCTCTCCCTCCCTGGCCATGGATTTCCTGGGCTCTTTGCCAACCGCTGGCCCATGTGGGTTGGACCACCTGTCACTCAGGACGTCCAGGGATGGCCTTCCTCTGCCTGCCCAGACGTGGCCACTTGGGAACGGAGTAGAAATGGGAAATGGGCTCTCAGTGGGCCCAGCCTGAGGTGGGAGCCATACTTTGCAAAAGGAGGAAGAAGAACGGGGGGAGATAGGAGCACGTCGCACAAACAGCTCTGGAGACAAAATGCTTCAGAGGAAGAAAGAGAAAAGAAAAGGGGGAGAAAGCAACCAGAACAGAGCTGACGCTGTCACCCAGCAGAAACAGCTTGTTTGGCCTTCGCTGGGAGACGCAGCAGTTTTTGACGGACGTGCGATGCATCTCATCATCAGGCCGGAAGGAGATGTCTCCGCAGGATCGGGGAAATTACAATTTCAATCATTTCTTTCCCCTTCAAGCCTGGCCTCTATTTCCCAGGACCCTGGCTTCTGGTTGCTCACAGTTAAATACAGATGGGACCACGGACGTGTCACGAGGGCCACTGTTGGGGCAGGACTCTGTGCTGGCCTGTGCGTGCGTGTGTGTCTGTGATTCAGCTCTGCAAGAAAAACAAGAACAAAGCCACAAATCCACGAGGAAGAGGGAGGACAGAGAAAGACAAGCAAGCCTCCCTGGAGGGAGGAGCGAGATTCAGGGCGTCTGGGGTACGTGCGCGTGGCCCGGGTCAGTAAGCCCGCAGAGCAGGTGTGGATCCTTCTGGGAGCTGACACCGACTTCTGCATTCACTTTGCAGACAAGCCTAGCGAGACGCCCATTGTCCAAGATCGGGAACGTGGTGGAGGTGGGCTCAGACCCAGGCAGCCGGCCCGGCTCCGCGCTGCGCCCTCACAAACCAGCAGGACCTGGAGAAGCAGGGAGGGCAATACGCTTGTCCAAGGGCACCCGGAGACACCGCAAGCCCAAGGAGGAAACCGGGGCAGAGTAGGCGAGAACCACGGAGCCCTCTGCCCTTCCCCATGCTGCACCTGGCTTTTAATCTGTAACCTGAGTCGGGGACTGTGTGGGTCTCTCTCTCAGCCCTTTCTTTCTCATGCTCAGAAATTTTGATTAAACCATGTTAGTTTTTTTTTTTTTAATTTATTTTTTTTATGGTACTGGGAATTAAACCCAGGGGCGCTTTACCTCTGAGCCACACCCCCAGCGCTTTTTAATATTGTATTTAGTCACAGGGTCTCACTGAGTTGCTTAGGGCCTCGCTCAGTGGCTGAGGCTGGCTTTGAACTCCCGATCCTCCTGCCTCAGCCTCCTGAGCGGCTGGGATGACAGGCGTGGGCCACGGCGCCCGGTTGATTTCACCAGCTGAAAGAAGTTTGGGAAAGAAACCCACCGATTTATGAATCTCGGGTTTTGCTTTGGCTGTGAAGAAGCCACAGGATGCAACACGAGCTTCCCCCACTGCTATCAGCTTCCTGACTGGCAGGAGAGGTGGCCACAGAAACTGGTTCTGTCATGTAGGGGCTGTGCTTAGGTGGGGGTCGCTGAACCTCTCTGAGCTTCATCTTTCTCATTAACAAAACGTGGATTTCCATTGCAGAGTGTTCCACGACTGGATAAAAGAAGAAAAAAATGTATTTGCAATGTCCCGAGTGTTATGTATGCACCAGGCACTATGCATGACCCACCCACCTCCAGAGGACATCTTGCCACACACTTGGGGGGGATACACACAGCATACAGCAGGGGCACAATAAAGGCACTGGGTGGAAGCAGGGCTCCCCTTGCTGCCCCACCGACCACCCCAGCTAGTCCAGGTGCTTGGCCCACATTCCTGAGCCTACAGGTGCAGGAGCCGAGAGCGGCAGGCAGTGCGCTCTGTATCTGCAGCTTCCACCAGCTGTGGATGGGAAATATTTGGAAAAAGCCATTGTCTCTGTACTGAGCACACACAGCCGGTTTTCCTTGCCATTATTCCCCAAAGAATACAATGTTACAGCTATTTACATAGCATTGTCCTGTGTCAGGCCCTGGGCGTCCTCCGGAGGGGCTTGACAGTGCACAGGAGGACACACACAGAGCACGCTATTTGATATGAGGGACCTGAGCGCCCACCGATCGGGTATCCTCAGGGTCCCTGGAACCGATAAGGAAGGACAGCTCCGTGTCCAGTCTCTCTCTTCCTGTGAAGAGATCACATGTGAATTCAAATGTAGAGAGGGAAATTTGAAATTTTGGTGTAGGGAAGTTTCTGGAATCTCTGAAACCGGTCAGCTGAGACTAGCCAGCTGACAAAGCAGGTGGGCAGCTGGAGAGGAGCAGTGGTCACTTCTTTCAGCTGCAAATGAAGGGGTCCACACCTCGGAGGGGAAAACCCAGGCGTCAGCTGACGGACTTCATCATGACTACAGGAGGTTTTATTGTTTTAGTTGGCAGCTGTCTCTGGGTCCTTTCGTCCTTTTCTTTTTGTGGTACCTGGGATTGAACCCAGGGGTGCTTAACCCCTGAGCCACCTCCCCAGCCCTTTTTTGTATTTTATTTAGAGACAGGGTCTCCCTGAGTTGCTCAGGGCCTCCCTAAGGCGCTGAGGCTGCCTTTGAACTGGAGATCCTCCTGCCTCAGCCTCCCGAGCCAGGAAAGCAAGTGTTCTGCCTGCCGACTCCGTTTCCTCTGCTTTCACCACCCACCCTCTGGGGGAAGGTCCAGGCCTCAGGAGGACAGGAACACATGGCGATCCAAGGATGTTCCTTGGTGGCATTTTGTGGCTCCACTTCAAATGCTTATTTCCCCGGCTGGGCCCTGGTTCCCCTCCGCCCAGAGAAGAGCGGTGCCCTGTTGCTTCACGCTCAGGCTCCAAGGCCAGGCGGGCGGGCCCCTCCCAGCAGCGACCTTCTGGAATGCCCTTTCTGCAGAGGTGAGCAGTGGGCGGGGGCTGCAGAGCAGGCCCCAGGGCGCAGGGTCAGGCCTTGATAGCCGGAGATCAAAGGCGCCTGTCAGCGGTGTCAGCTGAGAAGCCGCCAAGACAAGCGGAGCGGGCAGCTTTATCTCCGCGCTGGCCCGGGAGCCGGGCGGGAAAGCACCGCGGTTCCCGGGAGCTATTTCTGGAAGGGCAGGCGGGTCAGCTCCGCAGGTCCGCAGGTCCTGGCTCCGGGCTCCGCGCAGGCCCACCTGCCTCTGTGGGGTTTCCCTGCTCTTTCGTGCATGCTTTTCCATTTCCCTCTCCATGACACTCCCGGGAAGGTGCTTCTCTTCCCCGAGGCCTTTCCCATCCGCTCTCGGCTTCCCTGTCCCTGTCCCAGGCCCCACACAGGAGGGCTGAGCACCGCCCTTCTGACACCCCGGCCCCTCTCCCGGGTTCTCACGGTCCTAGACACAGTGGGCTCACGCATGTGTGTGTGAGTGTGCTCACACACGCCTGCCCGGGTTAGTGCCCCAAACCCTGGAAGTTGAGAGTGGAGGAGCACCAGCCTGTAATCCCAGCTACTTCGGGAGGTTGAGGCAGGAGGATCACGAGTTTGAGGCCAGCCTCAGTCATTTAGCAAGATTCTCAGCAACTCAGCGGGACCCTGTCTGGGTCTTTTAAAATAAAAGAATAAAATAATATTTTTAAAATAAAAAGGGCTGGGAACGCTGGCTCAGTGGGTTCAATCCCCAGTACCAAAAATAGAAGGAAAAAAACAAAAGATAACTTGCCTTCCTGCCTTAACGCTGCTACTGAGTGCTTGGGTGACTTCCGGCACATCCTACTTCTCTTTGGACCTTCCTTTCTGTCCCCCAGCTTGTAAAATGAAGGTGCTTTTCTTACCAGGGAAGCCCCTTCTCAAGGGAAGCCACACGTGGAAACTCAGGGGTGAAACGGGGGACCGCAGGGGGCCCAGCGGGTGCGGAACCCAGGCGCGGGGACCATCTCTCTGACACCTGGAGGGAGGCGGGTCCTCCTCTGCCCCTGCCAGTCCCCGGTGGTCCCTCTGCAGCAGCTGGGGGCAGGCGGCGCAGCGACCGCATCCTCCACCTTCACCTGGGTCCTGGGTCCTCCGTGTCTCTCCCCACCCCCCACGTCACCTCCTCAGGGTGCACGTCTGTTTCCGTATCCAGGTTTCTTTTCTCCTCCTCTCTTTTATTTCTATTTTATCCTTCAGTGCTGGGAATTGAATCCAGGGCGCTGTGCCACCGAGCCATGTCCCCAGCCTTTTTGATGTTATTTTGAGACAGGGTCTCCCTCTGTTGCCTCCAATGTGTGATCGTCCTGCTTCGGTCTCCCAAGGGGCTGGGACTGCAGCTCTGGCCTTCCTGACCTCTTTGCTTAAGGACACTGGTCTTACAGAATGGGGGCCCACCCCGAAGGCCTCATTTTAACCTTATGGACACTGTTCCCATATAAGTCACATTCTGCGACAATAGGGGTTAGGGCATTATTTAAATAAATAAATATATAATACACACACACGGCCCAGAATTCTTGCACAGGGCAAGAGTATCCATTCCTGAAATGTGTGTGTGTGTGTGTATGTATTTTTTAAATTTATATTTGTGATTTAGTGAACACAATTCAACATGTAACATCTACCGTGCCTCTTTCTAAATTCCTGACTCAAGCCAGGCACGGTGGTGCGTAGCTGTAATCCCAGCAGTTTGGGAGGCTGAGGCAGGAGGATTGCAAATCAAAGCCAGCCTCAGCAATTTAGCAAGGCCCTGAGCAATTTAGTGAGACCCTGTCTCAAAATAAAAAAAATTAAAAGGGCTGGGGCTGGGCACAGTGGCACACGCCGGAAATCCCAGTGACTTGGGAGGCTGAGGCAGGAGGGTCTCAGGTTCAAAGCCAGCCTGGGAGGGATGGCTGGGTGGTGGCTCAGTGGTAGAGCGCTTGTCTGGCATGTGTGAGGCCCTGAGTTCCATCCTTAGCACCATGTGACAGTAAATAAATAAATAAAATAAAATAAAATAAAATAAAAAGATCCTCTGATGACTAAAAAAAATATTAAAAAAAAATCCAGCCTTGGCAAAAGTAAGGCACTAAGCAACTCAGCGAGACCCTATTTCTAAATAAATACAAACAAGGGCTGGGGAGGTGGCTCAGTGGTTCAATCCCTGGTTCTAAATAAAGAAAGAAAGAAAGAAAAAAAAAAAAGAAATAAATTCCCGACTCATAGAATTGGTGAATATAAATGGTGATTGTGGGGTGCGGGGTGTAGCTTGGTGACAGAGCACATACTTAGTGTGTGCAAGACCCTGGGTTCAATTCCTAGCACCAAAATAAATAAATAGACAAAATAACAAGCAAATTAAAATAAAATAGTTGTTCTGCCTCACCAGTTTTGGGGCGATTTGTTACACAGCAGTGTTTCAACTGAAAGCACGTGTGTGCTGGAACCAGGTCTCATTGGACTTGCTGAGCATGGTGGCACGTGCCTGTCACCCCAGCTCTTTGGGACCTGAGGCAGAAGGTTTGCACGTTTGAGGCCAGCCCAGGGAATTTTGTGAGATCCTGTCTCAAAATACAACACAAAACAGAACAACAACAACAATCTAACTGCCTTCCAGTCCAGCTTCTCCGCTGAACATCTGGGTCCTGCCTGCTCCTCAGCCTAGTTTCCTCATCAATGGGAAAACAGGGCTTGATTGACGGGACATCTCTAAAGTCCCGGGCATCACAGGTCTTTGATGAAGCCTTTTCTCTCCATTTGCTCTTCCTCATTTCCTCCCTGTCACAATGCCACTGAGATTTTTTTGTTTTTTTAAATAAGTGCATATCTGAACCCCCGGATCCCCGGACCCTAATTTCACGCCTCCTTGGAGGAGGGAACGCGTTCCTGGGGTGAGTTCCGGGTTGGGAGCTCCTTCTTCGCAGAGGTTTCCAAGACCACGAGTCTGAGCCAACCTTGGTTTCTCGTTACCGGAGTGAACCGAGATCAGGCAGCCTCTTTGCAAAATAGCTCCGACATCAAACGCAGCTTCCCGCTGCACCCCAGAAACTGAGTGTAAAGAAATCAAAACCATACCCGCCCCCGGCCCTGCCAGCACACACGTGTAATTGCATTACGGTGGAATGAAGCGCTGCAGGGGACTGTGTTTGGGTCTTGGCTGAACCCAGAGTGCCCTTGGAGGAGACTGGGTCCTGGGCCAGCCCAGGAGGGGCCCGCTCTGCTCCTGCCTCTTCTGCCCTGGTGTACATATTGGTGTCCCCCACCCCGACCTTCATATGTTGAATTCCACCTCAGCGTGAAGGTCCTTCCAGGTGGGGTGGTGGCGGACGACGAGGGTGAAGCCCTTGTGAAAGGGATTAGTGCCCTTTTAAAAGAGGAGACACTTTGCCTGTCACACTGCAGGGACACAGAGAAGCCTGCGAGTGGGAGGAGAGCCCCTGCAGAGAGGTGGCCCCTGCAGCAACCTGACTTCAGACATCGCAGGCCACAGAACCGGGAGAACGAGACTCCTGCTGTTCATAAACCCCGAGACTTAGCATGCTTTGTTATAATAGCCCAAACGGACTAAGCACCTCCATTCTGCATGTGGGGTGACCTGTGGGCGTGGGACCGGTGTGAGGGCATTTGGAATTGGAAACTTGGGGGCACAGGTGTATTTTCTAAAAGTGGGAAAATCCGCATAACATAAAATGTACCCTTTTAAGAATTTTTTTTTTTTTCTGTACTGGAGTTGGACCCAGGGCTCCATGCATGTGAGCAAGCCCTTATCACTGAGCTACGCCCCCAGCCCCTTATTTCTCTGTCATAGGTTGGCGGGGACTCTGCTCCACGTGGTTACTCAGGGACTCAGGCTGACGGAAGCCTGCATTTGATCCACTTGCTGAAGGCAGCTCTGGGCCTCCTTGGTCACCAGGGCTGCAGGAGAGACAGGTGGGAGAATCTGCCAGGGTTCTAGCCTCCCTCCAGCCGGAACTGACACATCCCTTCTCAAGTTCATGGGCTGGAACTTCTCACAGGGGCTCGGCCCACGGCCAGGAGCTGGGTGTCCGGGATCCCTTCCTGTGTCTGTCTCAACAGGTCGGCAGTGAGGCCGTGTTTGGACCGAGCAGGGATTCTGCACTGGGGAGTGGTTGTCCCCTGGATAACATTTGGCAATATTCAGAGACATTTTTTGAGTGTCTCAACCGGAAGTACTGCAGGCATTGAATAGGAAGAGGCTGGGGGTGCCCTTAGCACCCTACAGTGCAAGAAGGTTCCAGCCCCGATGCTCAGTGTTGCTCAAGTTGAGAAAATTGGGGAAGTCAAGGAAGGACGTGGTGAGCCAGGCGTGGTGGCACTTGCCTGCTGTCCCAGAGGCTCAGGAGGCAAATTTCCACCCAGTATCTTCTTCTCATCCTCATTTTTAGTTGAAGATGGACACAATACCTTTATCTGCTTTGTTTATTTATTTGTACACGGTGTGGGGCTTGGAACCCAGAGACTGGCACGTGCCAGGCAGGTGCTCCACCCCTGAGCCACACCACGGCCCCCCAACCTCATTTCTTCTGTAGCATTTTCAAGCACAGCTCTGAAGTGGGGGACGGTGGCATCAGTATGGTGGGAATTTGAGGCCAGATAAAAACCCTATTACTCCTCTCGGGGACCTTCATTTCCCTGGCATGCTGGCAATGGCCGCCCGGGAGACATGTGGCCCCGACGCACCTGGGCATAAGCTCTGAGGGACCAGCTTTCTTGCTGGGTTGAGAAGGAACTGAGGCCAGGACCCCATAGCCTGGTCACCCAGACCCCTGATTCCCCTGCCCATTTATAGTTTTCTGCTCAGAAGACTCCAGGGTGTCAGATGCTCCCCAGCAACATCGGTTTCCTAATCCCAGAACCCGTGTGTGACTTTAGATGGTAGAAGAGACCCTTCGGATGTGACTCAGTTAAGGATCTCGAGGTGGGGAGATGATCTTCGATTATCCAGGTGGACCTGGCCTCTTCATGGGGTCCCCATGAGTCCAGGCAGGAAGCTCAGGATCAACAAGGGAGATTCAAGTAAGGAAGTAGGGGTCTGAGGGATGTGGGGCCATGGCCAAGGAATGTGGCAGTCTCCAGATGGTAGAAGAGGCTCCAAACCAAATTGGCCCCAGGAATCTCCAGAAGAAACAGCTTGGCCAACCCATTGAGGACTTTTTAGCCTTCCCGAATTGTAAGATAATACCTTTGTGTGGTTTTAGGCCACTGCGTTGGTGCTCATTTGTTATAGCGGCTGTAGGAAACTAATACAGACCTGAATGCAGAGGAGAACCTGAGACTTATTGGGGAAGAACATTTCAGGCGGGAGCAATGGTAAGTGCCAAGGCCCTGAGGCACAGAGTAAGATAGGGTAGAAAAGTGTGGCAAGGGTAACACTCAGGGCGCTCTGGGAACACAGGACCCCTGTGTATCTGAGGGTCGGTAACCACAGAGAACCTTGCGGAGGAGAGAGTGCTCATATTGTGCCTTCAAGGGCTGTGAATATGCCCAAGTCACCTGGGCTCACATCCTGGCTCTGCCACTTAGGAGCTGCGTGACCTTGGGCAGGCCACCTTTGTCTACCCTGATCTCATTTTCTCTGAATCGCCTTTTTAGAGGCCCCCTGTTCCCCATGATGAGCGGAATCTCTACTTCCTGATCTGTTAGGAAGAGCTGGCTATTGAAGCCATGGCTCATGGCGAGTTAGCCTGTGTAAGGCGCCCGACCCGAGCGGCGTGTGACTGTAGCAGGGGTTCCCAAGAGGCTGTGACATTATCCCCCGTGGCTTTGAAACTCACAGGTTTTTCCTTTCCCAGCCTCTTCTCTTGATCTTCTTTCCCCTGATCTGCTCTCCTCTTGCCCCTCACCTTCTCCTCTCTGTTCTTCCTGATCTCTCCTCCCTAATCTCATTTTCTCTAAATCACCTTTTTAAAAGCCCCCTGTTCCCTGTCATGAGCAGAATCGCAGGCTCTGGGACCAGAGTCCGCTGGGCTGCTCTTTGCTAGCAAAACAGTAAAACATTTACCTTTTTCTCAAGACCTTGTCTGCGTCATCGGATTGGCGTCGAGGATGAGGACCCAGCTTTGGGATACATGATGAGGAGGAGATGCTGATTTTTGTCTCAGGATTTCAAAGAGCGGGAAAGGCGTTTAGGGCTCAGGAGCAAGGGAGAAGGCCTGGGGTATGCAAGGCACTGCGCACTTTGATGCATCTTCTGGCCGGTGATTGAAGGTAGCCTCACTCCTCCGTTATCCTCCCTTCTCTGCCTCCTTCTCCCACGGGGCTCAGAGAGTCCAGGGCTGCCCGGTCACCCCTGCCCTAGAGGAGAGGTTTTCAGCCAGGCGGTGACTGAGAGCGGCTCTTGGCCACCTGTGATGCCTGGGATGGGCTCAGTGGGACGCAGCCCGGCTGGTGAGGGGGAGCCTCGTGGCCCTGCTCACCTGGAGGCCGATTGGGCCTGGGAAAGGCCTGTCAACTGTATGCAAATGTATTTGTCTGAGTTTCTCTGTGGCCCCTTCCATGGGTTCAGGTTTCTCTAGGCAAATGCTGTGCGTCTGTACTCAGATTCTTTACGGGTTATGGAAATACGTGTTTTAAATGGACCCAGGGCTAGGCAGATGAGTCAGGCCCCGTTTGTTGGTCTCGGGTCTTTCTGTCCAAGAACAAAAGCCAGGCTGCACGCGGGCATCCCAGAGGTTGGCTGCGTCCAGGCAGAGCAGCTTCAAGGGGCTCGACAACCTGGATATTCAAAGTGTGGTCCTCGGACCAGCAGCGTTGACCCCCAGGGAGCTCCGGGGGAATGCAGAGTCTTGGATCCCCCTAGACCTCCCTAAGATCACTTTTCCAGGGACCTCACTTTGAGAAGCGCTGGACTCAAGGAGCATTTGGAAATGGATGGGGCCTTCTGGAGAGCCAAGGCTAATCCATGTGTCGCAGCGGCTGGGAAGGCGGGGTTGAGTAGGACTCTGAGGCCGTGTGGGGCTGGGTGAGAAGCAGAGCTGCCTGCCACGGGTAGCTCGGGGGCATTTGCTCTCTGGGACTTTCTGGTGCTGCTTTCTGGACACAGAAGCCACGAGGAATCGGCCTTCAGGTTCCTAAGGACAGCGGGGACTAGGTAAGGAAGGCTCAGTGTATCTGAGCTCAGGAAGGCCTGAGCTTGAGAAGCCCCAGGAGAGCAGTGTTACGGTAACTCCCTCTTGTCTCTAAAACAGGCTCCTGGAGGGCTGGGATCCGCCCAAGTACATAACTTCTGTTTGGCTTCCCTCGGCTGCAGCTCAGATCTCATCCCAGAAAGTTCCTCAGGCTATGAAATGTGGCAGTCCAGGAGAGGAGAAGATCAGGTAGAAACTAGAAAGGAAGTTTCTAGAACCCCAGTGTGGGCCGATCCTTTAACTCCTGAGGCCTTCCAGGAGCCGAGAACTGGGTAAAAAAAATAATAATAATGATAATAAAATAAAATTAAAAAATGAGAGGGACTTCGGGGGGGTGGGGGTGATGGAAGATAAGAAATTCCGATTCCAATCTCCTTATTTCCCCGCCTCTTGGGCGGGCGGTGTATACACTGTATGCAAATGTGTTTACTTTATATTTTATTTCAGTCGGAGTCCGTCAGCTGTCAGGAGCTATATCAACATGTCAGTCTGGTTGAACAAACAAGCGTTTTGGGTGGAAATCGTTCAGATAAACAGACACAATGTTATGACATATCCAAGTCCCCAGACCTGGAGGGGGTGGAGAAGGGAGGGGCCCGGAAGCCGCAGGAAGCAGATCCATTGCCCCCGTGCAGCCCGGTGGGGTCCACAGAAGGCAAGAGCCTTTTTGTTACTTGTGCGGTGGCGGGGGGGGATGGGGTTCCCCTCCTCTGGGGCCTTCTCCGCGGCCTTTGGTGTCCCCGTTGGTTCTGTAGGAAGAAATCAGGAAGGAAAGGAAAAAAAAAACCCACCCGGGTTAACTTAATTAGCGACTGGGAAACAGTTGCTAAGGCTGACAGGCTGTTCTAAATTTGCCCTCCTTTCTGCCCCTCCACTTAGGTCCTTGACCAACAGTCATTAAAGAAGGTGCAAGAAAATGTGTGTGGTCAGGGAGAGAACCGAGGTTAGCGTTAGTTTACTCTCCTCCATGACATGTAGTCCAAATGTAACTTTTATTTAATTTTTGGTTTTGGGGATTGAACCCAGAAGCACTTTATCCCTGATCTCTATCCCCAGTCCTTTTTTTTTTTTTTTTTTAAATCTTGAGAAAGGGTCTTGCTAAATGGCTGAGGCTGGCCTCAAACTTGTGATCCTCCTGCCTCGGCCTCCAGAGTCTCTGGGATTACAGGTGTATGTTGCTGCATCTAGTTTAAAGGTAATTTTAGAGTAAGCAATAATGTTACCTGGTTCAGTAATCAAAAGGATGCAAATGTTTTTGGAAAGCTTTCCTCTCTTTCCTAGTCCATTCATTTTTCTGTCCCTTGCCCCCACCACACACACACAGAGATTATATTTTGTTGGGTGATTTCTTTTAGTTTCCAAGCTCTAGTTTGATGGGTTATGTTTAAAAGAGAATTCACATTTTCCTTCAAAGAAATCCCTGGCTGGGCATGGAGGTACATGCCTGTCATCCCAGCAACTCAGGAGGCTGAGGAAGGAGGATTACAAGTTCAAGGCCAGCCTCCGCTACCTTACAAGGTCATAAGCAATTTAGTGAGACCCTGCCTCAAAGTTAAAAATAAAATAAAAAGGTTGGTGGATGTAGCTCAGTGGTAAAGTGCCCCTGGGGTCAATCCCAGTACAAAAAAAAAAAAGAGAGAAAAAAAGTTGCTGCTAGTACCCACTAGTATGTATCAAGGGCATTCCCAACCAGAACCGTGCTGGGTAGTTGGTATGGTTGGAGTTATTCATTCCAACTTGAAGGGAAGTAGCCTGGGCCCAGAGAGGCGATGAAGCTCACCCATGTTCACGCAGCTGGTAAGCAACAGGCTGGCCTCAACCTAGCTCTGTCTGGCTCCAAAACCCGCCTTTATTCGGCTAACTCTGAGCTCTTGGTGGAACTCAGTGGAGAATGTGTCAGGATAACTCGGCAGCCTCCAGGAACTGGTCGCAGGCGCTACTGGCTGAACTTGTCCACCCCCGTCATGAATTTACCCAGAAAAGGAACCACGTGCCTCTCCAAATGTGGGACTCGGCAGCTGCCTTGGGGGTGTGCTCGCTCACAAGATGTTGGCAAGTCCCCTGCCGCCCAAAAATGTCTCCCCCTGCCACCTGTCACAGGGCCTCAGATTCCGCCATCGGAGAGGTATGCCCCTGGGTTTCAATTAAGGACTTTTGGGGGCCCGGTTTAAATGTAGGCACTTCGAGGTGACATCTACATCCTTCCCAAAGCCCAGCGGGGCACTGGCTGGGCCCTGGCGGGTGGTGTCACAGCACAGGTGTCCTGGGAGGTAGGGGGGAACCTGGCGGGTGGAGGGGACTCCTGGGGACAGGGGCGGGCCCATGGTGACGGGGCCCAAGGGTGCTGATCCACAGCCGTGTGGAGTGGGTTCTCCGTATTTCCCAGGGAGGGGCCTTGGCCAGTCCCACCTGCCTGGTGGCCAGTTGCCTGTGGTGTGTTTTAGGCTAGAGCGCTAAATAGCCATGCCAGGAGCTGGGGAAGCTCAGAGCGTGTCATGGGGTCACAGAATGTCACAGCTGCCAGTCAGCCAGCCCTGAACTTCAGCTGGTCACGTTCCTCAACTCCTTTTTCCATGATCACACCACCTGGAGGCCCATTCGCTTAGGATTTTCCTCTAAATGGACTCACGTAAGACTAAATAAACGTCTATTTTAAGGTGTGCATGCCTGAGTTTTCCCTCACCAAGGAAAGATAAGCACAGATCCCTCTGGCTTTTGAGTGACCAGTGCAAGAATTATTTTGGGAGAAAAAACAAGAATGAAAGAAAAAACTTTAAAAGGATGACAGTTATGTTCATACCCTTGGGTCTTTATTACTGAAAGCTGGATTTGCTCATTGTATTTTTTTCTAGTGCATTTTAAAATAGAATAACTATTAGAATAGAAATGAATGTTCACCCAGGTACTACCATAAGTCAGAATAGGGATCCAGTCTTGCTGGGGCCTCTGATTTTGTCTACGGGGGGACATGGGTTCAGAAGGAGGGAGATGTGCAGGGGACACATCTGGCTGGAAGTAGAACAGGACCTGAGAAGTGTCATGGAGAGGGGTCAAAAGAACAAAGGAGCCGGAAATAGTGATACACACCCGTAATTCCAGCTACTTGGGAGGCTGAGGCAGGAGGATCTCAAGTCTGAGGCCGGTCAGGTCAACTTAGTCAGACCCTGTCTCAAAATAAAGTAAAAAGGGCTGCAGTTCAGCTCCATGGTAGAGCATTTGCCTGGCATGTGTGAGACCCTGAGTTTAATCCCCAGCACTGCAAACAAACAAACAAACAAACAAACAAACGATCACTCCTGGACAGGAAGTCCAGGGAACCCGGGACCCCAGCTCTAGCTCCAGATCTATAAATGGAGGTCACTTCTGTTTCCTGTCCGGGAAACAGCTCTTCATTTTTCTGACCATGAAAGAAAAGAAAGCTGTTACTTTGGGGTCTTCATTTGGGGGTCTAGGAAGATCGAGAGATGGATTTGAAATAGTGGAATGTTTTCTTTTCTCCCCGTGAGAATCATTCAACATAAAACTCAGCCTTTTAGAAGCACGTAGCTCAGTGGCACTTACACACTCGAAGTGTTGTGTGGACATAGCACGCTGTGTGCATTCCTTTGGCTTCTGATGAATACCTGAGCTGTTTCCACTTTGGGGGTACCGTACATGGTGCTGTGGTCGACATCTGTGGCCACATTACTTGACGTGTGTGTGGTGGGGGTGCTGGGCCTGAACCCAGGGCCTCCCCAGGTATGCCAGGCAAGCACCCCACCCCTGAGCTACCTCCCCAGCCCCCGGATGTGTTCTTATTTCTCTGGGCAGGTCCCTAGGCATGGAATCACTAGACCCCACGCTCACTCTGCGTTGAACTCCTTGAGGCCTGCGTGTGCCGGAAGCGGGTGCAGTTAAGGTGTCCCCAGATTTTCATCAGATGCTCAAGAAATGCCCTCTGAGGTCTCTCCTGGGTCGAGGGTCCTTGGGTCCCCCCCTCTCGGCTGCCCCATGTGGAGAAGGCCTGGTCTGGCTTCCCATCCTTCCGGGAACCCACGCTAGGCCGAGAAGTGAGCTGGGCCCGGCGGAGGTGGGAGAGCCGGGGTCAGGCGAGGCTCCGGGTGAAAGCCACCCGGCTGGATCTCGGAGGCTGCTGTAGGCGGGTGGGCCGGGAGGGAAGGATGTTCCTGGGCGAGGGCACAGGGCTCTCCAGTCCCCTTGGCAGGGACGAGCCAGCTAGAGCCGCCTTTCCTTCCTCTGGCTTTGCACAGGCCCTGGAAGCACGGTCCCTGGACCCACCCCCTCATCAGAGAGCAGATGCGGGCCATTACGCTGATTGCTGCTGAAAACGGTGGCCGGGGCCCAGGGCACGTCCGCGGATCACGTAGGGCCCCGGGGAAGGGAGGCCCTTGCAGAGGGTCAGCCCCCGCGCACCCCAGAGGCAGGTGTTGTGCAAGCTTCCCACACAGGCCTGCCAGAACTGTCCTGGGGCCCCGCGGCGCGCACGCAGCGGTGCTATTTCATCCCCGGGCCCCTCTCCAGGAGCAGCTGGCAGGGGCACGGGGGCATCTGCGGGTGGCCAACGGATGGGGCCGTCCTGCAGCCCTCGGTCTCCATGATTCTCCCACTGCGGCTGCTTGTGGATTTTCCGGGCACCTCCTGGGTGGAGGACAGGCGGGATCTGGTTTCATGGCGCATTCAAAGGCGCAGAGCAAGGCCGAGCCGCCGCATTCCTGGGCCGGGGAACAGCCATGTCGTTAACGTGTTATTTATGGCGCCCTCCTGACTCTGGGCTCCTATTAGGCCTCTGGGTGGGGCACCGTGCCCTCGCCAATCAATCAGCCACCCAACCCAAAGGGCGCACTAAGCATGTCAGCCCGCGGGTATCACGTTCTCCTGGGGGTACAGCTTTTCTCTAGAATTTGGACTATCGGGCTATTCCTGGGTGTGCTGTGCATGAGAATATAGAATGAACCTAGAGAAAATGTGCAGATAGTCCTTCCCGATGTAATAACTAAAATGAGTGGGGCGGGGCTTTGAAAGCCCCATGGGAAGAATAAGGCCAGAGCCACACTTAAAACCTTCATTGGTGACACACAAAACATCGGAAGGTAATGGAAATGATAGAATTTTATACCCCGTAAATGGTTAAGACCTATGCAAATACTTTAATAAGCATGGGGCATGCCTTTGATCCACTGAGGAGGCTGGGACAGGAGGATCGAAAGTTCGAGGCCAGCCTCAGCAACTTAGGCCCTAAGCAACTTAGCAAGATCCTGTCTCAAAATAAAAAAATAAAATTAAAAGGGCAGGGGATGTGGCTCAGCGGCAAAGCAATTCTGGTTTCAGTCCCCGGTGCTAAAAACAAATACAAAAACAAACAAACAAGAACCCAAAGGGCACTTTGTTTTAGGAAGTCCTGGGTTGGCTCACGGAGGTGATGCCAGAGAAGCTGCTGCCTGTGAGTTCTTGCGGACAGTGGTCGCCTGCAATCAAACGGTGGTCTGTCGCACCAGGTGTGGAGGAGGGTGGCTCCCGGGAGGTGTGGCCAGCGGCGGCAGCTGGAAGAAGCCGAGGTGTTTGCGTACTTGCTGCTCCTCAGCTGGGTGCAGCTTCCTGCTCCTGGGCAGCAGCGGCAGAAGCAAACACGGAACTCAGTCATGCTCAAGTGGGTCCCTCAGGGATCAATCACAGTGGCACGAAATTCATGTTTTCAAAACAAGCGCCCTAGCAGAACTGACAGCGCATGTGTGGACGCGCCACACGCAACCCCAGACACATGGACGCACGCACTGAAAGCACCCGGCGTCTCTTTTGCGTGAGTCGATCCACACTGTATGTACAAGTCTGCCACCCATTTTAGTTTATTTTGTTTTGTTTTGTTGCTTACCCACATTCCTAGCAGACCTTTCCATAGGGGTGACAGAGCTCTATGGCTTTTTCTGGGCTGTCTAGCACTCCATCCAAGGAACACCCCTCATTTGGTAGCTGTTCCCCAATGGAGGTTTCCAGTTGTTCCTTAGTACAGACAGCCCCCCATCCTGTCTCCCCGTGGGGACAGGCGGAACTCTCTCTAGACAGACATGGAAAAGAGGACTCGCTGGGTCCCAAGGAAACGTCCACTTTTCCTTTGAGAGGGCATCTCTTATGAGTTGTAGTGTGTTCACATTTTAACCATTTATTTGACTTCATTTTCTAGAGCAGTTTTAAGCCTACAGCAAAATCCGTATTAACCACTCTGAGGTGCACCGTGGACTGGGTCAGGTGGACCACATCGCTGTGCAGAAGTCACCTCTGTCCAGTTCCACGACATTTTTCGTTTTTTTCCATCCAGGGGGTTGGTCCCAGGTGCTGGGGATCGAACCCAGGGCCTTGTGCTTGCAAGGCAAGCACTCTACCGACTGAGCTATCTCCCCAGACCCCTAAATTTTTTCTTTTGAGACGGGGTCTGGCGAAGTCGCCCAGGATGGCCTCCAGGACGTGACCCTCCTGCTCAGCCTCCCAGGTAGCTGGGATCACAGGCCCGCGCCACTGCACCTGGCTGGGCATACTGGCGTTCTTAGTAAGCAGCTGTTACTACGGGGGACCGACCATGATGCTCTGCTCTGGTTTATCTGCAGTACCCGTGATTGGGGGTGTCACATGGAAATGCAAGAGGGGTGGCCTGCTGGGACCCTGAGCTAAGGAGCAGTGGAGAGTCTGGAAGCTTCTCAGAGGGTGACGTGCACCCACAGGACGCACACAGCTCCTCTTTTAGGTGGTTCCCGGGCCCTCTCTGCTTACCCACTCCCTGCTCCGGGGCTCGGGCCAGGCCTTGGGGCTCATGAGAGTGACCCATTTCCAGCCTTGGTCGGTGCCAGCCTGCCCGCTGGGGCCGCCAGTTTCAATGTGCATGGTAGCAAATGGATTGAGGTCATGGAGCAGATGGCGGTAACTTGCAGTTGAGATCTGCCAGGCTGCGCTGGACCCAGTGACCCGGAGGTAAAGCGTGTGCGTGGCCCCGTCGTCCCATGTGGCCTGTGACTCTGGGATCTCGCCCCTCTCCAACGCCTGTGCCGGCTGCACCCCTGGGGGGGCACGTAGCCTGTCCTTTGCTACCTCAGGGGCTCCGCGGAGCAGGAGGGCCCACGCTCTCGCAGGCGGCCCGCAGGTCCCGGCCCCACCCTTTTGCAGAGATCTCCAAGCAGCTCGGTCTTGTCAGCTCATTAATCCGACACCGCTCGTGGGGGCTATCATTAATGCCATTTTATAGATGGAGAGAAAGAGCCAGGAGGAGGCTGGCCCAGGCCCTCGTAACACCTGTGGGTCACAAGGAAGCGAGGTGACCTTGTTTAAACACACAGTGACTGGATGGGGACCCAGACACTGCGAGCTGGAGGATTAAAGTCAAATGTGCTATACTCTTTTGGGAGACGGGGTACTGGGGATGGAACAAAGAGGTGCTTCACCACTGAGCTACACTCCAAAGCTTTTGTCTTTTATTTTAAAACAGGGTCTCACTAAGCTGCCTAGAGCCTTTCTGAATTGCTGAGGCTGGCCTTGAACTTGCCATCCTCCTGTCTCAGCCTCTGGAGCCCCTGGGTTTACAGGCGTGGGTCACTGGCAAAAATGCTCCTCTTACAACCTCCTCCAAGATATAGAAACATTTGCTCATCTCATAAGGTCACAGCACTGCACCTTTTAAATTTGGGTCACAGAACTCTTGGTGAATCTGAAAGAAGCTCAGGTTCTTCTGCACATAGATACACACAGAGGTCTAACCCCTGGCTTCTCTCCAGGGTCAGATGCACCACCAGACCTGTTACAGGTACTCAGTGACCATTTACTGCATCAATTATTGAACCACTAAAACCCTGGCTGAGGTCTAACTTGTCACAACTCTGGAAAGCAGTGTGGCAATTACTCAAAAAACTAGGAATGGAATCACCCCATGACCCAGCTATCCCACTCCTCGGAATATATCCAAAGGAGTTAAATCAGCATGCTGCAGCGACACAGCCACATCGATGTTTATAGCAGCACAATTCACAGCAGCTAAGCTATAGAGCCAACTTAGCTGCCCTTCAGCAGATGAATGGATAAAGAAAATGTGGTACATATACACAATGGAATAGTACTCAGCCATAAAGAAGAATGACTTAATGACTTTTGCCGGTAAATGGATGGAACTGGAGACTATCATGCTATGTGAAAAGAGCCAGTCCCCAAAAGTCAAAGGTGAAATGTTTTCTCTGATGTGCAGAAGCTGATCCACAATAAAGGGGAGGATTAAAAAAAAGGATAGAAGAAAGATCAGTGAAGTAGACCAGGGGAATGAAGGGAAGGGAGGAGAGATGGGGCAGGGAAATGAATCTGACCCGACTTTCTTATGTACATATATGAATATACCACAGTGCATCTCACCATCATCTATATCCACAAGATAATAATAATATAATACAATAAGTCAATAGCAGAGAAATCAGTAGAGGGAGGAAAATGAGTAAAGAGGGGCCGGAAAGAGGAAGTACTGGGGACTGAATTAGAACAAATTATATTCCACGCTTTTATCATTATGGCAAAATGAATCCTAGTGTCGTGTATAACTAAAAAGAACCGATTAAAAAAAAAAAAAAAAAGAAAAAAGAGAAAGCTAATTATTTTCTCATGCTCTTGATCGTAAGGAATTCGGTCGTTTCCCTGCTACAGACGGGGACCCCAGCTAGGAGACGTCAGATCGGGAGGTTGCGTCTGCAATCCCAGGTAGGCGTGACTCTCACTGTGGAATGTCCCCATAGACCTGGCAGCCCTGGGACAAGTGGCCAGTGTAGTTGAGAAGAGTCACAGCTGGAGGAAAACCCACAGTGTTTCCCGGATCTCTGCCAAGACGCAGCTTCTTTCCACCCGTCAGCCAGTCTTACGGTGCCGTCCCTCCGAGGGTCGGTAAAATCCCACCCCATGGTGGCCCCGAGGAAGATGCACGTCTCTCCAGCTGACAGAATCCAGAAGGTTCTTGTAGCCACAAAGGAGACGACGCCCTTGGCGGGAGCAGGGGCATCCAGGAAGAGATGAGGGCCAGATTCCTGAGCGGTGGTCTTTCTTTCCTTTCTTGAGCTCAGTGGTGGCCTGATAATCTGGGGCACTGGGACATTCAGGGGTGATGGGAACAGGGGTCAGAGGCCTGGGGAGAGCTGGGGCTGAATCCTGCCTCCGTAGAAGCTGCGGCCGTGGCTTAACCGTCCCGGGGCCTCGCTTCTTGACCCGTGAGCTCCGCGCTGCAGCCGGCGTGTGGGGCATGCTTGGTACGCGGCAGGGACCGAAGCCCTGGTGTGGGGGGCTCCTCGGAGCGCAGCCGGGACGTTTGCACTTGGGGATCACATGGGATCTTCTGCAGGGTACAGCGCAGGTGCTTTTACGAGCCACGTTCTAGTGAGGGCCCGGCGAGCTGGTCACCGGAGGGCTAATGACTGTGTGGGTGACTCATGACTTCCCTTCCAAGTGCCACTTTCATGTAGAGGGATCCCCAGGCCTTCTCCAGCCCCTGGCTCCGCCTCCGCCCTGGTGGCACTAATTCCTTCATAAATGACCTTTGATCCTGGCAACAGGCAGAGCTTCGTAATTACAGTCCCGGCCCTCACTCCACCCAGCCCGCGGTTGGTTTATCAGCCACCTTATTAACCTTGATATTTTCTGCCCTAGAGGAAGATCTGCGGCATCAAAGGAGCCAAGGGACCGGCCCTGGGCTCTGTCACAAGCGGAACCCGAGTCTAGTGCTCAAGTCAGCTCTTCTGAGGCCCAGCCTCCCTGTTGTGAGGTGCCCCGGGAGTCTCTGGGGACGTGTTTGGACAGCCAGATTGTGCTTGCTGATTGCTGAGGTCTTTGTTTTTTTCTTTGAAATGGAAGCATCCCGTTTCCCTGCTCACCTGTGGATGGGTCTCCTTCCCCTCTGGGGCGGGGAACCTCGTTGCTCCTGTCCACGTGCGTCTCTCTGGAACGGTGACCAGCACACAGCACACGAGTCCCTGGATTCAGGAATGAGTAAATGTAACGTGGGTTCTGCTGCCAGCTGACCCACCAACCGTGGGAAAGCCTAGAGGAGGAGACGGCAGGTCAGAGAGACGTTGAGCCACGTGGAGATCTCCAGACGCAGCCGGGAGTGTGCGTTCTGGGCAGAGCCACAGGCTGAAGGGAGATCTGAAAGGAGATGGAGACCAGCAGACGCCCCCCGTCTGATCGCATGAGAGAGGCTCCCCGGCTGGGCAGCGGGTGTGGGCAGCCATCTCTGTCAGGTCCCTGTCCTCCAGTAAGGAGGCTGCCTTTCCCTGGAGGTGATGTGGCATGGCAGAGTCACGCTTGAACCCCAGCAAGGCCTTTGGGCCAGGACTGATGTCATGGCCTTGGCCCTGCATAGTGTTCAGGGGTCAGAGGCTGAGGCTCTGAGCTCTGGCCACGACGTTGGGAATGGTTGATGACAGGGGACGGAGATGGACTTCTCCAATGACACAGCTCCAGGTTTCAGGAGACTGATCAAGCCACCCAAGTGAAGGGCCACACTTCCCTCCAGTGCTTAGCCATTTCTATATGCAAGAAAAGATGGCCGGACACTTTCCCAACTTCCACTGTTTTTAAATAAATATTTTTTTGTGATTTCTCAGGCACTTCATCCATAAGCACCTAAGGATGATTAAAAGCTGTCTTTGCCTCTTAGTTTTTGGAGCTGAGCTCCAGTCATTTAGCAATGGGCTCCTTACTGTGAAGCATGTTGGGAAGAGATGGGATTCCTGATTTTGTCCCCGTCTCTGCTTGATGTATGAGCTTAGATAGGTTCCTGTTCCCTCTCTTGGTCTCAATTTCTCCACCTATAAAATGGGTGAATGGATTATCATTAGTTTTTCTAAAGCATAGGTTTATTCTGACGGATACTCCATTTAAAAAATGAGAAGGGAGGCAGGTCTAATATTTTGGGGAAGTGGGGCATCTTCTATGTTCTTATTGAAGAGGGACAAAAATCAACTGTGCTTTAACGCTCTGAAGAAGTCTTGTAGTGAAGAGCCTGTGTTTAATTTTTGTTAAGTGGCTATTTTTCCAAAGTGGGATGGATAGAACTCAGTGTTGACACAGCTCTGAAACTTAACAGGACTGTGCGTGTGTGGATTTTTTCTTCCATACTGGCGATCCAACCCTGGTGGGCTTTGCCAGTGAGCTGCGTCCCCAGCCCTGTTTATTTATTTTTTATTGTGAGACAGGGTCCTGCTAAGTTGCTGAGACTGGCCTTAAGCTTGGGATTCTCTTGCCCTAGCCTCCTGAGTCACTCCAATTACAAGCATGTGCCACCATGCCTGGCTGGTTTTATTTGATCTTTAATGGCCATTTCTTGTGCTTTTCTTGCATCTGTAAGAGAGCTCACCAAGAGAAGGAACCAGTCTTATAATACTGTCATATCTTCCTCAAAAGTCTATTTGTTCCCAAAGTTATTAATAAGCTTACCTTTGGTGGCCTTGTATTTCTTTGTGTGTGTGTGTGTGTGCGTGTGTGTGTGTGTGTGCGTGTGTGTGTGTGTCCTTTTTTCTTTTCTTTTCAACATCTAAATATCTTCCTTATGTGAGGGAAATTGCCAAACAGGAGCCAGGTATTCCCTCACCTCTTATAAGCCAGGAAGCGGGCTCATACTCTCTGATCTCTGGAAGCTAGGATATGCCAAGGGATTACTACAGGGCCAAGTATATGTTCTTGACCCAGAGACCCTGATCATTTGAGTGACATTGAAGCCACTTAGCATTTATTTCAGGAGCAGTGGGCAGTGGTGATGGGGACTGGGGCCCCTGACCTGGGCCAGTGCTGTGTTCATGCCCTGTTTCAGTTACCTAACTTCTCCCACTTCTTGTCTGCTATCCTTCTTAGCGGTTCTGTGAGCCACCAGGTATCCAGACATTTATTTTTTGCCTCAGTTAGGGTTGGTTGGATGCAACCAAGGATCCTGACTGCTCTATCAAAACCAATCACCCATCCACCCATCCATCTACCCACCCATGCACCCATCCACCCATCCATCTACCCACCCATGCACCCATGCACCCATCCACCCATGCATCCATCCACCCATCCATCTACCCACCCATGCACCCATCCACCCATCCATCTACCCACCCATGCACCCATCCACCCATCCATCTACCCACCCATGCACCCATCCACCCATCCATCTACCCACCCATCCACCCATCCACCCACCCACCCATGATCCATCCACCCATCCATCTACCCATCCATGCCATCCATCCACCCATCCATCTACCCACCCATCCATCCACCCATGTATCTATCCATCCATCCGTCCATCCATCCACCCATGTATCTATCCATCCATCCGTCCATCCATCCACCCATGTACCTATCCATCCATCCGTCCATCCATCCACCCATGTACCTATCCATCCATCCGTCCATCCATCCACCCATGTATCTATCCATCCATCTGTCCATCCATCCATCATCTATGCATCCTTCCATCCACCCACCCATCCATCTATCCATGCACACATCCATCCATCCAGAACATCTATCCATTTAAACATCCATTTACTCTTTCATCTATAATTCATCCATCCATTCCTCCAACATCAAAGGCATTGAGTTCATAACTGGGCATATACAAAGGAGAAAAAATCAACAGAAGCAGGAAACAGCAAGAAACACACGACACATTAAAATCTAGGAATTCGAGGAATTTCATAGAGGAACTATTAACAAAAGTGGGAGCTGTGTTCAGGAAAAGGAATGGCACAGTTCCAGCGGGGCTGGGAATATTCCAGTCCTGAGGGCGAGAGGAGGAAGCAGTTTTTAGAGTTTGGAGGTCTCCTGGCCAGCTGTGGCCTTCGCTAGAGGGACACAGTCAACCTGTGGTGGAACTGGGGACTGGATACCTTGTCACCATGCTCTTCCCTCTCTGATCTTCTACCAGAGCAAGAAAAAACAATGGACTAGGTCGTACAGATCACCCTCCTGGGACAGGAATGGGACAGAGAAGAATGAAAAATAGTTCTGGAGAGTCAAATAAAAGGCACCCACCACAGAGTGTCAGTGAAGCCACGTCACTTCTCCACTCAAAGATCTCTTGGGGATTCTGTGAGTTACTCAGTGTCCCAAATACTAATTTTTGACCTCCTTTAGAGTCAGTAGTTTCAACTAAGAATATTGAATGTGCTGAAAAATCCGACCATCATCCATCCATTTCTCCATCCATCTATCCGTCTCTCCAACCATCCATCCATTCATCAATCTATGCACCCATCCATCTATCCATCCGTGTCTCTACTATTCATCTCCCCATCCGCCCTTTCAATCATCAGTCCATCCATCCATCCATCCATCCATCCATCCATCCATCCATCCATCCATCCATCCAAATAGCCACTCACTTGTCATCCACCCACCCACCCACTCACCCGTCGCCAGTAGGTTTATAAGATGCTCGAAGGAAAGCCGAAGTGTTAATGGGTTCCTCTGACTTGTAAGCTCCCTTTCCCACTGTCTCCCATCCCATTCATCTCCCTTGCTCTTCTCCTAGATTCCTCTGCTCTAGGGACCCTGACTTCCATGCTGCTCTCTCCGTCAGAGGCTGCCTCGGGCCTTCACACATGACGTTTCCTCTTCCAGGACAACTCTGCCATTACAGATCCTCGTGGCTTCTAGCCTCCTTCCCAGTTCTTACTCAAATGCTGCCCCATCTGATCACCTTCATCTGCTGGGACTCCTCCCCACCCCCTCAGCTTTCTACCTGCCTTCCTGATTATTTCCCTTCCGAGCACTCTTTACCCTACATTGTGAGCGTGTAAAACCCGTGTGTCCTTCCTCACCTCCCAGTGGAATATCAATTCCCTAATGAAGGAAATGTTGCTGTTTTGTCTACTGCTGTGATCTTAGTGCCCCAGAGAGTCCCCAGCACATGGAAGGTGTTTGGTACACACTGTCCGGATCCCTGAATGAAGGCACGCAATGGCTCCTGTGAGGGTCCCACCCGTCTCCTGCAGGGAATTCAGGTGAGATCCACTGCCAACGTGCTCCATCCCTAGTGCTGCGCAGTGAAACTGGGGTGAGTGAGAGTTAACGTGCGGCTCAGCCCTGCACTTCCCCCGCGAGCTGGGGCTTGGCTCCTGCTGACTTCTCGTCCTGCGTAGGGAAACCTGAAGGCAGGGAGGGGAAAAGCCAGCACTTCACACATTCATCTTCAAAGCGCTTAATAAACCTGCAAGTAATTAATCCCCCTGGCTCCGGGGAAGTGGGTTTTATTGTCTCTGCACTGACAACAGGGCATTGATTGTGCTGGGGAGTTCCATCGTTTTCCCAGGACCCAGGAGTGAGCTGAGCAGTGCCAGAATGTCCCTGGCACCCACTGAGCCTCTGGCCAGGCCACCTCCACATTCCCTGCAGGGGGCCGAGGGACGGAGGAGCTGGGAAGTGGTTTAGACAGTCTTGGAGAGAAGCTGCTTCTCCTTTTCAGAGGATTTTGGGAGCTGGTCACTCCAGAGTCTGCAAGGAAATGGGAACAGAACACACCTGGAGTGTGGGGTCCCTGTTGAGGCTTGAGTGTGAACTTTGCACGGGAAACGAGCGCTTTCCTAGAGCAGAGCAGGACGAAACGGGGAATAGACCCAGTGACTTGGGCTGCTCCTGGCTGATCAGGGTGCGCAGATGGCTCTCCCTCCACCGTCCCAGACCATTCTCTCATTTCTTTTCCAGAAAAATGTACCTATCGGATGTTCCATTCTGGTAATGGTCTGCTTTCCAAAAGGACATCAATGGGTTTGACGGTTTTTATGAAGAATATCGATGGGTGTGCTAAGAAATTCACATTCTTATGGCTGTTTTCTGCATGCTGATAGTTTTCTGTATGCTTTGGGTTAGAAAACTTGAGTTTTAGCTTCTGCCACTAATTATGCATGTATTAAGTTGGGTCTTGGTTTTCTCATCTATTAAGTAAATAATCACAAAATCTCATATATATATAAATACCACATATTAGACAATGCTCCAAGTGATTTAAAGGCAATTGTCCCATTTAACCCTCACAGCTCTGAGATAGGAATTATTTTTTCTTTCAGTTTTAAAGATGAGGAAACTGAGGCACGGAGAACTTCAGTGATGGATCTCAGGTCAAGAGGTAGAAGGTGTCAAAGGTGGAATTGAATCAATCCAAACATCCTGGCTCCTAACCACTACGATACAGGGGTTGTTTTGAACCAGCCATAGGGAAAGAGTTCTGTGCAAATTTTGGTTCCAGTGTAACTTGTATTCAAATAAACCTTCCAGTCAGTCACCGTAGTGGAAGCCTGTAATCCCAGCAATTTAGGAGGCTGAGGCAGGAGGATTGCAAGTTCGAGGCCAGCCTCAGCAACTGAGTGAGACCCTCAGCAATTTAGTGAGATCCTTTCTCAAAATAAAAAAATAAAAAGGGCTGGGGATGTAGCTCAGTGGTAGAGCACCCCTGGTTTCAACCCCTAGCACCAAATAAATAAATACAGTTATAAAATAAATCTTCTACCAAAAGTGAATAAAACTGGCCTTCCCCCCCAAAAAATTAATGAAATGACTTTTGTAAGGATCGGGGTATAATGACACAGTCAGAATCGGTGGGAATCTGAGGCTAGAAAGAAGGAAGTGTGCAGAGGACATCTTCAAATCCTTCCAGGGCTCTCTGTAAAGATCTTGGCGAACTCACGATGCAGGAGATGAGCAGAGACTGGCATCCCCGCTGGGACAGGGAGACACAGGATGGACTTGGGGCTTCCAAAGTGGCTGGTCCCCAAGAGGCATATTGGGGGTGGTAGTCAACCCCAGAAACTCGAGCCCTCCAATGTGAACGTGGTTCCTTTAGAGGGTTGGGCCGACTCCAGAGCTGCACGCAGGTGGAGCAAGACTTTCAGGAACACAGAAGAAAGTAGCCTTTGGGAGGCGGGGGGATGAGCTTGGGAACTAGAAGCCATCGTGTTTTGGGGAGACAGATGTTGCAGTCATCGTCCGCCAGAAGGAACGGCCCTGGGAAGCAGCCCAGATGCTCAGCCGAGACCCCAGGAGGGCCATGGATCAGGAACAGGTGCCAAATCCTAAGAGTAACACTGAAACGGAATTAGACAAGCCCGGCAAACCTGGGACACGGTCCCTATACCATTGAGGTCCTGAGCTTGGCGTCTCTGTCCTCGAGGCCCGGGGAAGGGCATCATCCTCAGCCAGTACGCGACACACACGAAGTTCACCATTCAACCCAAATCTATGGGGCACGGTAGAGAGGGACCCACTGATGGAAAAACAACAGGAGCGCACGCGCGCGCACACACACGCACACACACGCACACACACACGCACACACACGCACACACACACGCACGCACACGCACACACACACGCACACACAGTTAAGGCAGTGAAGCTTTCAGAGGGGGAAACAAATCCACAGCATCCACATGGGGAAGGTTCTCTGGCAGGGAGTCTAATGGTTAGTCTGTTTTAAAAATGATCAAAAAGGTGTAGAACATCCACAGAGAACTCAAACCTATTTTGGTTTTAAAGAATCAAAGGGAAATTCTGGACTTGAAATATGTAATTGAAACGTAGAATTTTATAGAGGATTATAATAGCTGGTTAGACTCAGGAGAGGATTAGCAAACGAAGAGACAGAGGGGTGGAAGGTAAATATGCAGACGGAAGCGCAAGAAGTCACCATGAGAGACGCTCAAAAGAGGGGAGAAGGTTCTGGCAGAGTGAGGAGGCGTGAGCCGGGTGAGCCGGGAACACCTGAGACGGACGAGGCCCACCCGGAGGCCCACGTGGGAGGAAATCGCAGGTGAGGTTTTTTTTGAAACCGAGGATAGATGTGAAAAGTTCTAGGAAACCGAACTTGCTTTGTTAAAATATTAACGGCATCCAGGAAATACATGGCACATCTTCCTTCCTTCCTTCCTTCCTTCCTTCCTTCCTTCCTTCCTTCCTTCCTTCCTTCCTTCCTTCCTTCCTTCCTTCCTTCCTTCCTTCCTTCCTTCCTTCCTTCCTTCCTTCCTTCCTTCCTTCCTTCCTTCCTTCCTTCCTTCCTTCCTCTTTCTTTCTTTCTTTCTTTCTTTCTTTCTTTCTTTCTCTTTCTTTCCCTCCCTCCCTCCCTCCCTCCCCCCTTCTCCCTCCCTTTCTCCTCCTCCTCCCCCCTCCTTCTTCTTCTTCTTCTTCCCTCTCTCTCTCTCTCTCTCTCTCTCTCTCTCTCTCTCTCTCTCTCTCTCTCTCTTTTTCTTTTCTGTACTGGGGGTTGAACCAAAGTCACTTAACCACTGAGCCACATCCCCAGCGTTTTATATGTTTTATTTAGAGACAGGGCCTCCTAAGTTGCTGAGGCTGGCTTTGAGCTCTCGATCCTCCTGCCTCAGCCTCCAGAGCTGCTGGGATTACAGGTGTGCACCACCACATCCGACTGATACCTCACTTTCTGACGAGATCGGGTGCGTTCAGGGTGGTATGGCCCTGGACCTGATACCTCACTTTCAAAGAACCAGCAGTGAGGTTGGCGCCTGACTTCACAAGAATGCAGAGCCCAAGTCTGAGCGAATGTTAGTGGAGACTCTCGTTGATGTAGCACAACAGATATTGACCTGGGCTGGAAGCCTGGTGCTCAGTGGGCCCCGCCTGCCACCCGCATTAAAGCAGGGTTTGGTGACCTAGGCCGTGTATTTCCTCTCTTCAGCTTTGACATCTGTCAAGATTCCTCTCCTCTGGGTGACCACAGCGTGCCTACCTTGTGCAAACCGGTTTCGGGGTACAGGCAAGAACGCTAAGGCTTTGATAAAATCCCACCCACACAAATGTAAACTGAAATGGCAGAGCTCGAGCGGCAGACATCTCTGAGCTCGGGTCCTGCTAAGTTCTGCCTCTTAGTGGCTGCGTCACCTTGGGGTGGTCGCTTCCTCCACGGAGGGAAGCATCAGCTTCTGCCATCCTGAGGCAGATTCAGCAGCAGTGCCTGCTTCACGGTGTGTTGTGTTAGATGATTGGAGCGTGCAGGCGCCTGCTGTGTACGTGAGACATGGCAGACCTTCAAAGCTGGGGGGCTGTTACCACGGTTCTGCAGAGTGCTCCCCCCACCGCTGGCTGCTGAGGTCCATGCGCACGGGAACGCACCTTTCACGGAATCCACACTCACTCTGCTGTCTTTTCTTATAGGACATATAGCGGGTGGAGGAACACCTGGGTCTTACCCCCTAAAGGATCAGAGAGCCATCGATGCACCTGGAGGACTGTCTCCCTTTGACTCCTCTTGGGGTCAATGAAGAGTCCACCATCTACCCACAGGGGGACAACCCAGGGACCTCACCATCCTCCAGTGAATTTTGGGTGGCTGTTCTCAGTCTGTTTCTCCTCTGGAGACGTATTGGGTCAGTCAATTATTGACATGGGTTCTGACCTTCTTCCATCTGGGATATGGTGGTGACTCTTTAAGGTCCAGGAGAGCTTTGTTCACACCCACAAGCCCCTTGAGATGTGACTCGAGACAGTTTCCGCTCCTCCCTGTCCGACACCCATTCCAACTGTTGTACTCCGGTCCCTCTACCTCGAGGAATAAAAATTTGCCCATTTAATCCACAGTCACCCTCTGCCTTCCAGGTGGGACACCAAAAAGTTTGAGGAAGTGGGCCTCAGTTTCCCCAGTTGGCCCTCACAAGTTCATGGGCAAACAGAGTTTGCTGGTGGTTCTCAGAGTGGGTTGAGAAGATTCCCAGGATGCCTGGTTGCTCAGAGGAAGAGATGTGGTCTAGAGGAGCAAGACATGGCTTGGAAATCAGGTGGCCCTGGCTCAAACCTTGGCTCAGCTAATGGCCAAGTGACATTGGGAAAGTCAATTTATTGGGCTGGGTTTGTTTTTCCAGTCGATGATGTTGATTTAAAGATCCATCATTTTGGTGAGAAATATTCGAGATGCCCACTGACCGCCGGTAGAGCCCATGGGAAGCACTAGGTTAGTAGTTGCTCTTATTTCCATTGTTAGGCAGCTTCACGTGTTCAAAGGTCTGGAATTCTCTGCATCCGGGAGAACTTCCCCCGTGTGCTCCAACCAAACCATGAATTCACGCCCAGTCTCGCAGGGACTCAAAGTCCACCCATTCTCCTGTGAACAAATAATGCTAGTTCAAGATTTTAGCTCCAAGAACTGGTTCCATCAAGAGGAGTAAAACCATGGTTAAGCCCCTAGAATTGCTGGGGAGAATCGAGAGGCCCCAGGGGCTCAGCAGACGTGGGCGAGGAAGCCCTAATGTGTGATGGGAAAGCAACATAGCCATTTGCTACATGTAGGTGGATCTGGGCGAGCTCAGCCTTGGGGTCTCGAGGAGAGATCCATTGGGAAGTCAAGAGCAGCCCGGTTCTTCTGGGTCTGAGGTCAACATCCATGCTGCCAATGTCAGGTAAGCCTGGGTGTGGAAGAGATGGCCAGGTGACCAACACGTGTGTGACCTCTCGGCATTTCCACACGGAGGTGTCGTCCCTCGGAGGCGACTGCATCGGCAGGGGCAATATTTCCTGGCCTGAGAGCTGGCTCTTCCTCATGCAATATGAGCAGATGCAAGCTATTTCTGGGCTGGAGACTGCAAAAAGCAACAGGGCTTCTTCAGCTCTCTTCCACTGGGCAGTGTCTGGCCACAGACCATTGGGAGGTCCTGCAGGTGTGGTAGATCCCAGGATGGACCACACTGTATCTTTAAATCATTATATGCAGGGACACCCACATCAGACCTTGGTGTGAGCATACAAAATAAATTTATGTTATGTCGAGTCACAAATATATTTTGTTTTGTTTGTTATAGCAGCTAGTGTTGCTCTAATACATCAACTTCAGTACCCTAAATTCCAAAAGCCTCAGGCCCCCTGCTCACTACTTGGCACCTCTGAAGTGGTGGCTCTCATACCCCTCACCTTCACCAGGTGTACCTTGATGCTCTACAACTGAGTGAGTGAAAAAAAAAAAAATAACCATACCAAGAGTGGAGGAGGATGGGGAGGAATGAGACCTTTCTCATGTGCAAATGAGGGAGTAGAAAATGGTGCCATCTCCTGAAGAGCAGGTGGGCAGTCTCTCCAAAGTCTCTACAGTGAATCTGCAGGAGAGAGAGTCTTGAAGAAGAAGGGGGAGGAGGAGGAGGAGGAGGAGGGGGAGGAGGAGGAGGAGGAGGAGGAGGAGGAGGAGGAGGAGGAGGAGGAGGAGGAGGAGGAGGAGGCAACAGGGACTCCATAAAGAACATCATCACAGAAATGATCTCTCTTCCTGTTATCATGCTCCATTGGTGAGAAACAAGCCCCAGGCCCACCCTGACTTAAGTGGAGGGGGTGACACAGAGCTGGGAACACCAGGGGCCAGAATCGTGGAGGGACCTCTCAGAGACTACCGTCACCACTGCATTCTGTGCTGATTCATGTTTGGGTGGATTACCTGTGCTCCTCACTAGATCGTAAGCTGCAAGAACACAGGAACTTGTCTGCCCCGTGCATGACGATACCCCAGAACCTGGAACACATTAGGTGCTCAAAATACATTTTATTGAATACATTAAACACTTCAATTGAGCTAGCTTTGTTCCTGTAAATAAATGAAAAGTACCATGTTGAAATATTATTCTGAGATTTAAAATGCAATGGCATCAATAAAAGTGCTTTGTAAACTGGAAAAAAATTTTTGTAAGCATGAGAAGCTATTCTTATTATGGTCTTACCTTCATGGAAAATCACGGTGCCTTAAAAATTTTTCTGTAAGATTAGCAATGTTCGCTAAATATTTCCCATTTCCCCTCCTTCCCAGTTCCTGAAAGCACTGGTGTGGTTTACATGGGCTTTAAAAGGAGAGTGTGGTGTGCATCGCTTCTGGTGAAATCTTGAAGAGCTGTATGTTGATGGTACTTGCTATTACCTTTGCTATAGTTTCCAACAGTGACATCTCATTCCCAGCCTGTGTCCCTGAATGAAGACAGTGCCAAGCAGAGTCCCCAGCTAATTCCAAAAAAGAATGTGTGGAAAGCAAGAAATAAAAATTTGTCAATTTAATCCAGAAGTTATGTTGGGATTGTTTGTTACTGTGGCAAAACCTGGCCCATTCTGACTAATAGAGCAAACCTCCCTTCAACAATTCCTTGCTGTGCTTCACCCTAAATACACCAAATAGAGTTACCTGAGAAGTAGAGTTTTTGTGGCTATGAGTTTGCTTTATTCATGATACATAGACATGTCTGGTTACATGGCTTCTCCCTGCACATTATATTGTCTTTACTTTTATTGATTGATTGATTGATTGTGGTACTGGGGATTGAACCTGGGACACTTTACCATGAAGCCATATCCCCAGCCTTTTTATTTTTAATTTCTTTTTTTTTTTTTTTTTTAATTTTAAGACAAGGTCTTGCTATGTTGCTGAGGCTAGCCTTAAACTTGCAATCCTCCTGCCTCAGCCTCCCAAGCCACTGGGATGACAGACATGTGCCACCAGGCGGGGCCTGGACGGTTCTGAAGGGCACCTTGCAGAATTTCTCAGGCATCACATGCATATTTTATGACCATCCCAAAGATGATGTTCCAGCCGTGCCACCGATAGCACAAGCTGCTGCTGGGACACAGACCCTGCCGCGCTCCGTCACCCATCACCAGACTTCAGCCGAGATCACGGGGCCTGCAGAAGCTTTGCTGGGATTTTGCTTCACTTACAACTTCACGGTCAACCCTTTCTCCCGTCAGCCTCCTCTCGTGCTAATTCCTGTCTCAAGGAAGCCACACAAACCAACTGGCTTGTCTTACACAGAGCAGGTTTTTTAATCTTTGTTGTTTGCTTTTTTCTTTTAAGAAACCTGATTTTCAGTCAAGGAAGGGCCCCCGTAGAACGGGCTGGAACGTTCTGCTTTAGGATCTATCTGCCGCACGGTACGAGGGGAACGAAACAGAACTTGGCTTTGTTGGGGGTTTGGGAACCGTGATCGGTGGGGACGAGGGTGTGTGTATGAACAGTCCCACATCCGGCCTTTGGCTTCAGTCGGAGTAAGTAAACTCCACAGTCATCCAAAAAACTCATCACGGGGGCGGCCTGGGGGTAAGAATGGCCCTTTCTCCCCGTGGCCTTTGTGATTAATACACCAGATTCATAAGTACACATATGCATTATACACACATCCCTTTTTATATCAATAGAAAATGCTTTCCAGATGTGAGCGTGAGGTGACAGGCCTTGCGTTGCTGACTTTTTATTTTCTGTTAGGTCTCAGCCCAGCCCGGCACACAGCCTATTGTTTTGATATCAAAAGGACGAGTCTTACCTGCTTAATAAGCCGGAGGAATTCGGGGCAACCTGGGGGAACCCAAGGAATGCGGCTTTCGGATCTGATTAGAGAGATGTGGCCAGGTCCCCAGGGTTCTCAGATTCAGCCGCCTCGCCTACAATGTCACCCCTTGTCTCCTGCGGCCCTGTGCTGAGTGATTCAGGTTTCTGTGTCCCGGCCTGTGTGCACAGCCCCGGAGCACCCAGAGGGGAGCTGACCACTAGGCTTTCTCTATTGGCCTCTGGTCTTTGACTATTTCCACAAGTGTTTTTGTGGAAGTCTTAGAGCAGGTGGGGGCATGCATAAGGGAGTCGCCCATTTTAGTGCCTCTCAGGGAAGTCCATTCTCCCCGTTGCTATTTGGTTTGTGGGTGGCAGGGAGCTCTAGAGCGTATGTTTCCTGGCCTGGTTGGTTTCCTGCTGTGTGACTTTGGCCAAGCCCCCGAACCTCTCTGGGCCGCAGAGAGCTCATCAGCACATGGTGGATCATGACGCTTTTTATGTCTTGGGTTATTGTAAAGATTAAATGAGATCCTGCATAGAAAGTTCTTAGCCCCGAACCTGCCACCTAGTAAGCCTTCATAAACAGTAGCTAATGTCATCATTATGATAGTTCCACTTAAGCCCAGACCTACACTAATTTTCCCAGGGAGGCCATTACTTTAGAGTGGTGGGAGATGGAGGGACATCTGCTTGAGGTCCTTCTTAGGACCTTGGAGTTTCTTATGAAATGTCCCCATTTGGGCACATCTCCCAGCTTCCTGGAAACAAACACTGTGTCCTAATGTTTTGGAGTCACATCAGTGACTTTGGACTCCAGTGAAGTACCCCTGCCCCCCATTTTTTCCCCCCTTTGGAAGTGCCTGTGCTGGTTTCAGCCAACCCAGGTCAGAAGCCCAAAGTGGAACCTGGGCCCTGGAGCTAAAGCTGCCTGAGGTTCCCGTTGCGTGTGGACTTCCCTCTCGGGTCAGGGTGAACCCCGCCTGGGCACACACTAGGTGCTCAATTAGCACGTGCTGCGTGAGCGGATGGAGGGAAGGGGCGGAGCCAAGCGTCCTCCTGGAGGAAGTGGTCAGAGGATGCTGGGATCGGTGCTAACGCGGGTGGTCTTGGGGCGCTTACGCTCGGCATGCCAGGCAGTGGCTGGGTGTCATAGTCGGCCTTTCGTACCTGCCTGCTCCACCCTCCAGGATTCAGCCATGGCAGGTTGAAAATATTTTTAAAAACGCATCTGGCTGGGCAGGTGGCACACGCCTGTCATCCCAGTGGCTTGGGAGGCTGAGGCGGGAGGACCGCGAATTCAAACCAGCCTCAGCAAAGGTGAGGCCCTCAGCAGATCAGTGAGACCCTGTCTCCAAATAAAATATAAAAATAGGACTGGGGATGTGGGCCAGTGTTCCAATGACCTTGAGTTCAATCCCCGGTACTAAAAAAAAAAAAAAAAAAAGCAACTGTATGAAACATGCACAGAATTTTCTTCTCTGTCACTATCCCTCAGCAACACAGTGTAACAACTACTTCTGTAGCATTTACATTGTATCAGCTATCCTAAGACATCTAGAGACCATTTAAAGCGCACAGGAGGTGGGGGGTGGCCTCTAGGCAAACACTCTGCCATTTTATATAAGGGATTTGAACATTCAGGGATTTGGAATCTGAGGAGGGTCTTCTGTGAATACGGAGGGGAGGCTGAATGTGAATTTTCTCCATTTATTTCCCATGGAATAGACACCATGAGGTCCTTTTAAGAGATGAGGGCGCGGAAGACTGGAAGAGCAAAACTTCCAATCCTCTCTTTTATTTAATTAAATTAAATTAATTAATTAATTTATTTTTTGCGGTGCTGGGGATTTGAACTCAGGGCCTTGGGCTGATGAGGCAAGCACTCTACCGACTGAGCTATATTCCCAGCCCCCATCCTCTCTTTTAAAGCAAAGCAAGAACCTGTTTGTCTGTCCCAGATCAAAGAGGACCATGAAACCTTAAAAAAAAAAAAAAAAATCTGTACAATTCCTCCAACAATTTCATCTTTGTTCATCAACTGCCTGCATTATCTACCCATGTTTCTCTATGCAAAGAGAGAAAGGTCTTCAAGGGAGATAAACACTTTTTTTTTTGGTGGGGGCAAGTACCAGGGATTGAACTCAGGGGCACTCAACCCCTGAGCCACCTCCCCAGCCCTATTTTGTATTTTATTTAGAGACAGGGTCTCTCTGAGTTGCTTAATGCCTCTCTGTTGCCGAGGCTGGCTTTGAACTCGCTATCCTCCTGCCTCAGCCTCCCGAGCCGCCGGGATCACGGGCATGCGCCACCGCGCCTGGTTTCATATAACCATGTGTTTAAAAGTTGGTTAGATATGTTGCCTTGTTTTAGTTTTTAAAAATGAGAATCATATTTAGCATTTGAACATGAAACTTATTTACACTTTTTTGAATTAAATCATTAAATCTATGAATCCAAAGAGACACCCAGGGAAGAAATCCTGCCTGCTCTGGCCACAGCCACCCGGCTCTGCTTTCCAGGGGACTCTGAGGTTTTCCATTTCTTCTGTGCTTTTCAGACAAGGTCAACCCTTCGGTCCAATTTAGGAGAAGGAACATTTTCCTTCTAGTGTCTATCTGTTCTGTATCCACTGTTTGAGTTTTTGGCAAGCAGGCTTTAAAAAAATGGAGGGAAATAAAAATAATCATTAGAGGGCACCCGTATTCCCTCTGGCCCTGCTTCACCCCCGGCTTCAGAAGCAGAGGCTAGAACCGTCTCCTCACGGGACAGCTAACTGCGTCCTTTGGTTCTCCAGCGGCCTCCACCCCTGGTCCTCTGCAGCAGAGGAGGAGAAAATCAGAGCGTCCGCGGAGCCTTTGATCTTGGCCCCATCACCTGGGTTGGTCTCCATGGCAACCACCGTACCCCAAGTGGTTGGGAAGGAGTCCCGTCCTTCCTCCTCCCCAGCTCCGCCCCACTTAGCGATCCTGGCCCGTTTGCATTCCGAGCCGGGAAGCCCGGAAGGACAGGTACTGTGGTGATTCTCCCTCCTCCTCCTGGCTTCCTTTTTCTCCTACCTTCTGTAGCTACCAGATGTGCCCACTGTTGCCACGGTCCTGGCTTCAAATCTCGGTCATCTGGGCGACTAAGCCCTGTGTTCGAGTACGGGAGGTCTCTTGGTGTCCGAGAGCCTCAGTTTTTTCATCTGTGAGTTGGGGATGAAGGTGGTACCCACATGGTGGAATCGGAAACTGAACACCTTGCCAGCTCAGTGGCTGCACAGCCCATGCAGGGGATGGATCCTCATGAAGAGGGAGGACAGAGGCCCGGGATCACCTCCGGACTTGACTACCGGGGTCACCCTCATGCAGTGTTTGCATTTGTACCGCTTCTGTATTTTCTGTGTTCCTTTTTGTCAGAGGCCCTTCCTCCGTGACACCTGGGATTGCCAGCTCTGTATCTAGCCACTCACCTCAAAGCTCTTAAGGTGCTGCGATCTCCATCTTGAGAGCCCCGTCTGGTCCCCCGTTCCTCCGATTTCAGCTGAGATATTGCTGTTCCCACATATGACAACTCTCCATTTCCTTAACCATAATGGTCTTCCTCTGTCTTGAACCCCTGGAGAACTGGACCCATGGCGCTGAATGTTTCCTCCCTCAGCGGAGCGTCTGTTCTAGAACATCAGCAGATGTTTGAATATATTCATTTAACATGATTAATTGAGCAGCTACTACGCTTTGGGCAATATCACGTAAACATGTCAAAGAGGACCCTCGCCCTCAGGGAGTTAAGTTCTAAAGAGGGTGCAGGACTGGATGTTGGTCTCTAGAGCTCCGGGCCACCGGTAATATGAAACTTCTTGGGGGTTCCTTGGGCAGGCTGGGGTTCTCATCTCTGCCTGCTTATGATCCCAGCCTTGTTTGATCTCCATGGCACAGCTGATCATCCTGGGCCTGTGATTCCTTGGCACTTTGGAAACTCCACCCAAGCAGGGTGTTAGTGTGTGGGGGCTCAGAGGAACGTGGACCCCTGGAGAGTCAGAGGATATCTCTCTTTTGACCTTGGTAACTCGAGGACCCAGGTCTGGGCTGGGCACTGAGCAAATTCTAAGCCAACATGGACTCAGAAATAAGAGACCCATGTTCTCACTTTGCTCCTGGCTGAGGCAGGTTTCCGTTTCTAAGGCGCTTTTTGCACGATTCTGATCTCATTCCCTGAAGATGTGGTTACATGGAACTCTCAGAGACATGATGTGTCCTAGGCCTCTGGAATTACCCAGAAACACGCTTCTCTAGAAGTGCCAAGTGACCCGGTGGGCCTCAGGGGCCTGTGGATGTTAAATAGCATGCATGCTGTTTATTAACCTTATTCACTGACTTTTTATGTTATGGATTGATTTTCTGTTATTGATGGATTTTCCCACCAAGAGGATGTTCCAATTAAGTTTTATTGAGAAACAAACATTAATACGATAAGTGCACATATGCCATTATTTGGGGGAGAGGGAGTTACCCAAGGCTGGTGGGGTGTGGAGATGGGTGCTGAGGGGAAGCAGAGAAGGAGGGAGCTGGGGACAGGTTGCCTCTGCCCTGGGCCGGCTTCTCCCTGGGACAGGGGGTCCTCTGCCCACTGGCCTTTGACAAAGGGCCCAGCCGGCCCTGGGCTTTGCCATCCTGGAAGAGGGAATTTGGGATGACCTCTACTCCAGTGCTCTGAGCTCATACCGTCTCTCACCCCAAAGGCAGAATTCTAGAAATTGCTCTCTTTTTGAGTCAAAGACGATTTTATCAATCCACAGGGGGGAGGAGGACAAAGTTCTGGGAGAGCCACGGAGAAGCCGGCTGGGCTCTCTTCCGCCCTCTGTGAAGTTCAGGACTAGCCCAGGGGCGCACCAAGCAAAGATGGAGGAGATCGCTGGGTCCTGGCAGGAAAGAGAAGGTACCTTCCCGGGTCCCTGAGGCAGGTAATCAAGGGACTGTTTGCAAACGCTGGGGCCTGAGTAGCAGCCACTCCCCTAGGCTGAAAGAGGCTTAACAGAAGAGGGTTGATCATGGAGAGGTCCCAGACAGGAGCTCTGGCCCGGGCAGTGCCCACCTGCTGACCCCAGCCACGCCACAGGGCAGGAGCTGGGCAAAGTGTACTCCAGCTCGCTCTCCTTCCCGTTTCCTCCTGCGCATCCTGTTGGCTGAGTCCAGCCCAAGACCAAAGGAGAGATCCATTGTGATCCCTCAAGACCAGTCTCCGGGGCAGGGGCAGGATTCAGGGTGGAGACCGGGCTCCTGGCGACCAGTGGAAGGTGCTGGACGTGGTGTTGAGGACAGGTCTTATTTCAACAGAGAAACACGCGGTTGCTTTTGTCTACCCTGACTTCTCTGTGTCTTAGTTCCCCATTCTCAACAATGGAATAATGAAGCACTGGGGATGTAGCTGAGTTGGTAGAGTGCTTGCCTCCCATGCACAAGGCCCAGGGTTCAATCCCCAGCACTGCAAGAAAAAAAAAAAAAAAAAAAAGAAGGAATTATAGTAATCATGATGATAAAACAAAACAGTGTCTATTATCAAAACTTTGAGGATTAAATAAATTAATTCATGTAATGAATTAACAAATCCCCCAGGTAAGGATCAGTTTTTATTTTTGTGATGACACCATTTTGATGCTTTGCTTCTTTCTCCACTGTGGAAAAGAGACACGGGAACAAGACGAATTTGACCACCTGTTTAATTCTTCTATAAGGAAAATAATAGTGAGAATTGCAGAACACAGGGTAACTGAGTCTGATACATAGCGAAAGGAGACTGCAGGGCTGGGTGGGGACTATGGCAAAATGCAGTCTCATCTCAAGGAACCACTTGTCACTCAACTCCAGCTGGTTACGGCCTTATAGAAATGTAGATTTTGTGTTGCCAGAACTTTTAATTAAGTTTTCAAGAGAAGCTGGAAAACCAGAATTTTTGTGTGAAAGTGTCTGACTTTGAAATGTTTGGTTGAAGAATGATATTTTGAAAAATGTTATTTGGGCACCAACACTTGGTGGGCCAAATAAAACAAGTGTGAAGGGGGGTCCAGCTCACGAGCAGCTAGTGGTGCTCTTTAGTTTAGCTGAAGCCTACAGGAGCTGGAGGAAGCTGCGGCTTCTCAAGGGAGAAAGAACACGACCTTGACCCCTGGCGGAAGCCTTAGTTAAACCAGAGATGAGATAATGCAACCTTGACCTAAAAAGCAAGTATCCGGAGGACACAGAGGGAGGGGAGATGCTTAGTGGGCAGGGGCCCAGGATGAGAGATGGTGAGCTTTGGCATTGAAAGGAGGCATGCAGCCGGGCAGGGTGGCAGACGCCTGGAATCCAGTGGCTCGGGAGGCTGAGGCAGGAGGATGAGGAGTTCAAAGCCAGCCTCAGCCACTTGGTGAGGTTCAAAGCAACTCAGTGAGACCTTGTCTCTAAATAAAATATAAAATATTAAATAAAATATAAAAAGGGCTGGGGATGTGGCTCAATCCCTGGGATTCAATCCCTGGTACCAAAAAAACAACAACAACAACAACAAAAAAAAAAAAAAAAAAAAAGAGAGAGAGAGAGAGAGAGAGAGAGGAAGTGGAATTTACAGAGGCAAGGAACAGTTCTAATGCACTAAAGGTGGCCAGCATCCTAGTCTTGTCTTCAAGGGGCCCTGAAGTGGCTTTTGCATCGTCAAAAGTTTCTTTCTTTCTTTTGCGACTGTGACTTGCGGATCGCTGTCAGCAAGGACTGTCCTCGGGCGCAGCCCGGCCGGCCCCTCTGTCCGCTCAGGGCGCCCTCCGCCCGCTCCTTCCCTCCGCCGAGCGACCCCGCCCGAGCACATCTGCTCCGCACATTGCCACCGTGTCCTCCGCTTGTTCAACAATGAGCAGGATTATTTCCTCTCATTACTCCCATGTCGCTCCAAAACCGCACTCGGAAAATAAAACCACGCGAGGGGTGTGGCCGGCGCAGGGCGGCGGAGGGCGCCCAGGGTGCAGCGGGGAGCCGCGGGGTCCTGCGGCTGCTGGGTGCCGACGTCTGTCCGTGGCCGGTCTGCTTTCCCGAGGTGTCCGTCTGTCGGTCTGTCTGTCTGTGTGTCAGTGCGCAGCACCGGCTCCCAGCCACGCGCCCGCCTTCCCGGGAGTCTTGACACAGCCTGGGCAGCAGGAACGCTGACCTTTGTAAATTTTTCAATCGACTTTTTAAAAAAAATCTTTTTTCATCCTTTTACGTTGGTGCGTAATAGTTGTCCACGGCGGTGGGGTTTGTGTCACCTGTGCGTACCTGCGCACAACTTGACACTGTCACTGGCCGATGTCCTTCTCCAGCGTCTCCTCCCTCCCTCCCTCCCTCCGCCCGCTGGCCCTTTCCCTCACCTCCCTTGGATTTTCCTGAGGACCCCGCACCCCATCTTTCCTTGCCTTTTCCCTCTCTAGCCTCCGTGAGTGGGAGGCGACAAAGGACCCTCTGAGTGTGGCTATTTTGCTTAACGTAATGGCCTCACGTTCCAGCCATCTTCCTGCAAACGACAGAACTTCCTTCTTCATCGCTGCATAAAACTCCATTGTGGGCATGTACCACGTTTTCTTGGTCCGTTGCTCCACTGCTGGACACCTAGGCTGGCTCTGTGGTCTAGCTGTTGCAAACGGTGCTGCTACAACCTGGGTGTTCAGGTGTCACTGTGGCTCAGTGGCTTTGGCTCTGCAGGATAAACGCTGAGCTGTGGTGTGGCTTGGTCGCAGGGTGGAGTTATGCTGATCTTAATTCGACAGATGATCAAGCCGAGGCTTGCTTGTCCATCCATCCTTCCACTTACATACACGTCGGTGCCCCTGGTGGACGTGACATTGGATCCAGCACCCTCCTGGGTACCAACATCTACAGATGCTCAGCCCCTCGTATGAATGGTGTGACATTTGCACATCATCCACGCACACTCCCCCATGTCTAGATGGCTTCCAGGACTTCATATGACGTACATGCTGTGGAAATGATTCAGACGAGACAGTAATGACAGGAAAGATGTCTATTCAGTCCAGCACAGACGCAGTTATTGTTTTACCTGCAGTTGGCTGAATCCTCTGCTGCCGAATCTGTGGCTACGGAGGAGGATGGGATCATACTCCACCCCCTGTGTGCCAGGCATTGCTCCATGCACCAGGAAATGGCAACCGAGGGGACCACAAAGCCCCTGCCGGTCAGGGACTCACGTCTGAATGGGGAGAGATCCAGTATCCAGTAGGAATCATATCCATATTATTTAGGGACCAATAAGTGGTGGAGCTGTGTGCTCAGACGGTTGCCAGCCAGCTCCAGCCCCCAGCTAGGGTCAAGACACCTGGAGAGACCCCGCGATCAGCTTCACCCCTTGCAAAGGACACATGTAAGTCAGGTAACAAAAATAAAAAGGGGCCCAGTATGGACACCTCCCTTCGAAGGTCACCTCCTAGTTTGCTTGTAGGAATGATACACCCTTCCGAGTTTTGGGTCTCGCAAGACGATGCCCGTCGAGGGGTGAGTGACTAGGTGAGACTAGGTGGGTCTGAACGCTGGCTCAGCCACCTCTGGGGTGGAAGTCCAAGAGCTGGCCTGGGGGACTGCAGACAGCGGGGTGAGGTGGGTGGCCTGGCAGCGGGGAGCTTTGTGTCTGCTTGAGCCGCGCCAGACCCAGCGTCCAGCTCTCGTGGGCCTGAAACGCAGCCGCGAACTCATCACCACAGAGAAGAACAGCTGTGTTTCCACGGCAAGTAGCTGGTATTTTTGGAGCCTCTCTCTGTGCTAGGACTACAGGGTAATGCCCGACCTCGTCTGCTTGTGAATGGAACAGCAGAGGCTCAGAAGGGCTAAGACGCTGGTCCAAGGCCACACAGCAAATAACTAGCCGCAGGTGTGGGATGCAGGCAAAGGTCTCTCTGACTTTAAGGATGTGAACGGTCGCTGCAGAAGCTTCACCTGAGCTGGCTTATGGGTACTAGGGTGTGTGAGTGGGGGGAGGACACAGGAGAAGAGAAGGAGGGTGACTGATCATTGGAATGGTGGCTTGGCAATGTCCTGTCATATGCCTGAGTGTGGAGGGACAGGGCAAGATGCTCTGGTGCTACTGGGAGAGGACCAAGGGGGACAGAGGGGCTCGGAGGCCACTTGCATGTCTCCTTGGTGCTTTTGAGGACTCCATCTCCTGGGAATCCACTACAGGTGCCTTCTAGCTGCTTCTTGAATTGGGGGTGCGGCTGACAGCAGAATACAGAATCCCGGGCTGGTGGGAGCCACCACGGGCTCCGGCAATGTCCCTCTTCCCCACATTGACCTGGCGGACGGATCTGCCTTTCCCCTGAAGGGCCAGGAATTCAGCATCCAGTTCTGGCTCAGATCCACAAGTTGGGGAAGGGGGCCTCCTCGCCCTCCTCACTATGTGAGGTTCTCCAGGTAGTGAGCCTCCCATCCTGGAGGCATGCAAGCAGAAGCCACGCTTCTCCAGGGAAGGGGACCCTCCCTTGGGTGAGGGCCTAGACCCAATAATATCTGCAGCTGTTTTCAATGCCCAGTTCCTAGACTCACGACCCTGAGGAGGTGCTGGACGGAGGTGCCAATCAGTTGCTAGACGTGCTACAGCCATGACTTACTCTGAGTCCCAAATCCTCAAGACTCACTGGCAACACCCCACCTGCCTCCAGGTCTCAACCATTCTCTCCTGTTCCACTCAGGCACGAAGGTTGGCATCTTCTCAGTCAAAGGGTATTTCTGAGTTCAATCCTGCTCTATCAGTCACTAGCTGAGTGACATGAACAAGGGACTCAGTTTCTCTGGACCCCCATTTTCCTTTCTGTGAAGTGGGGCCAGTCATTGAACGCACTTGCTATCACCAACGTGATGGGCGGACGGGGTGTTCCCTGTAAAGCAGCTGCAACGGTCCCTGAGGAGCAAGGGCTTCATGCATATGAGCTACTATTCTTTATCCCAAAGGAGTTAATTGCAGGTCAGTGAAGCATCCCACCTGGGGAAACATGGGTAATACGTGCAAAGAAGAAAGCCCTGTCTTCCTCCCCGGGGGACCTCAGTGTGGACAGAGGAAATGCCAAGCAACAAGCTCCTGCCCCTCTCCATCTTCAAAGTCTTCCCACGAGGCCACATTTGGATGGAACCCAAGGCTGGGGCGCTGGTTAGACCTTGACTTTATCAGAACTGGCTTTTCCCAACCTGATTGCACATGCCATTGATATGCGATCTAGCGTTATTTATTACTTGTTGAATACCCACAGTCTCTTCAACCCTCTGCAGGAGATAAAGAAGATAAATCCCGGGACCCTGGGGGTTTGCAATTGCAATTGTTCAAGACTCCGAGTGCGCTGGCTGAGAAGGTTCAGGGCACGTCTGCTCTGAACTCATTTCTTCCTCCCATAAAGAAGACAACTTAGTGCGAGGCTGAGCTTGGAACTCTGCAGAGTCGACTCTCAAGACAGAGAGAGTAATAACAGCACATGCTATTAAAAATTAATTAAAAAAGAAGAAGTCTTTCTAAACTCCCATGGAGCAGTAAATCATTACCAACCATGAAACCAGGGAAGTGTTGATTTCCCCTTCTCTTTACAAGTCTCCAACTTCTAAACTTTACCATCCAAGTTATTTACCATAGGGGGGTAGGGGAGGGAGGAGGATCACTTTTTAAAGGCAGAGAAAGAAATAGAGATCGCCTGGAAGGTTGGTGCCCCAGGACCTTGGGACTCTCCTCTGTTCTGACAACTGAAGCCAAGATGTCGCCATGGGACTTGCTTAGTGAAACCATGAAGGTACATTGGTAAGAGGACACTAATTTATTACCATTCTGTTTCAAGAAAGAGGACAGAGGTATAGACCCAGTTAAAGAAGTACTGGATAATAGCCATTCTAACAGGAGTAAGATGAGATCTGAAGAGTTGTTTTAATTTGCATTTCTTTAATTACTAGAGATGTTGAACATTTTTTCATATATTTATTAATCGTCTGTATATCTTCTGTAAAGTGTCCAGATCTTTGGCCCATTTATTGATGGGGTTCTTTATATTTCTCGTGTAAAGTTTTGTAAGTTCTTTATAAATTTTGGAGATAATATTTGTTGGTGTGGCTGTGGGGAAAAAGGTACACTCATACATTGCTGGTGGAGTTGCAAATTGGTGCAGCCACTCTGGAAAGCAGTGTGGAGATTCCTTAGAAAACTTGGAATGGAACCACCATTTGACCCAGCTATCCCACTCCTTAGTTTATACCCAAAGGACTTAAAATCAGCATACTACAGTAACACAGTCACATCAATGTTTATAACAACTCAATTCATAATAGCTAGATTGTGGAACCAACCTAGATGCCCTTCAACAGATGAATGGTTAAAGAAACTGTGGTATATATACATAATAGAATATTATTCAGCCATAAAGAAGAATAATATTATGGCATTTGCAGATTAAATGGATGGAATTGGAGAATATTATAAGTGAAATAGGCCAAGCCCAAAAAAAGCAAAGGCCAAATGTCTTCCCTGATAAGTGGATGATGATACATAATGGGGGTATGGGATTGGGGGGATGAGAGAAGAATGGAGGAACTTTAGATAATGTAAGGGAAATGAGAGGGAGGAGGGGGCGGGGTGTGAAAGATGGTGGAATGAGACAGACACCATTACCCCATGTACATGTATAATTACATGAATGGTGTGAATCTACATCATTCGCAACCATAGAAACGAAAAGTTGTACCCTATCTGTGTCCAATGAATCAATATGCAGTCTGTAAAAATAAAAAAAAAAATAATAAAATAGTATTTTCTCCAAAAAACGTATTTGGATGCTGTTAGCCATGCAGTGAACTTGCCCCTAGATGGTCAGCTTTGCCCAAAAGATGCTGGGAGACTGGACAGGTGCATCACGAAGAGGCTCATTTCTATTGGAAGCGTCTCTACTGTGGTCAGCCCTACCCAAGAGAGAAAGAAACGGAGAGCTGAGTTTCATCAGCCAGTTTTCTTCATGTCCATCGAGTCAACGCCTTCTGCATTCTAGGCTGCTTTTAGTCCAAAATCAGCTTCTCCATCCTCTGCCCACACCTGGTTGCGGCCACCATTTCTTTGGACTTAGGAGACAGGAACGACTGGCCCACTCGTCTCCATCCCTGTGGCTTGTTTGCGGTCTTAATCAGCCGTGCGGAGCAAATGCCTTACTGAGGTTTAACACGTGGAGGGCAAATGGCAAGCTCGGCCAGGGGCGTGGCACCCTGACATTTTTACAAAATGAATCCAGATCCAGAAACAACATTCCGGTCTCCCCGACAGCCCTCAGCCTCCTTCCCAGTTACCTGGCTCCCCTCCAGGGTAACTGCTGCCTTGCTTGTCATACCTGGTCGAAGCTCCACCTGGGTTACGTGGAGTGGGATTGGGTCGTGTGTCTGCTCGGCCACGTGGCAATGCTCCTTTTGAAAATTCAGATTTGTTCCACGATGATCGACGTAGGAAGGAACGGACTGAACGCCAGGCAAGGTTTGCAGTTGCTTCTGCGGGGTTTGGTGGCATGAAATGCAAGATCAATGTAGAAAATTGCACCCAATTGGCACATTTCACTGGTGTAACATTGTGCTGCTGTTTTTTTTTTTTTTTACCCCACATAAGGGAGTTTATTAAGCAAACAGAGTGTCTCCCTGCAGGGTAAGAGAGAAAATGAGAGGAAAAGAGAAAGGGAAAGAAAGGGCATGTGCTAGAGAGGGTAGAAAGTGAGGAGGAGAAAGAAAGAAAGTCAGGGGGAGAGAAAAGCCCCTATTTTTTTTTTTTAAAGTGTTGCTGGTAAAGGGTTTTGAGTGGTCTCCCCTCACCCCACTTTCCCCATAAACCCGTGACTTTTTATTGAGCCACCGTGCCTAACACGGTGTCACATCACCCTGTCACGCCAGGGTGGGGCTTGCGTGGTCTCGAGTCTGCCTTCTTTCCTCTGCACATCTGTGCTCCTGAGCCTCCTCTGTCGTTGCACGTGGGTGTGCCCTGATCATCCCAACGCTTGTGCAAGGATTACAGAATTCATGTATGCTTCCTGCTGTGGCGGGGCCTTTGGATCATTTCCAACCGGTGGCTATTTCAGATCGGGTGACCGTGCAGAGGCCCGTGCGTGCCTTTGGATGAACTATGCTTGGGTGTTTCTTTTTGTTTTTTATTTCTGCACACCTTGGACATCAGCAGAGACCCTTGGGTCGTTGTGACAGAGATCGGGGGTCCAAAAGCCTGCACTTTTTACCATCTGGCCAGGAAACCCGGGTCCCCTTGAATGGAATGGAATCTGTCCTCTCACCCGGCCCCACGTTGGCCGGGCTTGGCGGAGACACGTGGATGCTGCTGGTGAGGGGCTTTCCGAGCGGGTGGGCATCTTCTCCATCACTCCAGCTTAAAGCCAACTAGGAAGTAATCCGTGAGCTCATGGCTCCTGCAACTCTGAAATTCTCAAGGCAAAATTCACTTCTCTCTTTGGGCAGGAGAAATGGTTCCTGGGAAAGACTGGAGGTGGAGGACTTCCTGTCCGCCCTCCTCCTCTCCAACTGGAGGAACTCCAGCAGAACCAGGGTGCTGAATTCACAAACAAGGTGACCCTGCGATCGTGCAGCTGGGGAGGGGCAGGCGCCCCACAGGAGACCCCGGCTGTCCCTCAGCCGGCTGCCCCTGCTCCTAGCGCGGCCTCAAGAGCCAGTGTCGCAAGCGCGGGGTGTTTGCAGAGTCAAAGTCCCTGAACCAGGCTGGCTCCAAAGGAACTCGGTGTTTTCCACTGCAGTTGGAGGTGGTTGGCTTTCTGTTTACCCTCTGAGGTCAGGGAAGCCGGGAGCTACCAGCGGCCTGTTTTTCCACTGAGCATCTGAACCCCTCCTGTGCCGTAGAAATGGTCCAGGCTGAGCCCGTGCCAAGCAGGGCAGCGTCCGGTGCTGGGATCTCCTAAGAGAAGACGGGTCAGCCAGGTGCTTCTGCTTCCGGGGCCTTCCACAGGGGACATTCCCGTCTTTCTTCTGCTACCAGGGGGCACGAGCAAAATGTAGGCTTTTTTTTTTCTTTTTTAAAAGACTTTCTCTACCTCCAATCAGCTAAAATGCATGCGGGCGTGTTTTCACAAACACTTTGGGACAGACCCACTTATCAGTGAATTCACACCAGGGAAGGGGATGCTTACCGAAGAGTGAGACGCACCTCATCACGTACAGGCATGCGGATTCTGGCCCTGGGATCAAAAATAAATATTGCCCAACAGAGGAATTATTTCTTTCTCTAAAAATTTTCAACAAAGGGTGGGCTATTGAGTGACAGGCGCACCCCCCACCCCGCACGGAGGTCTCTTCTCTGAAGGACCCGCGTCAACCGCTGCGTGCCCTGTTTCTGTGCCCCATCTCCTCCGTGTGGCTGCTGCTCTGTTTTCTTTTTGAATTGAATTCGACTTATTTTTATCTCGATGGGATTTACTGCTGCAGAGTCATCCAGGCATGCCACAGGGCCATGTAGTCTGGCCCATGTCACTGTCCCACGCTCTCTCTCTCTTTTTTTTTGGCCAGGGTAACTGACACCTGCCCGCATGCATTGTAAAGATGGAGCTCCCCGCTTCTGAGATGAAGTCTCACTAAGTGACTCCGGCGGGCCTCTTCACTCCTGGGCTCCAGGGATCCTCCCTCCCCAACCTCCCAACTGCTGGGATTACAGATGGTACCTGGTACCATAAAAGCACTTTGGGAGGCGAGACTCCGAGAGGTGGACTTGCAGATGTGGTATTTTGATAGAAAAATAAATGCCGTTTGCTTTCTAAAAAGGTGTTTCCCAAGGTACACTCATACATTGCTGGTGGGGCTGCAAATTAGTGCAGCCACTCTGGAAAGCAGTGTGGAGATTCCTTAGAAAGCTTGGAATGGAACCACCATTTGACCCAGCTATCCCACTCCTTGGCCTATACCCAAAGGACTTAAAATCAGCATACAACAGAGATACAGCCACATCAATGTTCATAGCTGCTCAATTCACAATAGCGAGACTGAGGAACCAACCTAGATGTCCTTCAATTGATGAATGGATAAAGAAACTGTGGTATATATATACAATGGAATATTACTCAGCTATAAAGAATAATAAAATTATGGCATTTGTGGCAAATGAATGAAATTGGAGAATATCATGCTAAGTGAGATAAGCCAATCTCAAAAATCCAAAAGATGAATGATCTTGCTGATAAGCAGATGATGACACATAATGGGGTGGGAGGGGGACAAGAATGGAGGAAGGAGGGACTGTATAGAGGGAAAAGAGAGGTGGGAGGGGTGGGGGGAAGGAAGAAAATAATGGAATGAATCAAACCTCATTACCCTATGTAAATGTATGATTACACAAATGGTATGCCGTTACTCCATGTACAAACAGAGAAACAACATGTATCCCATTTGTTTACAATAAAAATAAATTAAACAAACAAACAAATAAAAAGGTGTTTCCCATTTAAACATCTAGTAGCATTTAGAAGGAACTCAGAAGCTTCCCTGTACCTTCTCGAACACTGGATGTTACCAATTTAGAAAAAAAACTTCTGCCCCTGAAGCAAAGAAGGCGGTGCATGATTATTATTTTTGAACCCCAGGTTTATTGATCTATATGAATGCATAATAAAATGTCTCCTTTTAAGGACACAGTTGAATGAATTCGACATGTATCCATTGCTGCAATCAAGGAACAAAATGTTTCCACCATCTGCAAATGTTCCCCCCGCAATCAATTTCCTCCTCTCCTCTCTCGCTCCTGAGAACCAATGATGTGTGTTTTGTTCCTTTAGATTTAACTTTTCCAGGATGTTATATAAATGGGAATGATATTATGTGATCTTTGGCGTGTGGCTTCTTCTGCTTAGTACAGCAGATGTGTTGAGATGCTTCCATGTGTCTGTAGATGCCAGTGGTTTCTCTCTTTTCATTGTTGTATAGTATTCCATCATGAATATACCACAGTTTGTTTAGTCATTCATCAGTTGATGGGTTGCTTCAAGAGTTTGGGCTATTGTGAATGGTTATGCTATCAATATTCCTATTTAGGTCTTTGTGAGATGAAGTTTTATTTTCTTTTGAGTAAATTTACCTAGGAATGGTATTTCTGGATTATATTTTTTAGACTAGAGTTAACTGTATTAAAAAAAACGACAACAAACTTCTTTCCAAAGCGGGTATCCCTATTGTCTCAGTTACCTAGGGCTGCTGTCATGAAGCTCCCTGATTGGGAGATTTAAACAATGGAAATTAATTTCCCCAGCATCCTGGAGCCTGGAAGTCTGAGGTGAAGGTGTTGGTGGGGTGGGCTTCTTCTGAGTCCTCGCTCCTCCACTTGTGGTTGGCTGCATTCCCCACGTGCCTTGAAGACATCTCCCTCTATGTCTATGCTTGAATATCCTGTTTCTTCCTCCCCCGCTTCTTTTTTTTGGAACTGGGGATTGAAACCAAGGGTGCTCTCCCACTGAGCTACATCCCCAGCCCTTCTTAAAACTTCTACTTGGAGACAAGTTCTCACTAAGTAAGAGGCTGGCCTCGAACTTGTGATCCTCCTGCCTCAGCCCCCAGAGTAGCTGGGATGATGCGCATGAGCCACGGCGCCCTGCAAAATATCCTTCTTTTTGAGGATGTTGGTCGTATTGGATTATATCCTATGCATATGACCTTTCAATCCAGTCCACTCTTTAAAGACACCATCTCCAAGTGCAGATACAGTCGGAGGTGCTGGGGGTCAGTACTGGAAGATAGAGACCTTTTTTGTGCTTGGGGTGTTGAGGCGATGACCCAATGCAGCCCAGGACACCTGCCAAGGAGGCCTCAGGGCTGCAGCTATTTCACATCCTCCTGCCTTTGAAATTTAGTCTGCAGCTTTTATCTTTTGTCTATTATTATTATTATTATTATTATTATTATTATTATTATTATTATTTTGGTACCAGGGATTGAACCCAGGGCCACTTTACCACAGAGCCACATCCCCAGCCCTTTTTATATTTTATTGAGAAACAGGATCTCACTGAGTTGCTTAGGGCCTCGCTAATTTGCTGAGGCTGGCTTTGAACTCTCGATCCTCCTGCATCAGCCTCCAGAGCTGCTGGGATGACAGGTACACGCCACCCGGCCTGGCAGCTTTTATCTTTCTGAGCGAAGAGCGCCGGGCTCTGCCAGTTAGCTCAGTCCCAGTTGCTGAGAAGGCCAAGGTCATCGTGTCCCCAGCCCTTCTAAAGGCCGCGTTCCGTGGAGAGCCCAAGCAAGTGCGGATGGATCCAGGCGCCCCTTTCCCCGCTCCTTCCAAAATGACCTTGGCCTTGCTGGTGGTGGGGAGCCTCCTCGCATTCCTGGAACGCATGAGGAATTAGGAGAGCCCACGGCCTCCTGTGTGGGGGCCTATCGGGTCTCTACTCTCAAGGTCAAGTGTGCAGTCGGGGTGATGGAAGAGCCGGGAAAAATACAATTAAATAAGATGGGGGTGGGGATTTACGATGCGAAGCAGAGATGCTGCTCTCGGCGTTGCGGGTGGGGGACCCCCGATTGCTCATGATCCAGTTTGCTTCACCCAAGGCCCGTGGGGGCCAGGATAAAATCGGACGTTCTCCTTGGACACGATCAAGCGCAGCGAGCGGAGGAATCCTAGAGCTCTTAATCATTTCCCTCCCACGTGTAGGGTGAGAGGCAAACAGAGGTGAAGATCTAGACACATAGGCGTGGATTTTATTTTATTTATTTATTGTTTTTGCAATGCAATCTGCCCTTTATCTGGTCGCTGCTTCCACTTCAGGCTGGATGCACGAGAATTCAGACCGTCCGCTCTTCTTCGCATTTCTTTCCCCCCAGCTGCCCCGCAAGCCTTGCCCACAGAAGCGGCTCTGATAGATGCGGAGTGATGTGAGGATTGACTGACCGGCTGGCCGGCGGCCGGGGCGCGCACGCGTTTTGTTCTCAGTGGGCAGACCGACCGCGGCCGGGAAAGCAACGCTCTGGCCGGCAGGACAGCTGCCGGTGACGAACCGTCAGACACGAACGTCGATAGCAATCGGATTGTCTGCAAGCTGCAGTCACTTAGGGCTCCCGGGGCCTGTCCGCAGAGCCGGGTGGAAACCCTCAGCCTCCTCAGCTCCAAATCAGCTTTGGAACCGGGAATGAAAAGCCATCGGTCATAATAGCATTAGGAGGCTGTGCGAGGGGCTGGGAGGAAGGCTCGGCCTCCCTGAGTCCCCGGGCAGGGGAGGCTGCATGGGAGGGACAGGAGAGGAGAAGCAAGGTGGGATCTGGATCTTATACTCTTTAGTGCTAAATAACCATAAGAACAAATGATTCTTGTTTTTTGATGGTGAGGATTGAACTCAGGGGTGCTTAACCGCAGAACCACATCCCCAGCCCTTTTAATTTTTAAAATTTAAAGACAGGGTCTCATTAAGTTGCTTAGGGTCTTGCTAAGTAGCGGAGGCTGGCCTCAAACTTACGATCCTCCTGTCTCAGCCTCCTGAGCCGCTGGAATTACAGACATGAGTGTCACTACCACTGGCAACAGGTTATTCTTCTTGGAATCCTAGCTGGTGGTCTGTGACGTTGCTGCTGGCTGTCTGGCATGACGTGTTTTAAACGTGCAGCCGTTCACCGAGTCTCCACGGGAGGCCCCATTTTATTTCAAAGTCGAGTGGACGTCATCCTGTTTGATCGGTGCGTGGCATTTAGTCCATCACTGTCATTTTTACAAACTATCTCCCTGGGGGGGTGCTGGGCACACTCAGAAACGAGGCAAAGCGACGTCGTCCCAAACATTAGAAAGCTCCTCCTTCTTTTCTCGATTCCTCACCCAGTGACGTTCCCAGTCTCACAGGCAGGAGGGAGGGAGGCGAGGAGGTGAGATATGTCCTCAGCATCTCCTCTGTGTGCCTGAAGGAGAGAAGCCGGGGAGGCGACGGGCAGGAGGATGGGACTTCCGAAGACCCCTTCCCTGTTGAGGAGGGTGGAGGCTGTCGAGCCCCTGGCCGCCCCTCCTCAGCCCTCTGCCTTGGGTGTGGGTTGCGGAGCCCCCTCTGGCCTGGGCGAGCAGGGGTGTCCCTCGCTGACCCAGGCTGGAGGCTGGCCTCAGCCGCTCCGCCTCCCTGGCCCCTGGGTCCTCCTTCGGCCTCCGCGGTTCTTCCTCTGAGCTCCCTCTCTGGCCCAGCCCTCGGGACGGTCCTGTGCTTTTGCAATTTGCAATTTTGCAATTTGCACACTCAGCCCCTCCACGAGCTCAGGCTCTGCTCCGTGTTGCCTGGGTGGCGAGGGACAAGTGGCCTTGTCACCAAACCCGAGCTTTCTGATCTGTGAGCGGGGAAGCGCGGACCTTCCCGTGGGGTCCCGGAGCTTTGCGGGGCTCCGCTGGGGACAGCCCTGAGTCTCGGTGGTCCCAACGGCGGACGCGCTGCTTTGGCTCATAAATCTGCAACTTGGGTAGGGCCTCCACGGGGACCCCAGGGCGCCAGGGCCCCTCTCCGTGACGGCTGGTCCTGCGTCTGGAGATGGTGATGGTCCCCTGACCGGCTCACACTCGCCATCTCCGCGGGGCTCCGGGCTTCCTTCCAGAGGGTGGCTGGCTTCCCAGGTGAGCAACCCAGACCGGGAACACCAGCCTTCGATGATCTCACCTGGGAGTGGCCGGAGGTCACCTCCGCTCTCTCCAGTCATCAAGAAGTCAAAAAATCGCCCCGCTTCAGGGGCGTGCAGTATTCTGGAGGTGCACATGGGGCTGGTGACAGTATCTCTGTGGCTTGTTTTTTCGGAAAATCGAACATATCACAGTGAATGTACAAACAGCTCTTTGGAGTCTTTTCTTTTTTCTTTTTTTTGAGCCTAAGGGCCACTTAACCACTGAGCCACATCCCCAGCCCATTTTATTTATTTTTTTATTCATTCACTAATTCATTTATATTCTCAAATATTTTTATCCATTATTAACAGTAGTTAATAACTACTGTTATTAACTGGGATTATGCATTCTTTTACTTTTTACTTTTTAATCCCCTTATCTAGTACCTTGAGTGTTAATGGGATATTAATTAAAGGAACAGAGATGAAAATTTATGGATCAATTTATTAAATATGAGGCATTTTATGTACACCATTTGATGTTTCATCTAATCTTTAAAATTTTTTTTTATTCTTACAGACACATTTTGATTCATTGTACACGAATGGGGTACAACTTTTCATTTCTATGGTTGTGCACAATGTAGATTCACACCATTCATGGAATCATACATATACATAGGGTAACACTGTCTGTCTCAGTCTACTGTCTTTTGGCCCCACCCCTTTCAGCCCCATTTTCCTCTACACCATCCAAGTTTCCTTCTTTCTTCCCCCTACCCCCGCCACCCCCCTCCTTGTTATATATTGTCATTCATTTATCACAGAAAATATCTGGCCTTTGACTTTTCGGGCTGGGCCTATTTCACTTAGCATGATGTTTTCTAAATTCATCCATTTACCAGCAAGTGCCATAATTTTATTCTTCTTTATGGCTGAGTAGTATTCCATTCTGTACACACACCACAGTTTCTTTATCCATTCATCAATTGAAGGGCATCTAGGTTGGTTCCACAGTCTGGCTATTGTGAATTGAGCTGCTATGAACATTGATGTGGCTGTATCTCTGTAGTGTGCTGATTTTAAGTCCTTTGGGTATAGGCCAAGGAGTGGGATAGCTAGGTCAAATGGTGGTTCCATTCCAAGTTTTCTGAGGAATCTCCACACTGCTTTCCAGAGTGCTTGCACCAATCTGTAGTCCCACCAGCAATGTATGAGTGTGCCTTTTCCCCACATCCTCACCAACATTTATTGTTGCTTGTATTCGTGATCATTGCCATTCTGACTGGAGTGAGATGGAATCTTCGAGTAGCTTTGATTTGCTTTTTTCTAATTGCTAGAGATGTTGAACATTTTTTCATATGTTTGTTCCCAGCCCCCTTTTTATATTTTATTTAGAGACAGGATCTTGCTGAGTTGCTCAGGGCCTCGCTAAGTTGTTGAGGCTGGCTTTGAACTCTCAGTCCTCCTGCCTCAGCCTCCCAAGCCACTGGGACCACAGGTGTGCGCCACCGTGCCCGGCTACAAACAGCTCTTTGAACAGTAGCTGGCGCACAAGATGCTGTTGCCTTGTTCTTTCTGTAACCAGAAATTGCAGGACCCTGGCAATTAGAGGTCTTGCGATTCTGTTAAATTCTGTCACCCTGTGCTGTGCAAGACCCGGAGCGGATCCCCAGCAGATGAGTGTTGCTGGGGGATTTTTAACCCTTCAATTCCGTGGTTCTCAAAACTGACCACCGGCCACATTACTGAGGGGATGAGATCTATGCCCAGAACTATCCCAGGCTTCACCTCCGACCTGCTGCATCAGATCCCCTGCGCCGGGTCCTGGAGACGAGCATTTTTAATGACTTCATCCAGGGGCTCAGATGCAGCTGGGAGCCGAAGAGGGTAGGAAGGAGAGTGGGGGAGGGGGTAAGAAGGATGGAGCCAAAAGAGAAAAGAGGGGAAAAAAAATTAACGGGGATTTATAGAACCCTCTAAATAGTTTTAACATCCTTTTTGGCCTGGTTGCTCTGTTACCTTCAGCTGGTTGCCAATATCTGGGAAAAACTTCTGGCTTCATGGATCAAAATCCAGGCCCATGCGGTGCCTGGGACAGAACTTCGCGGGGCTGTGTTCTTCGGGCTGGGTGCGCTGGGACGCCAGCGACCACTTGGAAAGGTCAGTATTTCTTGCTCATTTTTAAATAGAGCCAGGCCAGCGTGGGGCACGTCGTACCCCTGGCCGGCTGGGTGCTTGCTGGGACAGGCCTCGCCACGAGGTCGGGAACGTAGGCTTCTGTGCTTGGAATGCAACCAGAGCAAGCTGTTTTCAATTCACCACGGAGATTCTGCAGGAAAATGGTGTTTGGTTGTCCAGGACACAGGCTGCTACAAAAATCCCAGTTTTGCATGTTTTTATCTGGCTCTCTCAGAGCTGAGCAGAAACAAGGACAGAAGCAAAACTTCTCCTTCCAGAAGATTCTAGTCCTACAGTTCCTTGAGAAGGGAGCAGGGCTTTTGAATGAGGCGCGTCATCCATTCTCTGCCAAGGATGGGATGGTCCAGCTGTCCCCGCACCATCCGGGTGTTCTGGAGAAAGGTTTAATTTTATCCTCAGCGGTAGGAGGGAGGTGTGTTATTTCCCACTTATAGAGATCCAAAGTGAAGCCGGGCTTCTGATGGCGGCAAGGACTCTGTGGGGGCTGGAACTGAACTTCAAACCCCAATTCCCATAATGAGCCCGGGATACTTTCTTTTCCTTAGTCCTTTTATTGGGGTGCTGGGGATGGAACTCAGGGGTGCTCTACTGCTAAGCTCCATCCCCAGCCCTTTTTATGGTTCGACTTTGAGACAGTCTCCCTATGTTGCCGAGGCTGGCCTCGGATTTGGGATCCTCCTGCCTTAGCCTCCCAAACCTCCCAGGATTACGGGTGTGCACCACCACTGCATCCCGCAGCCTTTTCCTTGATCTTGTCACGTGGCTCTCATTTCCTGCTCTATCATTCAACAGCTCTTTCGTGAGCACCTACTATGTCCAGGCACTGCCCAAGGCACTGTGGATACCATGGTGATCGGAATCAGGTAGTTTTGAGCCTCTCCTGGCTTTCTTGCATCTCCTATTCCAACAGTGCCCTGGAATGTTAATTTGGACAGACTCCTCTTCCTCCTTCCTCGGTGGTAGTAGCACCCGCTGGACTTCAGCTGCGTGAAGTCACCTTTTTGCTCCATCAGGAGGTGCACAAGGGCCGTACCCCAGCCTGCGCCTGTGTCACCGACAATAGGCTTCTTGTTTCCTCTTTTAGAAACATCTTTAGCTCCCCTGCCTTTGGGAATTTGTTCCTCCCTGGCTCTAAAGGCTGAATTCTAGCAGAGCAGCCAGTCAGAGGAGTCCACCATGATTGGTTCCATCGTGAGCATGTGACTTGGGCTCAGCCAATCGAATGGCTTCCCTGGGATTTTTCTAGCAGAGTAGGTAGGTAAGACTCCCGCTGCTTGATCAAGGGCAGGCACAATCCCAGCTTCCTGGTGGCCGCGGTGTGGGGGAATTAACTCCAAAAGAAGAAGGGTGGATGGCAGGAAGAGGAGACGGGCACCTGTGGGGTCTGAGTCCTTCCTTACGAGCTTCCCTAAGGTCAGGTTCACTGGGTCCCTTCCGTGGTTCAAGAGGGGTGCTGCTATCCCCCTGGCTCTCTGCCTTTGATTAGGTTTAATTGACTGATGTTCTGTCACTGACACCGAAGAGTCCCTTAAAGGGAACCATCAGAGCCACCACCATTTATATCAGCGGGGTGAGGCATGGGGTCCTGGAATTAGGTGGGCGGGTATTGCTGGTGGCACTGTGAGGGCTTGGGTATCACTGTGGCTCGGAGCCTGGCCTTTTAGGGACTAGCGGCCTTGGGTTCAAATCTCAGCTCTGGTCCCACACGTTATACTATTGGGCAGATTCCTTAACCTTGCTGAGCTCCTTCTTATTATAGGCAGAAACCAGGAACTGCACAGGTGTGAATACGGGTCCGAATTCCTGGACCTGGTGTGTCCTTTTCACTAGTAATTTGCCCCTGTCCCCTTCTCTCCCTGTTAATTCAGCAACATGGGTCCAAAGTTCAGATAATCTCCGGCTTATAACGGTTCGCCTCGTGGTGGCTCGAGTTAGGATTTTCCCACTTCACAGTGATGCACAAGCCACGTGGGCTCAGTAGAAACCTTTGGTGTTTGACTTTGGGGCTTTGCCTGGGCTAGTCCTGTGTGGCAGGCTGCTCTGTCGAGACCCTGGGGAAAAGGACAGATGGGTCGGAGTTCCAGGCCAGCCACGCCGTGACTTGGCCCAGCACCGTGCGGCCGCTGTGTTTGGGAGACACGCATTCAACACGTTACATGGGATACTCAGCACTTCATTTAAAATCGGCTTCGTGTCTGACGGTTCCGCCCGACAGTGGGCCAGCCGAGTGTCCCGAGCACGTTCCAGGCTGGCCAGGCTAAGCCGTGACGTCAGCCGCGGTGTGGATGAGTGTTTCCGACTTCTGATGGCTTTGCTGGGACGCGGCCACCGTCACCGGAGGCACATCTGTATTTCCCACTTCTGAGCCGTCAGGACGCAGCGCTGAACAACATCGACCTTGACCCTGCCCTTTGGGAGCTGGGGGGCTTGCTGGGGGGCAGACACGTCTATAGCAAAGCTGACCCAGGAGAGGAGGTGGTCAGGGTGCTGGGGGTGCCTTTGAGAGGACAGGTGGTCCTGGAGCTGACAGGGAAGGTGGCCTCCTAGGGACAAGGAAACGTAAGTCTCGACAAGAACAATGGGTAAGGTAGAGAAAGGCCAGGCGGCAGGGCAAGAGGGGGCTCCTGGGGTGACAAGCACAGTCCTCGCAGGGACCCGGCAGGAACAAAGGCTCCTTATGGGAAAGTGACAAGACAGTGCGCTCGGCTGGAACGTGAGTCAGAAACGGATCAGGACGGCCGCGCACTGTGGCACATGCCTGTCATCCCAGTGGCTGGGGAGGCTGAGGCAGGAGGATCGCGAGTTCAAGGCCAGCCTCCGCAAAAGTGAGGCACTAAGCAACTCAGCGAGACCCTGTCTCTAAATACAATACAAAACAGGGTTGGGGATGTGGTTTGATGTCTGAGTGCCCCTGAGTTCAAACCCCAGTACCCGCTACCCGCACCCCAAAAAGGGATCAGGACAGGGTTGGAGAGACCAGGACAGCAGATGCAACTGGCTCTTGCATTTCATATTAAACTGTTAGGATGTGAGTGAGAAAGGGTCAGGATGGCCGGGCACTGTGCCGCAGGCCTATGATCCCAGCCACTTGGGAGGCTGAGGCAGGAGGATCCTAAGTTCAAAGCCAGCCTCATCAACTCGGCAAGGTCCTAAGCAACTTAGGAAGACACAGTCTTTAAATAAAAAATATATAAAAAGGGTTGGAGATGTGGCTCAATGGTTAAGCACCCCTGGGTTCAATCCCTGGTACCAAAAAAAGATATTAGGACTTCCTCCTTCTGACCCAGGGCACCTTTGCAGAATAGCTACAAGACCCTTCGAGATGTCTGGAAGTTGAGCAGAGAAAGCATCAGACTGGAGTCCTGGACCAAAGACAGGAAGCTCTTGTAGATTTCTACCTCCCACTTTTTCAGAGAGGAAAGCCTAGTTCCTGAGGAGAAAACTGGCGTCCCCAAATGCCACCACGTTGGTGGGCAGAGAGGCTGGGACAGAGCCTGGGACTGCGGATCTCCAGCCCTGAGGATTCTCCCACTCCCGTGCCTACCTGGCCAGGCCTGGCGCCCGAGCCCGGGACAGCCCTGACCCCTCACGTACACGCGGCCACGCGGTCTCAGGAAGCTCGCAATAAATTTATTTTCCAGGCAGTACCTTGCTCCATCTCTGCAAAACAATGTATTTATTATTGCGGAGCCTTTTCCGTCTTCGAGGAGAAAATGCATACCACATGACTCCCCAAAGCCCAGCCGCCCCGGTTTACAAATACAGTCCGTTAATAGCTTTGTAAACATTTATTCAGGACGACAGCTGAGGGAAGCATGTGGCATTAATTAGAAGGCTCAGCACCGCGGCCTGTTAAGAGGGAGGTTAAATCTGAATTAGTTGGCTTCGCCCAGACCAGAGGCTCCGGGGAGAGAAACTTCCCTCTAATACGTTCTGACTCTGTTGACGTGGGGTGTGTTTGGGGGGCTTGGGGGTCCCGGTGCCTGGGGAGCCAGCCCGTGTCTTGGCGGGAGGGCTGCTCAGTCCTGGGGCTGCAGAGCGATCAGAGATGGCTTCCCCCCCCAGGGCCCCTTCCCTGGATGCTGTGGACGGTGGGGACGCCGAGCCCCCGGGTGCCTCAAGTTTGCAGGGTGTCCTGTCTGGTGTTGGCCGTGGCCTCTCTGCTGGGCCGGGCCGTCTGGTCTGTTTCGCCGACACAGTCTGAGCAGCCCTGTCGTGTCTGCCCCTGGCACCCGTGGGGCTCCCCAGAGTCCAGGCCGAGGGGCTGTGTTCATCAAGGGCCTTGAGTTTAGATGCTCAAGGTCAACCCCGAGGGTCACCCATCCACACCTAGGAACGTCCCCACAGTCTGGGGAGGAGGCACTGGGGACACGTCCCTTACAGAGCTGCACACGCACACCCTTTGATTTCCCATGAATCCTCCGACCACCTTGGGAGCCGCCCAGGGCCCCGCTCCCCTGCTCTCGGGGTGGAACGTGCTGTGGGAAGTGTGGATTTGTTACCTGGAGACTCGAAAGGCCACCCTGGGGGGTGCGATCCCGTGTCATCTTTCGGTTTTTCGTTCCTGGGGATTGAACGCAGGGCGCTCCACCCCTGAGCGACATCTCCAGTCTGTTTCTTTACTTTTTTCTTGAGTTTTGAGACAGAGCCTTGCTACCTTGCGGAGGCTGACCTTGAACGGGCGGATCCCCCTGCTTCCGTCTCCGGAGTTGCTGGGATTACAGGCCCCGGCCACCATTCCCGGTTGTGATCCTGCTGTGTGACCTTTCTTCACCTGGGGGTGCTCCTGGGATCCTCTAAGGACAGAAGGGATCCACGTGTCTCCTGGTGATCTGTGGATACCGTGGAGCGGGTGCCTGAAGGAGCCCGTGAGCCTGCCCCGGGGCTCAGTTTTATCATCTGTAAAATGGGATGCGCGCCAGGGGGAGGCCGACCGGCCAGATGAGGCTGAGCATGCGGTGCGCCGGCTGGAGGTGCCGGGCCGAGCTCTGGCTTCTGCTCCCTGTCCCTCCGATCCCTTGGTGCTCTCCACCTCCTGGCCCAGCTGCTCTGTCACCTTCTTGCTGCTGAGTTCAAAGCCCCACTTGGAGGTGGTGACGTAATCAGGAGGCAGCCCGGCCTCCTCCCTTCCGGCACCATCTGCAAAGTGCTCTTCTCCACCCACTGAGGAGGCCCTGTAAGCTGGAGGATGTCTTCTGGCTTCAGTGGGTTCAGGCGGGGCTTCTCTCCCCTTCGAGCAAACAAAACCCTAATGCAGTTTTTAAAGCCAGGAGTGGCCCTGGATGAAGTTGGGGTGGGAGGGCTTCCCTTCTGGAACCTTCCGGCAGGCAGCACATTCTTTTACGAAGGTTTGATCCAACGCCTCGTTTGACGGATGGAGAACCTGCCCCCGCGGAGCCGGACCTTGCGTGGCTGGGTGGGGCTGGGGCGAGGACTAGAACCCAGCTCTTCACGCTGATTCAAGGGTGCTTGTGTCCCCAAGGGCCTCGGCAGGAGCTCTGTTGGCAGCGATCGCGGTGGGGTAGCTGGAGGCTTGAGTGGGGGTGGCCACGAGGTGGTGGACTCCCTGGGTTCCAACCCGTGGGCACTGTGTGACCTTGGGCAAGTTCCCTTGCCTCTCTGTTCCTCAGCTTCCTTACCACCCAATGGTGGCAATAACAGCTGCCTCATGGGGGTTTTTCGGGGTCAAATAAAGTGGGTCACATGCCGTGTACCTTGCGTGGGAACCGGGTACGTAGAAAGGGCAGCGTAAGTGTCAGCTTTGTCATGATTGGGACCCGCTGGGGTGGAAAGACGAGTCTAGAATGTAGCACTTGGGCTCCAATCCAGCTCCCCACGGCCAGCTGTGTGACCTAGGCAGGTACCTTACCCTCTCTGAGGCCCATTTGCTTCCTCTGGGATCAAAGGAGAATCTGCTTCTCAATGTTCTCAGAAGGACTTGGAGAAGTACGACACCAGAAGTCCTTGACTCGGCGTCTAGCATTGCGTCTGGTCCCCACACAGTGGTGACTTATTCTCAGGGCTGAGTTTTTAGTATTTCTTCTCATTATCATGATTGCCAGCTCTCTGGGTTCCGTCATGGCTTTGGCCCTTGAAAGCTTCCTCTGTCTGAGGTGGCCTTTGCTACCTGTCGGCGGGGTTGACCCTGGACCTTCTTCGAGGCCCTGAAATGCGCTTAGGACAGGGTGTGCACATCACCGGCTTTAGACAGCGTGGGTTGCTGGGCGTCCTTATTAATATGTAGGGTTGAAGACACGGCTTCACAGCAGAACACTCCTGCGAATCCGTACCCTTTGGCAGGGGAGGAAGCCGAGTCTCAAGACGCCTGTCCTGGATCACGGGGTCCACAAGAGGCTGAGACGGGACCTCGGCTCTGTGACCTGTCCCACGGAGCGTGGTGCCCTCATCCTCTGCCCCAGCAGGGCCATGTGAAGTCGATCCCCTCAGAAGACCTGGATCAGGACGTGTTTCTCTGGCGTGGCCTGTTGCTGAGGGAGGAGGTCGGGCAGGGCTGGCCTCAGGGGGCTGGGAGGGTGCCCTGGGGGAGGGGGATCTGCCCCCGAAATACTGAATAACCTTGAGGAGCTACTTAGCTTTTCTGGCCTCGGTTTCCCTTCCGATAGAACCGTCGCTATCTCCGAATGAATTTTCTGGAAAAGTCTGGCTACGTCTCCTAATAGCCACTGTGTGTTGAGGACACACGCTGGACACCGTGCTAAGTTGTGGTATCTCTTAGGAGAACAGGAAAATTCAAAGGGGAGTCACGTTATCTGACCCAGCTGGGTCCGGTGGTCAGACCAGGGGCAACCCACAACGGAGCAGGGGTCCCCCAAAGCAGGCTTGTGTCTCAACCTACAAATGTGCGTTAGCTGGCCACTCCGAGCATATGGGACGAAAGGCTTTTGAGGTTGTGTCTGCTGAGTGGAATTTCCCACGTAGATCAAACTCAGCGAATTGTCCATGAAAGGAAGGAAGGAACACCCTTAACAATTCCACGGAGATAATAGGTGTTAAGTTAGGACCATTTTAGGGAGATGAGGACAGCTGTTCAATCTGTGCATCTTTTAGAATTTTTAGTTCATGAAAGAGTATAGAATGTTACGAAATTTCCCCATATATGTGCATATATATTTTAAAATTTAAGTTGATTTATTTTATTTTTTATTTTGAGACAGGGTCTTCTTCGATTGCTTAGGCCTTCACTAACTTGCTGAGGCTGGCCTCGAGCTTGCGATCCTCCTGCCTCAGCCTCCTGAGTTGCTGGGATTACAGGTGTGGGCCATCATTCCTGGTTCCCCCAAGATTTTAAACTTATCTCACCCACACCAAATTCAAAAATAATTCTTAAAATTTTTGAAGTATGTTTTTTTTTAAATTTATTTTTACAGCCTGCATTTTGATTCATTGTACACAACCATTTCTATAGTCGTACATGATGTAGATTAACACATTTGTGTAATCATACACGTACATAGGGTAATGATGTCTGTCTCAGTCCACTATCTTACTTCCCTCACTCTCCCCCACCCCCGATTTCCCTTTACACCATCCAAAGTTCCTCCATTCTTCTCTTACCCCCGCCCTTCCCCCATTATGTATCATCATCCACTTATCAGTGAGATCATTCTGCCTTTGGTTTGGGGGATTGACTTATTTCACTTACCATGATATTCTCCAACTCCATCCATTTACCTTCCAATGTGATAATTTTATTCTTCTTTATGACTGAATAATATTCCACTGTGTATACATACCACAGTTTCTTTATCCACTTATCTATTGAAGGGCATCTAGATTTGTTCCACAAAAGTAATTTTTAAAGAGCAACTTACTGACATTAAGGTGTTCAATTTTGTTTTTATTGAAGTGATAATTCTCATTTTTGCACTAATATAATATTTTAATAGCAAATACTCAGATTATGTGGTGACTCTTCTGAGCATAGCCGGCATCTATGGGCTTGGGAACCAATATGAGTTCCATGCAGCTCAGCCGGCCTGAGGTTCCATGGAGATTCCCAGCACTAGTGTCCCAGGTGCTGGGGAGGGTTGTTGAGGTAGTCCAGGGAGGCAGAGCCGGCAAGTCGGGGGAGGAGACCGGGTAAGAGAGTCAACAGCACATGACCCCAACTTTACAGAAGAGAAAACCAAGACCCAGAAGGGAAGGAGCTCGCTCCTGTTCTCATCGCTGGTGGTGATGAAGCTGCTCCTGGGACTCACCAGGCTCACGTCACCTAAAGACCCTGCTGTGTCCTGTCGAGACCACCAAAACTCTGGGGTCCAGCCAGGGGCGAAGGGGGATTGGAAAAATAAAGATTCACAGACACAGATTTTGAAGACGAAGCTGGGATCAGGTGGAGCTCTGCTCGCCAATGGAGATGCAGATTGAAAGAGTCACGCCAGCGATCTTTATTTACATACGTCTCATGGTAGGGTTAAAGACTATGCAGCCATTATTCTCTGTATCCAGGAAAGTGGCAGAAACTAGGACATCTGTGTAGTTTTTCTATCTGTGTAGTTTTTCTGTAGTTCTGACCCACATTTGCAATGTTAGGAGCTTCATGTAGCTCTCGAGAAAGTCCAGTGTTTAAAGTCACTGTAAAGCTGGCAGGAACCCAGCTGCAGAAACATGGTGTTGTCTCGCATGAGATTCCTCCCTTCCCAGAGCTGTGCGCCTGAGATCAAAGTCAGAGCTGGCAGGACCCTTGCACGGAGCCAGCTCATGCAGGGCATTGGCACCGCAGCTGAGCTTCCTGTGCCCTTGCCCAGAAACATTCCCAGGCACCGGGTATGCCACAGCCTTGAGGGCATCAGAGACCCCCCATCCCAGTCACTGCTGTCCCATCCTCTGTCACCACTCTCCATGGTGTCGGATTACAAAAGGTGCTATTGGATTCTGTCCACCTGGAGCCTGGCCGTCTTCTTTAATTACAGTGCTTCACGAATATTCTCCACTCCTTTGAGAAATGCAGAAAACCCTACCTCACTCAGAGGCTAGTGGTTCCTGGAAACCGCGAAGTGAAGCCTGGGACTTGTCAGCTTTTCACACCTGGACGTGCGCGTGGCTCTCCAGGAGATCTTGTTCAAGCTCCGATTCTGCTTCACCGATTTGGGGTGGGGTTTGAGCTTCCAGGTGAGGCTGAGCTCCTGGTCTGTCCCTGGAGAAGCGCGGGTCACAGATCTGCATCAGCTAGAAATACGTGCACCATAGGCGCAGTTTTGAATTTTCCAGTTGCCACATTAAAAAAAAAAAAAAGAAGAAGATGGAACAGTGACATTTATTTTAAAGGATTTCATTGTGCCCAATGGAAAGCACAGGAAATCAACATAAAACATAAAATCAACCTCAAAATAGGGAAGTAAAAGTGGCAAAAAATGACACGTTGCCTTCTTCTTTTTAATATTCGAAGGCTCGGAAATGTGGTGCGTGTGCCACACTTGAGTTGTAACTCAACGGGACCAGCCCCCTTTGGAGCGCTCAGTAGCCGGTATGGCAGCAGCTGGCCACCATGTCGGGTCACATGGTTCGGTACTGGACCGCAGCCTGTGCTCTGGGGCTCCCCAGCTGGCAGGTCTGGTTCTGCCACTGATTTAGTGCAAAATTCAGGTCAATTGCTTCATTTCCCTCAGCCTCAGTTTTCTTATTAGGAACATAAGACTCGAATCGAGGTCGCAGCTCCCGGCTGGTGCACCTCCCGCAGCCACCGGGTCCCTCCGATCCGAGACTCGGCAGGTGGCCGCGCTCTTAAGGAAGGTGGTGACTCCGTCAAAGACTCCACGGGCATTTTCTGACCCGTGTCTTCACGGTCACCTTGGCTCTGGGTAAGGAGGGTCCTCACCGCGTTCCTCCTGTGGATGCTCGTCCTCACCAGCGGTAGCACGAGAGACGTTGTGCTTGCATTTCAGAGTGTGCAGTTCTCTGTCCCGGGCCTGTGGCAGGCGGGCAGGCGAGGGCCAGGGATGGGGGTAGGAGGGGAGGGCTGGCCTCTTGAGTCCACCGCGCACAACAAGGACCCCAGTCCTGTCCTGGGAGGGCGGCTTTCAGGTGCGGGTCGTGAACATTAGGTAAATGCGCGGGCAGAGGAGCCAATTAGCAGGGGACAGGGCCAACGGAAGCACAGGACAATGACGGAGAGGAAGGGGCCACGGGGTCTGAAAGGCTGTCTTTGTAAACCTGCCAACGCTTTTGCTTCCTCTCCTCTTTCTCTCGCCTAACGCAGGGAGGACGAGCTTGCTTTTATTTAGTCCCAGCGTTTAGGCAATCGCATGGGTCCCGAGACGGGGTCCCCCCTACTTGGGCTCCTCGGCAGCACCACATGGGACACTGCAGTGGGGCTTAAGGTCTGGAAGGCCTTAAGCCTTCCCCCTTGAAACTGGGGTGCTTCCCAGAGCTAAGCTTGCTGTGCTCACCAGAGCCCCCGACTCCGTGTCAGCTGGAGCCTCAGAGCACAGCCTGGCTGGGAGGCCTGGAGGTTCCCGGGGCAGGAATGGGCCTCGTCCCATCCACCACCTACTCGCGTCTGCTCGGTGTGTGGTGGAGATGGACAGAGCGGTTAGAACCCTTTCAAAAAAGTCGGGGTTGGGGTGTTGGCTCAGTGGCAGGGCACTTGCCTAGCAGGTGCGAGGCACTGGGTTTGATCCTCAGCACCACATTAAAAAAAATAATAATAAAATAAAGGTATTGTGTCCATCTGCAACTCAAAAAAAAGTTTTTGTTTTTGAAGTAAGGGAAGGAGTCTGGCTGTGGACAGCTCTTTGGTTGGAGGAGAGGCAGGAGAGCGTCCTCCTTCCATTTCTCTCAGCCCATCTTTGGCTACCTGAGTGGGTCTCGGTCATGCCGAGGTTCCCGTGGGTGGGCTGTGCTCCCTCAGGTCCCTGGTGCTGGAGAGGAAGGCTCGTGGTTGGGGGGACGTGGGAAGCGCAGGCTCCCAGGAGGGAAGGCACCAGACACCCCCAGTCCTGTTCCCGCCCTGCTGCTGACCACAGAGTGACCAGCCCCAAGCTTCTCTCTCCACCCCAGAGACCAGGAGCAGTATTTCTCCTGCATGGCAAGATTTGAAAGGACGTCGGCAACCAAATCCCTGTCTTCATACGCACAGGCTGAACGTCCCCAGTCTGAAAATCTGCAATTCTCTGAAATTGGAAAAAGTTTGATCTCCCACGTGACACTTGAGGCAGACACTTCCAGGCTACGGAAGTGCCTTATGCATAAAACTATCAGAAATACTGCATAAAAATTGCCTTCAGGCCATGTGACATGAAACATAAATAGATTTCGTGTTTAGACGTGGGTGCTGTCCCCGAGATGGCTCATTATGGATGTGCAAATTTCCCAAACAACTCTGAAATTCCAACACTCTGTTTCCGAGCATCTCAGATAACAGACACTCAAGCTGGATCGCCAAGCCCCAGGCATCCGGAGACGGAGCACACTCCGCCGTTAGTTACTCCTCTATGATTTGGGAACGGACAGACAGAAGTAATGACCTTAAAAAGGACCCCGGTTGAAAGACGGTCGGGATGTGTGAAGTATTGCTCACAGTCCTAGCTCAGGCCGGGTTCATGGCCAAGTTCATGGCCGAGTTCATGGCAGGGTTCATGGAGGGGTTCATAGCTGGGTTCTGAAGTTGGCCTCCCAGTTCTGTGCTTTAAAAAAAGAAATCATTATTGGAGTTGCCAAACCAATATTAAAACCAGTGGCTTATGAAAGGGCCTGGCAGGCAGCTCCAGCAATCTCTTTGCACCTCTTAATTTTGCAGAGAGAAGGGAGCATCTCGTGAGGATCACCAAAGCCAGGAGTGGACATGGATTTCCCTTCAGCTGGTGGGAAGGGTTCAGTTTAGAAATGTCCCAAGTAGCAGCGAGGGCAAGAAGGGCCAAGGCCCAACGTCCCCGTGGGGAGAAGTGCTCTGGGGATGGAGTGAAATGAGATAACCTTCGAGAATCTGGTGGTGCTCCGTAAACGGATCCTGGGCGGCTCAGCTCTTTCTGTTTTTCTCTCCCGTCCGTGAGGCAAACCCAGAACTCTGGGAGGCCAAGCCCCTAAATATTTTGGAGGGCACCTGCCTTGACGGTAAGCCAACCATCTCCCCAGGATCTCCACCCGGAGGTGCTTATCTTAAAACGATGTAGCCAGAGGAGTCCGTTGCGGGGAGAGGACAAAGGAGACCACTTTGGCACTGTCCATGGCAGGGAGGACTGGAGATGACCCCCTGCGGGTCAGCTTTCCATGGCTACGACCAAAAAACCGAACAAAGACGACTCGGAGGAGGAGCAGCGTGTTCTGGCTCCTGGTTTCAGACCCTCAGTCCGTGGCCAGCTCACTCCATGGCTCGGGGCCCAAGGTGAGGCAGCACATCATGTTGGGCCAGTTGAGGAAAGCGGTCCGCTCCAGGATGAAGACTGGTCCAGAAATAAAGCTACCTTCTGCCACGGGGGTGGGCAGCTCCGGGCTCGCCTCCCTGCCTCCTTCCGCCCCTCCCTTCTGCGCGTGTTTACCGAGAGCCCACGACCTCACAGTGCCGGATACCATAAGTCTAAGCGGCCCCACATAGATGTTCATGATGTACGACGAAATAAACACACAAATCAAATGAAATGGGCTTAAAAAGCCAGTTTCAGGGATCCCTGATATGAGCCTTCTCTTGTAAATGTTTATTTATTTATATCCTTGGAGAGGAAATAAAATGTCTGAGAGGACACGTCTAAAATGTCATTGGTGAATTTCCTCCTGGTGTCAGGGTTATGACGAGAGGGGTCTCTTCGGTCTTCCACTCCATCCGCGGGGTCTAAGTTGCCTGGGGTGAGATTGTGTTTCTTGTATAATTTTAAGGTCAGTAGGTCAGTGAGATCCCCCCACATGATCTGGCCTTGAACCTGTCCTTCCCTGCTTCCATCTTCGGTCACTCTTGATCAGGCCGGTTCCACCTTAGCCGTTCAACTTCTTTGATTCTCAAACACGTCAGACTCCTTTCCACCTCAGGGCCTTTGCACGTGCAACTCATTTTGCCTGGATCGCTTTTCCCCTAGGTCTTTGTTGGCTCCTGGACATTCTGGCTTCAAGTGACATATCCCCTCCAAGGAGACCATGGTGGCCACTGAATTAAGATTGGCTCGCCCACCCCCCCTCCACCGTGCTCAATGGCCTTCACAGTTCACATAGTTCCCGACTGTCTCTAGACTTCCTCAAGCTTGTTCATTTTTATCTTCTCTGCACGTGCACAGGGACCATGTGTTCTTGGCTTTTGAAGCAGAACCTGGCACGTAATGAGAAATCAATAAATATTTGTTGAATGAACAAATTCTGGGAAGTAAATATTAGAAAGGGAGAATTGTTTTTCTTTTTTAAAGACAAATCTCTTTCTCTTGCTTGACACAGATACATAGGGAACTTGTGGTCTATGCTGGAAGACTCTCCATTCTGCTGATGTATTGTTTCCAGCCATGCAAGCGACCTTGAGTGGCCCACATCACTGGGTGTGCAAAGCCCAAGGTCACGCAGGGTCTGGTATCTATGCAACTGGAGTGAGGCGCCTAAATCCTCATTCCTAGATTTCGTTCTGGGACACAGCGAGTGACCAAGGAGTCCCAGAAACTTGATGTCTAATTTTTGCTCTGTGGACAATTTGCTGTGTGATATCCATCAAGTCTCTTAACCTCTCTGGAAAGCAGTTTTCTTTGGTTTTGGTGAAGAGGAGATCCTTTTCATGTCCCAATCTGCAGGCAAGATATGTGACTGGCAAGCCGATTCCATACATCAGTGTGCCCTTTTCTGTCTTGTTCCCCTTCAGGTCTGTGACCCCATTTTCAATTTCCTAGACCAGTCCAGGAGCATGGAAAAAGATCAGAAGCGATCCCTGCATCCCAAAGACTATGCTAACTTCACAACATGTTGAGGTTCGGGGAGCCCCACCTTCCAGATCAGGAAAGTGAGCTAAGATTCTCTTTGGGGCTCACGGTAAGTTAGAGCAGAGAAAGGCTGACCTGGGTATCTGTTGCTATCATCCTTGGGTCAGGGCACTTCCAAGGTGCAGGGGCAAAAGATTCCCCATGGACACTTTCCTTGTCAATCACTCTTCAGCTCCTGAGACCCAAAGGTCCGAGTGGCCCCTCCCTCTGTATCTGTCTGCATTATTTTTTTCTAGAGGGAAATGAAGATAAAGATGTATGGGGAAAAAAATTCACAAAGATCCAGGTCACCTGCAGCCGCATCCTGTCAAAAATGCTCCCAAGAGCGAGCAGGTTTGGTGACTCACTCTGGGGGCAGGGGTGTCATTCAGCCGGAGTTTCAAGACCAGAATGACAGGGCCCGGGAGGCCCACCCCAGGGAGCCCCAGCTGTTGGCGATGAGCTGGGGTCCAAGGCCGAGCGCCCTTTGTTCTGGCAGGTGGAGGGAGGGCAGCTTTTCTTTATTTTGAAGATGGAGGGAAAGGCAGGTGACAGAAGAAGAATGCTTTTAAAGTGGACGGTTTGCTCCAGCGCTGGAGTGACTTCTGCCTCACCCGAGCGGGAGACCCGCGGGTAAGCAGTTCCTCGGATGTCTCTCCCTCCGGTCCCTGGCCGTCAGGATCCTGCCGTGGCTCTGTGGGTCTGCCCGTGGAGGCGATTTCAGGGAGTCGCACGGCCCGCAGGCTTGCGTGTCTGGCTTTCTCGCTGGGGACGATGTTTGGCGGTGCAACCGGGTTGCAGCACGCCTGGCCGATCCAGCACGCAGGTTCAAGTTCTTGTTGGAGAATCCATTTCCTGTTCTTTCGGGTATGTGCCTCGGACTGGACGCGCCGGCCGACTCGGTCGTTGCCCATTAACTTTTGGAGGCCTAACTTGTTTTCCATGGTGACCGCCCCACCGTCCTGCCTGTCCCCGACGCACGCAGCTTCCAGTTTTTCCATGTCCTCGCCAGCCCTGGGGGTCCTTCATTTTCCTGGCTACGCCCGTCTCGGTGGGTGTGAAGTGGGGCCTTTCCCCCGCTCACCCCGGGACTAAAGGAGGCTGAGCGTCTTCTCCGGTGCTGATTGACCAAGTGTCCACCTTCCTGGGGAACATCCAGGCTGGCCCATTGTGAATGGGTGGTTTGGGCTGTTTCTGGCTCCAGGCTGCTCGGGCCCAGCAGCTGTTTGTCTGTGTTTCATGGTGAAGAAGCCACATGCCAAGAACCGTCCAGATCAGTTTTGGACAACACAGAGTCAGGAGAAGAAAGGGGGATGCTCCAGCGAGTCTAGGGAACCCCTTTCTTTTTCTTTAGGTACCAGGGGTTGAACCCAAAGGTGCTTTACCACTGAACCACATTCCCAGCCCTTTTTATTTTTCATTTTGAGATCAGATCTCGCTAAGTTGCTGAGGGCCTCACTGTGTCGCTGAGGCTGGCCTCGAACTTACAATCCTCCTGCCTCAGCCTCCCGAGTCCCTGGGATTACAGGCTGCACCACTGTGTCCCGGGTGTCTATGGAGCTCCTCACAGAGAAGCTGAGCTACAAGTCACGAGGAAGTTCAGAAGCCTTCCCTCTCTCAGCACAGTGGAAAGACGTGTTCTGTTCTCGTTTGAGAAAAAAAAAAAAACAAAAAAAAAAACTGTTATTCTAGGACACAGCAGCGTCTGTGATGAGCACAGTCCCCACCCTTCAGGCCTTTTAATCACAAGATCTCTCTCTCATGTGGAAACAATGTGTGTTGGTCTTCCTGTGCCATAATGACCCCCTTTGATAAAACCATGTGCGAAGACGTCCGCGACCCACCCCCCGGGTGTCGTCTACCTGGCTAATTTACACACCAAGTGCGACCTTCTTGTTTTGCTTTCCTTTTAGACTTTGCTTCCTCTCTTTTTATGGCCATAGGACACAGCACCAGGCGGAGAGACGGCCACCGGAAACAGAAGCAGGATTCCAAATTCCTCTCCTCCTCTCATCTTCTCCGACATCCCCTGAGCCAATCACACCAGGGGACCAAGAGCTTTGGCACTGGGGACACCCCTCCACACCTCCAATTCGGGGTGTGTGGCTCATTCTGTCCTTGGCACCAGAGAGCCCCCGGGGGAATCTGGAGAAGGGCCCCTCCTAGCTGCCCTCCGGCCGCGCAGGTAGGGTTGGAGTGGCCACCTTTCTGGGACCATTCCTGGACTCCAGAGTCCCATGGGTTCCCCGGAGACCCTCTGGGGGACACGGCGGCGCGTCGTGAGGAGGCCTTTGTCTAGGGACCCATCGGCAGCGTGAAGCAAAGATGGAGGGTCAGCTGCTCCGCCTCTGGCTCCTTCCTGGGCTCAGGTCTTTGGACTTAAAAGTGGGGAAGACAGTGGTCCCCACGCCACGGGGTTTCTGTACCATATTGATCACGGCCGGGCGGGGGAGGAGAGAGCCACCCAGAGGCACCTTTGCCCTAATTGCAGACGGGGACACCAAGGCCAAGGGACTTGACATTACTGACGAGGCCAGGTTGGCCCAGCTAGCTGGTCCTGGGGTGGGGAGCTAGGGCGTGCGCCTGCCTCTTTGCCGCCACCGTCCTCTGTGTCCCCGTGACGCAAAAGGTCTCCATGCGCGTCTCCTCACGCAAGCGGTTGCCGTGGGCGCGGGGGCCGGGGTCCGGGCCACAGAGAGCCGTGTTGATGTGTCCCCTCTCCTTTCTTGCCCAGGACGCACCCTGGGCGGGAGGCTCCCCCGGAGTCTGCAGTTCAGGAGGGCGAGGTGGAATTCCGCGGAGGGTCGGCCTGGCGCTGCCAATGGCTTTCAAAGGCTTCGGGGGTCCGCAGAGCCCCTGAGGAATCTGGCTGCGAGCAGCGTCCCCCTTCATTTCTAAATCCAATGGCAGATTAGGCAAAATGGAATCCGTATGTTTCTGATTCATTTACACTTAACTCATTGAAATGTTCCTTTTTATGAGCTATTTGATGTCCAGAGAGCCTTTTGAGTAGATTTTATAAGCCTTTTAAAGACTTTTCTCTTAGAAACAGGCGGTTGCATTTTGCCAAGAATAAACAAAGTTGAACCTCAAAAGTGCAGCTCTGGCCAAGGATCGTCATGCCAGGGGGCAAATTTTCGAAGTCACCCCTTCCCCGCTGCCGACGCCTTCTTCCATTTCTTCCCTCCTCCCCTTCCTGGCCTCTCCCTTCCCTTCTGGGTCTCCTTGCAGAACTTTCACCCCGTTCTTTGAAAACCCTGGCCCCCCTCCCCACAGCTCCCGACGGGTCCCCTCAGCAGCATCCGGAGCCGCCCATCCTTGCTGCCCCTCTGCCCGCCTGTCAGAGTGGCAGCCAGTTCCTTGGGGCTCTGAGATCAGCCCGGATACGGGCAGCCCTTACCTTGCAGGTTGCAAAGAACCTGCTTTATCCGGGTGACGATGTCACCTGGGCGGGAGGAGAGCGCCTCTGATTCTTATGCCCAGTTCAAGGAAACTGAGGCCCGGAGAGGCTGAATGAGCACGGGAGACCGTCTAACTCACTCAACAGACTTCACTTCACAATGTTTTCTTTTGCACTGGCTCCTCTGAAGAGTGATAAAAGGCTATCTCCAAAGACTCTCAGGGGACCGGTTTTTGCTAAGACGTCAGGCCCAAAGAAAAACTTTGAAATCAAAGCGAGGTTGAGTCCGGGCGTGGCGGCGCATGCCTGTCATCCCAGGGGCTCGGGAGGCTGAGGCAGGAGGATTGAGAGTTCAAAGCCAGCCTCAGCAACTTAGCGAGGCCATAAGCAATTCAGTGAAACCCTGTCTCTCAATAAAATATAAAATAGAGCTGGGGAGGTGGCTTTTCAATCCCTGGTCACTCCCCTCCTCCCCGTCCCCCCCCCAAAAAAGTGAGGTCAAATGTATTGTTAACATCTTGAGCAACTTTGAGGATCGGCTATGATATTTCCATTCTATGGATGAGAAACTCAGGTTCAGAATGGTGATGTCATTTCCACGTGGCTGCACAGCTCACCCTTGAAACGAGGTCTTAGGAAATAATACGGGACAGGCGCGATGGCACACACCTGTCATCCCAGTGGCTTGGGAGGCTGAGGCGGGAGGATCAAGAGTTTGAAGCCAGCCTCAGCAACTTAGAGGGGCCCTGAGCAACTTAGACCCTGACTCAAAATAAAAAATATATAAAAGGGCTGGAGATGTGACTCAGTGGTTAAAAAAGAAAGAAAGTAAGAAACAATACTGTCACGGCAGGTCCTGCATTTCCAAAAGGTGTCCTGCGGTGAGTACAGTGGGGTCCATCATTCGAGATGGTCCTAGGACCTGGCCTCCTTCCCCCTCTGCAGGTCTCGCTCACATGGTGTCTCCTGCTGGGCCTGCGTGTCTTTAACACCCCTGTGGCTCTTCCTCTTCTCCACCTCTGACCCAGGAGAAGGGGGACCCTGCTTATTAGCACTTGCCACCAATATCCTGCTGCTGGAATTTCAGAGCTTTCTTTTGCTTTCACTATTTTCCTTGTCCAAGGATACTTTTTACTTATGAATGTGATGCTGGCTTTTTATCTATGTATATGCACAGTTTTTATAATGATGATAAGACAATCTCCCTGTGAGATTAAGTAAAAAGGTGATTTAATAAAAACATCATAAGTAAATGATCCCACTGATGAGATAGGGTCTTGCCGAGTGGCCTGGGCTGGCCTCAACCTCCTGAGCTTGAGCGATCCTCCTGCCTCAGCCTCCCCAGTTGCTGGGACATAGGCATGCACCACCACGTCTGTCTCTAGAACTTTTTTCTGCTGCTGGGCTTGTACCCAGGGCCTCGTGCGTGCTGACTGAGCTCCACCTCTGAGCTCAACTGTGGCAATAATCTTGAAGGCAGCACTCAGACACCTGCTATTTAGGACACACATATCATGCCCCCTTTGGCCACCCGGGCTAAGGTAGGGACCTAAGTGGCCCCACCAGCTTGGATGGTGCAGCTCAGCTCCCCAGAGGCATCTGCTTGGGTATGGAGGCTGCGTCCGAACATCAGAGGCCGTGCCACTGCCCGTCAGTCCACATTTGCTGATGTTTAACTCCTTCCAAATGGAGAGGAGCTTCCAGCTTCAGAGCAGTGACTGAGCATGAGATGCCCACCCCCACCCCCAGGGGACATTTGACAAGATCTGGAGTCATCATCACATTCTGTCACCATGGGTCGCGTGCAGAGACGCTGCTGGTGTCCGGCAGACCCGGGTCGCAGAAGCCGCTGGGCGTCCTGCAATGCATGCGACGTCCCCACAAGGAGGATTTCCAGGCCCGGAACCTCAGCGGAGCCCCATTTAGAATATCCAGCACTGGAAGGTGGAGAGGGTCCGGGAAGATCCTGGAGTTGAGTTTTGCTGAGTGCTTGCAATTTGTTATTTTTTTTCTGTCTTCCTGGCTGGCTCTTGTTTTAGCAAGCTTCCTCCCATTTCAGGCTGGCTGATGGATGCCTAGCCCTGCAAGTTTATATTGGTAAAAGAGAAGCTATTGATCGACAGGAGCAGTTATTTGTTGACGTGACAGTCTTCCATCACTGCCGTAATGGTGCAAAAGCGTGCTGGGTTCCTGCAGCCACAAATGGCCTGGCAGGAGCCCTGTGCTTTTCTGTAAGCTTCACGTTGCATTTTGTTTCGAGGGGCGTCTGGGTGAGGAAACGCTTCCTGGTAGGTCTGCAGTTACCGGCCAGTGGGTGCTTCAGACTCTCAAGTGGCTGCGTGATGGTGCTGACGTCAAAGAACTAACCCCAGGCCATTTGCTCAGCCTCTATGTCTGTCTTGCACCCGACTGGGCGTTCCGAGGACAGGAGCTAGGTCACGTTCACTGCCCCCTCAGCTCCCAGCATCTTTCTGCCACCTAAGGTGGAGTTAGTGAATACTGTTTGAAGGAGTGCTCCTCGGCTCTGAAGCTCACATCCTGGGCCGAAACAAAGTGATGGCGTTTCTCTTTTACAGATAGCGACACTCCTGTCCTGGAGGGCCAGGATCATTCAGCTGGAGGAGCCGGAAGATGGCTGCCTGTTTCCATTACATCCTTGCTAAAGGCGCTGCGAACTGGAACATCTACCCGTCACAGACTGTGAAAACCTCCTGGCTGAGGGAAAGGACAGGGAAGCAGAAGCATGTTGTCAGGGGCACTGAGGTTGAGGGACCTGGAGTGTCCTTGGGTTCTCCAAGAACCTCAGTGTCTTCTTCTCCACAATGGGGTTAATCAGAGCACCCGCCTTATCCACTGGTCAGGAAGGTGGATTAAACAAATACATGCGAAGCCCCAAAGCCCAAAGCACAGGGTGGCGGTAAGAATTCTGGAAAACTCGGGCTATTAGCGAGGCGTGCATGTGTGTGGTATTTCTCTTTACAGCAAAAGAATGACATTCTGCCTTTCTGAGGACTAACAGGAAAATTGCCATGGAGTGGCTGAAGACAGAGCCAGCTTCCCCTCCCCGCCACCACTGTGGAAAATTAGCTCTTTTGCTTAAGAGCACACAGACCCTCGAGGAAAGTAAGACATAAAACACAGGCAGAGAGTAGAGGCTGGGGAAATGCCATCTTTTTACTGGCACTACTAGAGGGAAATATGCGGACTGTATAATGCCATCATAAATAGGGTTATTTGTAATGTCAAAGTCACAATGCCAGCCACAGCGCCCGCCTCGCTCACCCCTCCTCTAGGAACGCTTCCTAACCCAGCACAAAAATTGCAGGAAAATGTGAATAATATTTTCATCCATCCGGGGTTCATAACAATACATAGCTAGGTTATTCCCACAGGCTTCAATATGGGGTTCTCTGCTTTTCCACAAGAATATTGGTTCTTTTTTTAATTTTTGGTTTTTTAAATGAAAAATCATTTAAAGGCATTTTTTAGAAAGAATGAGGCGCTGGAGTTTATATCTTGACCAACCACCAATGGCTCTCACGCCCCTCCCTCCCCGTTATTCCAGTGGGTATGGGAAACCACCGTTCCCACCAAGGAAGCAGCTGGGGGAAGTCGTCACTTAGTGGGGCCGAGCGTGATGACTTGGTTGTTGTGCAGTTTGCCCTTTCAGTCTCTCTGCGTCTCAGTAGACACACACACACATACACACACACACACACACACACACACACACACCTTACATGAACATGCATGCACATTTTCGAGACATGTGGTCAACCCAGCATCTCAGGGACAGAGATGAGGTCTGTGTACTTCAGAATATCTGGTCAACCCAACACACACACACACACACACACACACACACACACACACACACCTTACATGAACATGCATGCACATTTTCGAGGCATGTGGTCAACCCAGCATCTCAGGGACAGAGATGAGGTCTGTGTACTTCAGAATATCTGGTCAACCCAACACACACACACATGCACACACACACATGCACACACACACACACACACACACACACACTTACATGAACATACATGCACATTTTCCAGACATCTGGTCAACCCAGCATCTCAGGGACAGAGATGAGGTCTGTGTACTTCAGAATATCTGGTCAACCCAACACACACACACACGCACACACACACACACGCGCGCACACACACATATACCCCACACAGTAAGGGATGTCTGGGCTCCTGAGAGAGACGGCATGTTGACCAGGCAATCATTTCTAAGTTAGCTATAGGGAGGGCACTCAAAAACCCTGGAATAAAAGCATATGATTTGTTTGTGTCTCTTTTTTGAAATTTAATATGCATTTGCCCCCTGCCACGGAATCTGTTTTGCATTTTGTTCTAAAATGGAGCAGATTGTAATTTTTTTTTTTTCTAATTTCAAGATTTTCCTTATCCCGGGACAGGAGCCTAACAAATTAACTTGGCCTTTGGAGGGAATTGGTTTTTCTTGAATATTTCAGTTCAATTGTTTAAGACCAGAAGTGAAAATATTGTTTTTATGGACAGAGGAAAGGGGAGGCGGTGGGAATTATGTGTGTGGGTTGAGGGCTGGGAGTGAGTTTGAATGAAATTAACTTTTAATACCAGAATATTTCAATTTGAAACAAAAGGATGAATTTTTTCCTTTCTTTCCTTTTCCTTCAGTATCTCCTCTCCTCATTAGGAAAGGCATCTGGGCTGACTGTATAAAATGTGAAAACTTAGCAAAGCATAAAGAAAAATATATTGTCCATCATCTAATGGTGCAGAGATAGCCGCTGTTAAACCTTGTGATTTATTTCCTTCAGGTAGAGATAATGCTGTAGATACAATTTTGAATCATTTTTCATACACTGTCCTTTCATGAGCATTTTCTCATATCATTAAATATTCATGATTCATAATTCAAAACGATTGTGATATATTTGATTATACCACAATTTTACCTAACTTTTTTTTTTAACTGATGGATGTTTTGCTTTAAAAAAAAAAAAAAAAACTTTATTGTAAGCATCAGTGTGAGGAACATCTTTGTGCATAAATCAAGGTGGCATTCAAAGAAGTTCAGAGAGCGTAGAAAATAGGGCGTGGGGACAGAGGGTCAGGCAAAGAAATAGATGTGTGCCCTACTATGAATTCTGGACTTTATTCAAATAGTGCCATTAGTGATTGTGATGAAGATGTTGATGAGCTAATACGCATCGAACCTTTACACCCCACTAGACATCTCTCCAAAGGGTTCTTATTTGTTAATTCGATTCATCTTTGCAACAGCCCTGCTCTGTAGGTACAGCTCAGAAACCGGAAGCAGGGAGAGGTGGACCAGCTAGCCACAGTAACAAAGCTGGCAGGAATCTCGGCTCCAGAGTGGACATGGCTCACCACTGTGGCCGTGCATTACCTTAGGGCAGCGGAGGAGGACAGAGGCAGTGACCTCTGGTGGCACAGAGGACAGAGGGAAGAGAATGATTCTAATCAGTGCTTGGGAAGTTGGCTGGACCGGAAATGGATCTGCAGATAGAGGGACAAGAAGACTTGAGGGCTGCCTTGCAGGGTTGGGCCGCTGGGAGGAGGGGGGAGTCATGGGCTGAGGTGAAGGGACAGCGGATGACGTTCCCAAGGTCATTCAGCTACTTGGTGGAAGAGGTGGGATTCTGAGCACAGAGCCTGGAGTCTCTGGGTTCGGAGATGGTCGGGAAGAGAGTCTGGGTACAGCCAGGGCGACCCAGGTTGTGTGACTCCCTCGAGAACACACAGCAGCTCTGAGGGATGGAGCCCGGAGCCTGGGGGAGGCGGGAGGCTGGGAGGTGTCCATCCCCCACTGCCTGACTCAGGAAACTTCCCAGCAGAGCCACTGACCACTCAGGGGCTTCTGAGAGTGACTTGGCAGAGAGTTGGGGGTCCATTCATCTTGGGGAGCCTTTCCGTGTGAATCCAGTGGACTCGATTTTCTTTCAGGGTGTACTTTAGGCAAGAGAGGTGATGCAGGGGGCGGACGACTCGGGCCTTGGAGAGTGGCCATTCTAAGTTTGAACGCAAGGGCTTCCATTTCTGTCTGGTGACCGGGGCTCCTATGGTGATCTAAAATGAAGTCATGTCTAAAGCCCCCCAGTGTCCCCCAGGCACAGGGACTGAGATGCACACACTAGGTCAGCGGGAGCTTCCTTTCCTTCCCCCGCCGCCCCTGTCTGGCCTACTCGGTTGAAGGCCTGCACTCTGCTCTCGCCGTCTCCAGGCTGGTATTTTGTGGTTCCTAACTGGAGTGGGGGCTCTGGCAGCTGGGGATCACTCGCACCTCACATCTCACACCCCACACCTCACGTGGGTCCTTCTGATACACAAAGCGCTCCCCGTACACAGTTAAGGTTAAGAACGTTCCCATTTAACCCACAAAGAAATGGGGCCTCGGAGAAGCAAGATGACCAGACAACTTTAAGGTGCAGAGAGGCCTTGGACCCTCGACCCTCAAGCCCTGGTCTCTGTTCTGTGTGGCATCCTCTCTTCGGCCATCCCAGGGGGAGGGAAGCCCTGAGCCCTGCAAGGCAAACCCACCCTGGTTTAAAAATAAAATGCTGCCTTTTCCCTTATGACGGCCTCTCCGTCCTGGGAGTGGATGGTCCCCGCCAGGATTTCAGCCTTGTTCCTTCTCACGCGCTGGTAATGTCCCTTGGAGCTCAGAGATGCCAGCTGTGACCCAAGCAAGGAGCGGGACTTCTAAACTCAGCCCCAACCTGCCATGAGGGCTTCGGCACTGGAACTCGCAGCAGCTGTACCCCGAGCTACTTGACCAAGCCGCTAGCGTCTCGCACACGGTGGCTCACAGAAAACAGAAACCACAACCCAGACCCCCAACACCAAAGCCCGTCCATGCCTCCCCAAAGGACACCTTAAGTGACTTCTCATCAATGCATGATTGATACGGCTAGGCCTTTGAAATAGGCAGCTCGGGCCGAGCCTGAGCCTCGCTGGTCACCAGCTGTGTGGTTTTAGGCAAATGTCTCTCCTTCTCTGAAACTCAGTTCCCTAGACAGCCAGCTGTGGTTTTTGTTGGTTTCGTTCCCTGCTGTACCCTCAGTGCCAAGAAGGGTGCCCGGCATACGGCGATCTCCGAAAGTGTCTCTGGATGCACCGGTGAGTGGATCCGACGGGCAGAGCTGGTACTGCCCCCCACCTGGGGCGCCCCAGCTGCCAGGAGATGAGGTGTGAGTGGGGCCAGGTTCAGTGCGTGGCCTGCCTGGGCCCCGAGATGAGTGGCGGCTGGTATTTTTGTGACTGCTGCCATGCTCTTGGGAGGTGACCCCACCCCCCGTGGCGGGGTTCCACTAGGGGTGCTGAGTGACCCGTCTCCCCAGGACACGGTGCACAGAGGGCAGCAGCCTTGGGCAAGGGAGGAATCTGCCTGTGGACGCAGAGCGCTGCGCAGGGGGAAGCGGGGGCCGCATCCTGTCGTCTCTAGCCCTCGTGGTGGCCCCTCTGCTCCAGGTCCTAGTGAGCGTAGGAAGCATTTGGACACCCAAGGGAGAGGTGAGTCTTGGGACTCAGCTGGAGGCGCCGGGCAGGGGCAAGGCTGTGGCAGGAAGCGGAACTGGAGGATGCAGCCGCTCAAGACCCTTAGGCCCTTGCAGGAGCGTCCTGGGGGTGCAGCCCATCACCACCGGGACCACCCATGACCTCCAGGTCTCCCTGAGCTCTCTGGAGACAGTGCTGCCTCAGTGGGGGAGGCTGGGCTGAGCGCGGGGACAGTCAGCCCAGGGGTGATCGGACCAACGCCCCGGGTCCCGCCGCACGGCTGCCCCAACACAACACCGCGCGCTGAGGCTACCTCGCAGCCCCCCTTGACGGCTCCCTGAGGAGATCATCCCAGCCCACGTGGCACCAGGGATGGGATTACAAGTGACAACACGAGATTCCCACCAACGTCCCCTAAGTCAGACGGTGACTCGCACATGGCAGGCCCCTACACAGTATCTCGTGGGAATGCGACGTTCCTGATAGGTCACCCCTCGACCCAGCATGGCTCCCCTACACCACTGAGCCCCAGCACACCCCAGGCCAGTCCAGAACCCCGTCAGCTGTGCAGAGCTGGCCCAAAGAAATGGAAAGAAAATACCAGAAAGGGCTATGGCTTTGGAAAACCCAGTCTTGCTCCTAACCCAACTTTTTGGTCGCCTGTGCCTGGGGTTTTCCCAGCCCTGGGGATGGAGAAACCAAACATGCAGCCCTGAATCTGCCAGCAGGCACTATTTCTTTGTCTTGAACGCCGACGCTGCTGTCTTCCGTTGCCTGGGCTTGGCTGACCACCGTCAGGGTGGCCGGTTCCAACTGGGGACTTGGAGAGAGTTCCAAGGGAGAGCCAGGGGAGGCTGCCAGGGCTGCAGTGCTAAGGATGGGCTTCTCGGCGTCGTGGCTGGAACCGGGCCGTCCACCGGCAGCTGGGGCGGGCCGCCGGCCCATCCAAGACAAACCTCAAACCCAGCGCTCCATTTGGCAGACGGGAGAAGCTAGGAGACACTCGCTCCCTCTGCACCAGGAGTGGACCCAGGGAGCCTACTCTTGGTCTTTTTCCTTTTTAAACAAACCGGCTGGCTTTTAAGATCCTCAAAATCCCATTAAAGGCTTTTACCCCTTCCTAGATGGGAGGCATGTGATGGCAGGGCGGGGGACAGAGGGCAGAGGCCTTGAATCCCTCTCCCCTGCCGGTAATGGTGTTGGATGTAAACACTCCTCTGATGAAGGCCCGGGTGTGATTACAGGACGGCTGGGGAGAGAGGAAGTGTCCGCAAGCCACAGGGAGGGACGTGGCCCTTTGAAGGAGCTTGGCATTTATTTTCACCCCCCACCCCGCCTCCCGCCATGCCGGCCCTACCACTTTTCTCCGCTGCCTTTCTTCTCCGAGTTCCTGGTACTGTAAACACAGGGACAGAAATTAGATGTGGGCAAATCTGTTAGACATTTTAAGTCGAAGTGGGGTTGGCCGCTGTCTCACTCTGCGGGACATGCGAGACGGAGCTAATAACTCCGTAATGGCTCTTTTGTTTTTGTCTGGGGACTGGCGGGTGGGAGGCGGAGGGCAGGGGACACGGGTGGGCAGCGGGATGCGGGAGGGAAGCCACTCCAGGCTGCCCCCGTGGAACCAACCCAAGCCCCGACCTGGGGGCCGCAGGGGGCCAGGCCAGGCTGCTGCCCCAGGACCTTGGGATGGGCGGCCAGGGAGTGACCTCCTGGGCCAGCACGATCTGGGCCGTGCTCCGAGTGCCTGGGTCGCAAAGCTCCTCTTCTCGACTGTTTCAAGCTGCAAACTTGAACGCGGCCCCCGAATTTGTTCCATCCGTGAAATTCCCAGTGACGTCAATGGGGTTCCATATGCGAAACACGTGCCGTCCGCGGACCGCGGAGCGTTACCAGGGCGCGGAGCCTCGGCCCTGCGGATTTCACGTCTGCATGTTTTGCTGTCTGGAAACTTCTGCCAGGGATCCAGTTCCTGTTCTTAATTCTGGTCAGATGGCGGGAGCGGGGGCCTGGAAACCCACAACGGGAAGCTCCAAGGAGCAGCCGTCTGATGAACTCAGCGCATGTGCATCGGGGGCCTGCGACCCGGAGCGGGGCTGGGGGTCGGGGACCGGGGTGAGGGACCAGCCCGGCCTCCGCGGGGAGCGCAGAGTCTGGCGTGCTGAGCAGTAAATCCGTGATTTCTCAAGGAGCGATTTAATGGCAGCCAGTCGGGAGCCACAGAGGAGGAGGGCGCACGCTGGAAACCGGGCGCCCCGTCGAGTCCCCGGGAGGCGCAGGCGGCGGGGTCCGGTCTTTATGCTCAGCAGGAGGCCTGTTGAATCCAGGGGTCTGTAACCTGGGGTCCAGGGACACTTGACTTTTAGGAGTTCTGTGACCTCGGATGCGTCAACTGTCCCCGACGCCGTCCAGAGGAGATGTTTCCTCTCTTCTCCTGGAATTTTGACTTCGATGTTTGGGTGTTTAAACTCTCCTGGTAGAGTGCCCGGCGCTTCATTAGTGATAACAACGAGAGATCTCGGGGGGCACACGTTTGATGCCTGCTTTAGACCAGGCGCTGGGTAGGTATGCGTGTTCTCATAAAGGGTTTGACTTCATTTTCGCCAAAGAAGTTAATGGGAAAACTGCAGCTCAGAGAGGTTAAGTCAGCTCCCTAAGGCGGCACAGCTATGGAGTGATGAAATTCTAATTCCAGCCCAGGACTTTGAACTCTCCTATCTCTTACTTCTTCCAACAATATCTTGCTTTTCAGGCCTTTTAGGTCTAGTGATAGCTGCTGCTTATATTAGATTACAAATCTCCCAAGGGCAGGGACTATACCCTTTGCCTCTTTGTTATCAACATTTTCAAATATACACATAGAATTCACTCTGTGTATTTATGATCTGTGTCATCTCTGGGATACTTCTTTATGTCTGATTTTAATATTTTTTCTGTTGTGGATTAAAAGTCTACTTGCAGTGGGTGATATCTGCTCAGTCCGTGTGTGTCAAGCCTGGTTGCCCCTTTTCATTTCCTTTCAGAACTCACACAATGCCACTGGCCGTTGGCGATGCCCTGGTCCCTTCTTTGGGATGCTCCAGTTCTTGTTTGCAAAACACTGGAGGCTGGGAGTCAGAAACCTCTGCTGTAGACCTTCTCGGAGGGACCAACGTCCAGAGGAGTGGTCTTCAGGCCCTGGCAGGGTGGAGGGGACAGCCACTCACTCACTGCAGGGGCTCACCCGACTCTGGCTTGGTGCAGCCACTCGGAGGGAGGCGGTAGATTCAAGAGTGCTGTGAGTCTTTGGGGCTCTTTATTTCGGGGGGTGAAGTCTAATTCACTCTTCTTTTTTAAAATTTTTAAATGTTTTAAACTTTTAAATTTTTTTTACATTTTGATAGACCATACATAAATGGAGTGTAATCTCTCATTTTTCTGATGGTACATATTGCAGGATCACATCGGTCACACATGTACATGAGGTAGTAATGTCTGTTTCACTCCACTATCTTTCCTACCCCGGTGCCCCTTCCCCACCCTTCACTCCCCTCTACCTGATATAAAGTGACTCTCTTCTTCCCTAGCCCCCCAACTCCCTTATTGTGAATTAGCTTCCGCATATCAGAGAAAACCTTCGGCCTTTGGTTTCTTGGGTTTGGCTTATTTTGCTTAGCATGATAGTCTCCAACGCCATCCATTTACCAGCAAGTGCCAGAATTTCATTCTTCTTTACTGAGTAATATTCCACCGTGTGCACAGGCACCACATTCCCTCTACCCATTCATCTGCAGGACACCTAGGCTGGTTCCACAGCTTAGCTATGGTGACCTGAGCTGCTGTGAACATTGATGTGTCAAGTTGTGTCAAGCTTTAGCCATTTGCTTGGCCAATAGAATGTGGTGGACATGCTACTCAAGAAGTCCAGGCCTAGGTCACAGGCACCTCTCAGCTCCCTCCTGGGCCTTTTGCAATACCTGTTCTTGGGACCAGCAGCCATGTTGCCAGCAAGTGCAGGAAACCTCATGAGGGAGTCCCCGTGGAGAAAGGGAAGCCACTGGGCCACCAGGTCAAGCCAATCACGTCTCCTGCCTGTAACCACGGCATAATGAGTCCTGCTCTTATGTATAATAAAAATGCACCAATAAAAGAACAGAAGTCCAGGTGCACCAGAACCCAGGCCCCGGCTGACGCGGAGTCTTGGGGTGTGAATGGGCCGTGTGGCGGGTGACTCTTGGGCCTTCCCTCATCTCTGCAAGAAGAGAGATGAGCCAGGTCTGCCGATCCCGGCCACGTCACAGATCTGTGAGCGAAGCGATGGCTGCGGACTGCGGCTATCGGAAGCCGGTTCTTTGGGGGTGGTTTGTTATGCGGTAGCAGATACCCAGGGGCCTCTCCTCTGGCACGCCTGCTCATCTGTCTCAGATGCAGGGTGGGGCAGATAGCGATGGGAAGCCGCGGCCAGGAAGAGCCGCCTTGGAAACCCCTTTGCTGGGTGTTACTTTCAAGCATGGCTTCTTAGGGAATTGAGGTGGAAGATGATCGGGTAGAGGCCCAGCTTCCCTTTCGTCCTCTGCTTTAGCTCCTTTACGTCCTGGGATCCTAATGATGCCTAAGGGGGAGCCATTTGCAAAGAGCTTCGAGGAGACACACCATGTTAAACGTTCCCCATCGATGAGCTCATTTATTCCTCACGACAGTCCTCCAGATAGTACATTATTATCCACATTTCATAGGTGAGAAAACCAAGAAATTGAGGCACAGAGACATTTTCATTTTTTAAATTTTAATTACTTATTATTTTTAAATAGTGGGGTCGGACCCAGGGGCACTGTACAACTGAGCTCCGGCTCCAGCATTTAAAACACTTTTTAAAAAAACTTTCGAAACAAGGTGTTGCTAAGTTTCTGAAACTGGCCTCTAATTTGTGATCCTCCTGTCTCAGCCTCCTTCTAGTTGGGATTCAATGACCTGAGCCACATGCCCAGTCACAGAGAGTTTAAATAACCTTCTCAGAACCACATAGCTAATAGAAGCAAAAATCGAATCGAGGTAATCTGGCCTCAGCCTTGAGTCTCTAAAATTAATTCTCTGTACTTTTTTTTTTTTGGGGGGGGGGGTGCTGGGGATCAAACCCAGGGCCTTGTGCTTACAAGGCAAGCACTCTACCAACTGAGCTATCTCCCCAGCCCCTCTCTGTACTGTTTTATAACCTAAGTTTAAATTTGAACAAAAATATTTTCTGTTAAAAGAGATACCCAAGATGATTGCGCTTGGTCCTTCCGGTGTATTTTTATGGCCTAGCACAGTGCGAGGCTCAGGATTTGGAGATGGATTGGACATTTAGGCATTGTGCTCCATACTTTGTTAAAATGCATGACCTCATTAGGTTTTTCACAACCATCGGGTCGATCCCCACTTTACAGAGGAGAAACTCAAGGCACAGAGAAATCTAGGCATGTGCTCGAGGTCACGTGGCGTCTGACCAGAGAGTCAGAGCGCTTGATGGCACTAACTTGCTGCTCCCTGGTTTTGTTCGCGGTCTAGCTGGGGGACAAGGCTAAACTATAGTTGCAATACCACGGTGCAAATATTCTAAACTAGGGAGGCTAGGAGGTGAGGAAAGTACCTAAATTCGCCCAGGGAATTAAGGGAGCTGCTTTAAAAAAAAAGTCCAAGAACCCCTCAAAAATACCCCCTTTGCCAATCGCAGAAAGGAAAGAGGTCTCCCAGCAGAGGATAGGTGGGCAGAGACGCAGCAGGTCTCAGTTGTGACCACCAGGACACTAGCAGATGGTCTGCTTGGTGAGGGGATCGCTGGGCAGGGAAGCTCAGGAGGTGGGCAGGGCGGATTCGGAAGGGGGCTTTCCGCCCCATCCAGCTCTGAGCGCCTCTCAGCAGCCATCCTTTGACATCACTCAGAAAGGAGGGGCGTCAACACAAGCCCGTCCCTTATCTGGCCATGTCGGCTCCAGCTCCTTCCCAGTTTGGAAGCCGCCTTTGCAGAAGGCAGAGGTCTCTGCAGTTCACACGGGCCTGTCTGGCTCCCAGGAACACATTATTTATTTCCCGTAAGTGCCTGTCTCCCTCTTCCTCAAACATGCTCAGGGTTACAACTTTCTCTGCTTCCTGGGGGAGTTGCCCACTCCACGCAGTAATGACTCACTCCGCAAAGGCTGTCTCCAGCGCTCCCTCCGGGCCCCTCTCCCCTGACCCCTTGCAGCTGACCAGTGAGAGGGCCGCCATGTTGGATCTCCTGGGGAACCAGTGCTCCTGGGGGAAACTCCTTCCCCTTCTCCCTTTCCTTAGTCTGAAGCCAGTGGCATCTAGTTTGCATCTTCCCACCTCTTTCTACACATCCAACCGTGAAGACTGAGATGTGTCTGCTTATAATACAGTTATAAAATCGACCTCATGCCCAGGTCTTGTGACATGGGAATGGATGAATCCATTCACAGGTACAACCTCATTTAACATCTTGGATGTCACTCTTCTTGAGAATGAAGACGTGTGTCATGCTCAATTCACCTTTATCACATCCAGCCAGGTCCAGGGAATGGACATGCCCAAAGGCCTCACACAGACGGCAAGCTGCAAATATAAAGTATCAATGATCATTGTATCGCTAGTAACGAAATTAGTGATAACAATGGGAGTCGACCGTGAAGAAGACTGGTTAACCTGACGGCCTGGGTTTGAATTTCACCTTCTCTCTTTAATAGCTGTGTGACCCTGGGCAAGTTGGGTAACCTCTCTGTTCCTCAGTTTCCTTATTTCTAAAAAGGCGATTGTGTTTTTTACCAAAGCTAAAGGGCTGTCACAAAAGCTAAAGCAGTAGATATAGAAATAGTGGCACATCACAAGCAGCATAGACAGAATTTGTTGCTATTCTTTAAGAACTTGTTTCTACATTTACATGGGGAGATCTTGACTTCCCTTTTAAATAAAAACACCTCTCCGGTTTCAGAAGGTGGTGTTCTGTAATTTACCCTCAATAATAAAAACGAGTGCTCTCAAGAATTTGTAGTAAGTAGACCCCTCCCTTTTCAGAAAAGACCGTTAGATGTAAAACGGAAGTTTGGATGCAGGTCATGGGTTTGGATGGCTTTGGCCACGTTTTTCTTTTTCTTTTTCTGTTTGTGTAACTATCACCTAGTATTCCCCTAAGGGATGGTAAAGGTTAAAAAAAAAATAGGGAGTTGGGGGAGAATGTATGAAAGAGATTAAGGCCCGGTATGAAAACTATTTTTATAGACAGTTTGCTCTGAGCTTTGAAGTGCAGTAGGGAAAGATGTATTGCTATCAGCTTGGATTTCGCACCTATTCAATCCGGTGGCCAGGTAGTGACGAGCCAGCCCCTCTGGGTATAGAGGAATGAAACAGAGCAGGCAAACTGTCAAAGCCCCCCGCCCCCCAGCTGCAATTTCATCCACGGGGTCCATTTGGATTCACCAGAAAGTACTCATATGGCTTTTTTCCCTCTAAATTAGAAAGAGAGCGTTATTGTACTGAAAATATTTCGCAAAAAGAAAGAAAGAAAGAAATCCTCACCTCTCATCCGAACACCCTGAGGCAAAACCATTTCCCACGGTACATGTTGCTGGCTGGTCCTCACCCCGATCACAGGGCTGCGGGCAGGACTCACTCCTGAGCATCTTCAGATTATTTTTTAGAATATTTTTCAAGTTGTCAATGGATCTTTTATTTTATTTGTTTATTTCTACGTGGTGCTGAGGATCGAACCCAGGGCCTCACACGTGCCGGGCAAGCTCTCTGCCCCTGAGCCACCACCCAGCCCTCTTTTGCTTCTTAAGTGGGCAGTTTATGGTCTTCTCCTTTCCACTTTCCCCTGGGGAAACCCTCTGGCCACCCAGGCTGCTGTGTCCAGGATTGGAAATGGAGTAACTCTCCGGCCTCTAGTTCTTCCACTGAGCACGGCCCACCGCCCAGGTCCAGTAGAGGGGCCCGGCCTCTTCCCCACGCTCGCCATGGGAACCTGGTAGCTGCCGCAGCATCCATACTGTGGAATTACATGGACTCGCCTTCATCCCCCTGGGACCAGCCGAGCTTGTTCCTGTTTGGGCTTTTTTTTTTTTTTTTTTTTTTTTTTTTTTGGTACTGTGGATTGAACTCAGGGACCACTGAGCCACCTCCCCGGCCCTATTCTTTATTTTATTTAGAGACAGGGTCTCACTGAGTTGCCTAGGGCCTTGCTTTTGCTGAGGCTGGCTTTGTACTCTGGATCCTCCTTCCTCGGCCTCCTGTTGGGGCCTTCTCACTGCCTGGGATGCTCTTCCCAACTTGCACTCCAGCCCCTTCTCTCTCCCAAGGACACCTCTCAGAGGCCCTCCTTGGCCACCTGACACACACCCAGGCCTCACTCTCTGCCCCGTTGCCTGACGGTTTCCTCCCGGGCGCTGGCGGCTCTGGCCTGGCCCCCACACCTGCTTCCTCCTGAGCCCAGCACCGCTCCTGGCTCAGTAGTCTCTCTCCATCAGCGAGCGTTCGGTGGGTGGGTGGGACGTGGCTCCCAGGCCTGCTTCTCCAGGGAAACCCCCTTAGGCTGCCTTTGCCTTCGCTCTGGGACACTAAGCTCACCCCCCAGTCCCAGGCACCTCCGGGGGGAGCAGGCATGGCCAGGCCTTGGCACAGCCCCTCACCCTCCCCTGAGTCCCTGGCAGGCCCGGCAGGCCTGCGGAGTGGCCTTCCCTCGGGGGACCCTCCAGCCCTGACTTGGCTTTCCTGCCTCGCCCTGGGGACACGTGGGCCCCAGAGAGTGTGTGTGTTGTGGGTCTCTGTGTGTGCGGGAGCAGGTGCGAGTGTGCACGTGTGCCTGGGAGTGTGCACACGTGTGAGCGTGTGTCTGACCGTGTGTGGTGCGTGTTGGCCTGTGCGTACGTGCGTGCGAGGCACAAGGGGTGACTCCACTCTGAGTCACTGGGGCTGCTGCGACTGCCCCCAGGGAGGTCAGATGGGCTCCAAGCCGGAGCCTGTCTCCAGCCTGGCGCGTGCGTGCGGAGTCCACTGCTTGGGTGGGCAGGAGGGGTGCCCGGCCGGCCCCGCTCACTGACCATGCAGCAGGAGCGGACAGCTGAGGACTGGCTGGACCACCCACAGGTCCCTGCGCGGCGGGGAGAGGCCTGGAGCAGAGCGCAGGGTGGCTCGGCTCCTGGAGTCTTCTCCCCGCGGCAGCCCGCGGGAGCCTCCCTCCGCCGGGCTGTCCCCAGAGGCCTGCTCCTGGCACTGGCTGGAGGCTTGATCAAAGCTCCCCTGACCTCCCTGGAGCTCTGCGCTCCGCGCACGCTCGGCTCCCATCCCGAGACCTGTGCCAGGGGCTGTGTCTCCTGCCCCTCAGGTGAGACTCAGTGAGACGCCAAGGCATTGAATCCCAGCGGGGGTTTCTGTCCCTGCCTGTCCCCAGGTGCCTGTGCTACCTTCAGGCTGTCCACAGTGCCTCCTGAGCTGTCTGCTACCTTCCATTTCACACTGGGGGAAGACGAGGCACATGAGCTTCTGATGGTGCCCAGCCCCGCCGCACCCATGGGGCCCCATCTGTGGGACTCCAAGGCCTCTCTGCGCCCCCGTGGCCTCTGCGAGACCACAGAGTGCCAGGGAACCAGCCGCTGCCCTGAGCCTCCAATCCCTCCCTCCTGGAGGGCAGGGCGGAGCCTCCAGCCCATTGATTGCACAACCGGCATGCTTCAGTCTATTTCTTCATCTGTAAAATGGGCTTGATAATAGCAGGGCTGCTGTGAGCCGGACTAATTACCGTTTGGATGAGTTCTTTGAGATCCCCGGGATGAAAGGAGAGAGGGATGCCAAGGTCATTAACGCACAGGCATCCGCAGGGCCCGATCCAGGATTCCCCACGTCCCCCGCTTGGCAGCCTCGGCAGAAACCGCTGACTCAGGACATGGTTAGAGGGCAGGCGATACCCAGCGTGAGGCTTGGCGTGTGACAGCAGGGGAATGTGTCCCTGCAGTTTCCCAGGGGGAACGGCACCTCCTTCCTCATGGGCAGCCTCCTCTTCCACCCATGTACGGCCTTTGTCTGTGTCTTAAGGACAACGGGATGGGCTGAGGACCCATCAAGGCACTTCACCTAACATGACATTTTATTTATTTATTTTTGGTACTGGGGACTGAACCCAGGGGTGCTTAACCCCTGAGCCACATCCTAGCCCCTTTTATTTTGAGACAGGGTCTCACTAAGCTGCTCAGGACCTTGCTGAGTTGCTGAGGCCGGCCTCCAACTTGCAATCCTCCTGTCTCAGCCTCCCGAGTTGCTAGGATTCCAGGTGTGCACCACCATGCCTGGCCCCATGCTGTTTATTTTTAAATAGATGTTTTGTTTTAGATTAGTTTTAGATTTGCAGAAAAATCATGAAGCTTGCCTAGCTTTCCCATGGGCCCAGGCCAGTGTCCTCTATCTGTAACGTGGTAACAGGCAGAGACACAGCACTCACTGCAGCGAATGGACAGATGTTTATACCTTATTATTGACTGAAAGCCTTACTGTATTACTCAGATTTCCTTAGTCTTTCCCGAATGTTCCTTTTCTCTTTCAGGTTCCTCTCCAGGATGCCACGTGACACTCAGGTCGCAGTGGCTCCTTAGCCTCCTCTCGTCTGTGACGTTTTCTCAGACTCTCCTTGTCTCCGACACCCTGACAGTTCCGAGGGTTGCTGGTGGGACTGTGCAGCGTGTCCCTCCGTTGGGGTCAGTCTGGTGTGCTTCCCTCCTTTGACCAGGAGGCCGAAGAAGGGAGCTGCCTCTCGTCACCACCTCGTCAAGGGTGCATGCTTCTCCTGGCCGACGTCACCTGTCACATCCTGTCCTAAGGCAGCCTTCGTCCGCAGCAGAGCGTCGTTCAAGTTCATTCTCATAACAGGAGACCAGCAAGGCTGTGCAGAAGAATAGGG
>NC_136468.1:141821821-141856821 GCF_902686455.1 Sciurus vulgaris | reverse complement strand
TGTCAGTCCAGCATCACGTCCCTGCTATTCTGGTAAAAAGCGGCCCCTTTCTTCAGGGTGGCTCTTCCCAGGGGCAGTTGCCACCCCTGGCTCCTGATTGGAGGATGACCTAAGCCGGACCAATCAGAGTCCTTCCCTGGGATTTTGTATGCTCTGTGGTCGAGGAGGCTGGGAGGTGGAGCCCTGGGCTCCTGCAGCTGTTCTACTCTCTCCTGCTGCAGAACCAGGGAGGGCAGAATGCCCACCCTCTCTGAGGATGAGAACAGGCCAAACATAGAGTGAAGCCAAACCTGAGACAAGGAGAGTGAGAGAGAGAAACAGGGTGGGAACACGTGCTGTCTTTCCAGCCCCTGAAGCTTCTGAGATAGCCCCTCCTCTGGACTCCCAGATGTGTGTCAATAAATCCCCCCTGGGGCCCAGGCCAAGTCGAGGGAGATCTTGTCTTGCATCTGACATAGCCCAGGCGCTGAATCCTCTTCGGGCCTGGGATTTCCTGAACTCAGGCACCACATTCCAGTGACTTCTAGCTGAGCTACCATCCTCTCTCATCAGCTGCTGAAGGGCTGCCTTGGCACACAGACCACTGTCCAGATTCCAGGACCAGCAGAGGGCTCAGCTTCAACACCTCCTCCCTGGGGAGATGTTCCTGGACTCCTCCAGATTGCCCGGGAATCACCATTTGTAACACTCAAGGTGTCTGAATACTTGTCCCTGCAGAACCTCAGGCTTCCTCAGGGGACTCAAGTGTCCATCCCAGGATCAGGCCCAGAGTTAGACACTCGGCAGACTCGGTAAGTTCTATGTGTGTAGTGCTCGCTAGCTAGAGAGAAGTGGAGGAAGAGAAAATCTCTACTAAGCGTTTTCTTCCGGGCAGAAGTGATAAACAGATCTTTAACAACCAGGGTGGCATGAGAATGACTGAATTGGAACCTAATCAAGCCACATACAACCAGAATAATCAACAGGCTGTCTATAGGGAATCTGTCCCTACAACATGGCTTCCAAACTGGCAGTCTTAGGGCACACTTAGTGCTACCAGACCCTGAGAGGTACCCAGACTTTAGGTTGAGACCTCCTTCTACCAGTGTCTGCTCTGCCACTTCTCCAAGCAACCCCCACCCCTTCAGCTCCGCACAAGAATGTCATGTGCAAAAATTAGTTCCCTACTGGAATCCAGAGCTGCTTGTAGATCTAACCTTTTATTTCACAATAGGCAAAATTGGTTCAAAAGGGAAGGTAACTCACTGAAGCTAAGTAAAGCCAAGTCAGAGCCTATCCCCCTCTCCCAACCCTTCTGTCTACTGTGCTGCCCAAGGAGGACGGGCAGGGGATAGGAGCTCCGCTTCATGGTGACGAAGCTGAAGTCCGGAGGTGACGAGGCTTGCTGGCTGACTCCCAGTGCTCAGGACAGGCGCTGCGCAAGGTTGGAGTCTCCTGACTCCGCCGGCCATCTGTTGGCCGGCTCTTGCTTTAGATCCGTCTCTTCCCCTCAGTCTTTTTCTTTCGCCCTCTTGCCCCCCGATATTCTCATTTTATGCTTCTCTCTTTACCCCTCCTTCTCAGACATTGTGTAAACCCTCTGAGAATCGCGTCCTCAGGACTCTGCCGACTCCAGCCCTCAAACAGCACGGACTGCCCAAGCTGGTGAAGAGGAAGACAGCGGTGGTGCCGGGTGGGTACTTGCTGAGCTCTTGCTCTGGGTCAGGCAAGAGGACTTGCCTCGATCGTCTCGTGTCACTCACAAACCAGCCTCATGGAGTCGTGCTGCGGTGGCTCAGCCATGAGGTGCCCCACATGTGTGAGACAATGCCAGAGTGTTCAAAGGAGAAATGAGTAGCTCGGGAGAGCTCTGACCTCATCAGTGGATTAATCCAACCACAGGGACTAACTGGGTGGTCACTGTAGGCAGTAGGGTGTGGCTGGAGGAGGTGGGTCCCTAGGCCTGTGCCTTTGGGGTTTCTATTTTGTCCCTGGGGAGCGGAGCTCTCTCTGCTCCCTTGTCGCCGTGTCCTGAGCTGCCTTCCTCTGCCATGCCCTTACGCCCAGATGTTCTGACCCACTTTGGGGCAAGTGGAGAATCGGCCATCTATGGGCTGAGACCTCCGAAACCATGAGCCAAAATAATTTTTTCCTCCTCTGTGCTGTTCTTGTGAGGTCTTTTGGTGACAGCAACAGAATAGCTGATAAAAACGAGTACCATGCTTACATTCATGAAAGGCCATTTATTTCATGTCCACCAAGTGCCAGGAGCTGACAGGTTGATGAACACGTCACCTTTCGCTGCTTAGGGACAGACATTCCTAAGACTTACCAGCTTAAAACAGTATCCGTGTGGACCAGGCACTCAGGAGTGATGGAGCAGAGTGGGTCCAGCTCAAGGCTTTTAGGGAGGTGACAATCACAGTGTTAACTGGGGCACAGTCACGTAGAGGGCTGACTGGGGCTGGAAAATTGGCTTCCAAGGCAGTTCACTTCCACGGCTGGCGAGGTGGCGCTGGCTGGTGGCAGGAGGCCTCAGTTTCCCACAAGCTGACCTCCCCAGGCCAGCTTGAGTGCCTTACAATATGGCGGCCGACTTCTTTCAGAGCATGGGATCCAAGCAAGGGCAAGGTGGAAGCCGCAATACCTCTTATGATCTAGTACCCGTTGCCTCCACGGTCATATCCACAGCATCCTAAGCATCCTACTGTTGACCACAGGTCAGGCCTATTCTGTGGGGGAGAGGTCTGTACAAGGGCACCAGTGCCAGAGTATGGGTCCATTGAGGAACATGCTAGAGGGTGGCCACCACGGTCAGTGATTATAGAGATGCAGAAACTACCTTCACGGATGTCCATCGGGTCATCATGCCACTTTAACATTAAGGGAAACAAAATTCACATACACACACACACACACACACACACACAATTTCTTCAAGGTCCACATTTAGGCACCTCTGAAGGGTGGAGACATGAAACAGACACAAATGCACACCCAACAGGCTTCCCCCTCTTTCCTACTACGAGGTAGCTGGGAATCCCAGAATGGCCCAAGCCACTGAAATTTCAGCTTGGCAGGATCCAGCACCCAAGGTTTGGCCAAACTCCAGCAACCTCACCCCTCCTGCCCTCTCTGTGGATCATTTGTTCCAAGAGCCCAGCTATAAATATCCACTTAGTGAAATGCCTTGCTCCTCGGGTACCCTTTCCCTGCCCCCCGGCTGCCTGCACCCTGCTCCAACAATGCCAGCTTGCAATCAGTCTGCAATCTGAATCCACTTTGCACCAACCGGCTGCCCAAGCTCGTCTGCTGGAGCATGCTGGCATACCCCCAAGACGGCTCTTGCAAGTTAATGGCACAGCAATAGCTTGTTAAAAACACTGATTGACCTTAAATAGGTGATGTTATCTGATCACTCACAGGCCACCCCGATTCTAGATCTTCTTCTTTTCTTTCTTTTTTCCTTCTTCGTTATTTTTTTTTTTTTTTAATGCCTGGGAGTCCCCCCACTGAGGTTCAGAGTCACCTGGGCTTAGGCAGAAGACCAGAGCCAGAAGACAAGGACACACAGGAACCTCTGTCACTGGCCCCGACTCACTGAGAAGCCCAGACTGATAATGGTCAGGAGGGCAGGGCTGGGGCTGGACTTCATCACTCGCTCTGTTTTGTGCTTCCTTAAGACAGTCTCCCGTGGAGGGATGGACAAGATGGGGGTCCCCTCTTCTCCACAGTTGAAGACTCCTGCTGGGTTTGCTCTCCACATCCAAGGCATCATGGAAAAGAAACCTTGGTACTTCTTTGGCCCTGAGTATTGTTTACAGTCCATGTTTTCTTTTCATGCTTCCTCTGCTTGATGGCTAGCAATAATAAAAGTAATTACTGAGTAAAAACCATAAAAAGTAATTGCTTATCATTACTGAACCTATGTGATGGGACCAGCCCCTGAGCTAAACCCTCACATTCATTATCACAAGGAATCTTCACCTCCTGTTGCAACAAAGAAACTCAGGATCAGAAAGGGTATGTTAGCGGCCCAAGGACACACAGCAGAGTCTGGGCAAATGCATCCTGGCAGCTGGCATTCCAGGACAAGACCATTTCCCCTGAATCACACTGGAAGGTGGTGGTCACCCAAGGGCCTCTTTGCAGAGGGGCTGGTGGAGGGTCATGGCATTTCTTTTCCTGTCTGACCCTTCTCCAGGTCCCAGTGGGGTAATCCCTGTCCCCTCTTGCTGTTGAACTTGAATTCCACTCCTCAATTAAGACAAGAACGTCACTCTGCAGGCCTGACTTTGTCGTGCCCCTCGGTTTGTGCACGTGGAGATCAGTGGTCCATGGTGCCACGGGGTGGCTTCTGCAGAGGACAGGTTTATGAGGAAGTCCCACTGAACTTTGAGGGAGGAACGATCCTGTTGTGATAGTTCCTTGAGCTCAGTCCACAGCATCCACAGCCCTCTGTTCGCTCAGGATTGAGAAAATCAAGACATAACATGGGGATCAGAACCAAGGGTTAAAATCCTTGAAAAGGCACTGACGGCATTCATGTGCAGGTATTATGCAATTACTGTATGCTGGGCACTGCATGTGGTTCATCTCCAGCCCTCCCAGCACGCCTATAAAGGAGACTGTATCTACCCATTTTAAATGTTAGAAAGCTGAGCCTCAGAACATTCTAGGCCTGTGGTTTCTACTTGGGTACCACCAAGGGCTCAGTCGAAGTGGGGGAGTGGGGATGGGGCAGTGCCAGTCAACAGAGCATCTGTACACTCTTCAGTCTGAGCAATGCCCATAATCTCAGATTAATTTTTTGGGGGGGGACAAGATTGCAGAGTTGAAATTTTAAAAATTAGAAAGCTTATTTAATCAGATCATAAACCAATACTCCCCAGGGTGGGGAGCAGTTTCCTTGGTCAGCTTGGATTGCCCACCAAATAACAGATATGCACTGAGTGTCGAGTCCCTGAGACGGGTCAGACCCTTCAAAGGTATGATTTCATCAGCCAGGGACCCAGAAGCCATTGTTTATGACCCCCAATTTGCAAGGGAGCTGAACCTAAGGGAGATGAAGTTCTCATTCAAGGTCACGGCAGGTTGAAGTGTCAAGGTTGGTACCTAGAGAGTTTGTCCAAGGTCAGATCAAAATCATGCCACCCCACCCCCCAAAATGTCCACATCTGAATCCCTGCACCCTGTGCGCATTTTGGGTCATATGGCAAACGAGACTTTGCAGATGCAATTAAGTTAGGGATCGTGAGATGGGGAGATGACGCTGGGTTGTCCCCAGGGTCACCACGGGTCCTTACAAGAGTCCAGGAAAGGTCCTTCATGATGGAAGCACAGCCCAAGAGAGATGAAGATGCTAAGCCGGTGGCCCCAGGGATGGGGGACAGTCCTATGCCCACCTCCATGTCCGGGCCCTGGAAACCCATTTTGGACACTGACTTCCAGAACTTGAAATAATGGAGGTATGTTGTTGGAAGTCACGGAGGTCAGGTTGTTGACAACCACAGGAAACTAACCCATCCGGTCACTCTGAATCACCAGACTGAGGCTGCTCTTCTTGCCCTTTACTGCCGGGGTGATTTTTAATCCCCAAGCACTGAAGGCACCCTTTTCCTCCCTGCTAGCGAGGTGCTGGTGGGCGTTCTCCACACAGGCGCCACCAGGAGGAGGAGCATGGTCACCTGGCCCCGCAGCCCTGGATGCAGGGCAGCTGGGAGAAGGGCAACCGCGGAGCTTCGGCCTCCTCACCCTTCCGGGGTCCCTGCATCCCCTGTCGGCGTCCAAGGGAGAGAGAGGGGAGGATTCTGCGGGGACAGGCTACCTCCGTGGGGTCGCTGGGGCTGTTGAGGGTCTTCAGCTACCTCCTGGGGGCCGCAGGCTGACAGGCGCCTGGCCACCCTGTCGCCCGGGTCCCCTGACACGTGGCTTAATGGGGCGGTGAGTGGCAGTTGTCTGGCGCGCTGCAATCAGCTCTTAGGAGTCCTCGGCTGGCAGCGGGAGGACACAGGGGCCCCAGCTGGAGACAGAGAAATGGGTCTTTGGAGGCCTGGCGGTGCCTCTGCGGGCCTCAAGGGGACCGGGTGGCCTGGCTGCCACCGATCAATGGCTCCTCTGGCGGCCTCCCCTCCCCTCCTGGCCCGCCACCCACCGCCCTAACCCGACGGGGCGCCAGGCCCACATCGGGTCCTCGGCAGCTGTCTGTCAAGCGCCATGAAATATTCATCGGTTTGATCTTCTTCAGGGACCTGCCCTGATGGGGACAGAATGGTCTTTATAAACTTGTAAAGGCGGGACTGAGGGAGGCGGGCCGGAAACAGCCATGCTGCCGGAGCCGGTGGAGAAGCCTCCCACCTCCCTCGCCCAGCGCCCCAAGACCCCCTCCATCCCGCCTCTGCCGCACCCACCTGTACCCCAAGCTGTTGCCGTGTCTGCTCCCCAGGCCCTGGCTGGCCTTAGGCCCAGCTCCCATGTTCACAAAATTCATGGACGACCTGGACAATTACATTTTCCCCCCATAGTCTGACTTTGAGCAATAATTTCTGTGAAATCGCAATGCTGATTATACTTTTTTTTCTAAAATACATTGTATAATATAATATATAAATATAAGCATATAAATCTATAACACTTATATATAATATAAAGGATATAGTCATTATTATGTTACATACGAATATATTTTATGTATTATTCTGTGTATAATATAGATTATTATACATATTATATATATTTTTATAATCACCTGGGTACATAGTCCATCCTGGGGTGTAGATCTTGATTACTCCTCACAACACCTTCGAGAAAAAGGTGTTATTGCCTCCAATTGCAACGACCAGAGATCACTGTGGCCCAGAGGGGTTCAGTGCCTTGTCTAAAGTCACACAGCAACCATGGGTCCGATCCTGAGTTCAGTCCTGGGCATTAGAGCTACAAGCAGGAAAATGCCTTTTGCAAGAAGTCACTCGTTCTGATGGCAAAACTCTTTGAGGAGAATTTCCACCTTCTGCTTTGCAGTCTGCAGTCAATGGTGACCCTTTCTTGGGCTCTTGGTCAAGTTATAGAGCCATTGAGAGAAGAGCCCTTTCTTGCTCAGTCCCCACCCCTCCAGGCTGCAGAGTCCAGCGGCTGCTTCTTGGGTGAACACACAGACAGCTGAGAAGACACCTGCGTTCTTTGTGTCCCTCCTTCCCCAGGCTGGATCTGTCCCAGCAGGACAGGCCTGTCCCCATCTCACCGCCCCTCCCAGACCAGGCAAAGCTGCCCCTCTTACCTGGATGCTGGCAGCAGCCTCCTGAGGACATGCAGCTTCCCTAGAGGGCGCGACCCCTGACTGGTCCTCATTTTCTCTGCAGTCATGGTGACTTGAGGATGGAGGCCTGATCAGAGCACCCCGCCAGCTTCCAGATGGCGCCCATCCTATTAGGACAACATCCAACCTGTCCCTTGGTCCCCTGGGTGTGGCTCTGTCCACTGCCCGGCCAGCTTTGCTCCCCGGCGCCACCACCCCCATGCCCCAGGCTCCCTCTGAACCTTGCAGGCTGCTCCTGCCTCAGCCCTGTCCCCTGTCTAGAATGCATCCCGCCCCTCCGTCCCACCGTGGCTCCTGGTTCCCCTCTGATTCCTCCATCCTAAGACACCCCGCCGGTTTCACGCCCGGGGAAAGCACTGCGCTGTGTCTCCGAGACTCGGAGGATGCAATTCCAGCTCAGCTTCCCGAGCCACACACACACACACACACACACACGCACGCACGCACGCACACCTGCCATTGGCCTGGAGCAATCTTTCTTGCCCGGGCCTCAGTTTCCTCCCCTGGTTAAAGGAGGGGCCTGAAGTTCAGCAAAGTCCATGTGTTAGTCTGAATTCTTCAGCAACAGCCAGGATTAAACACCCGGGTTTCATAGAGGAAACGCCTCTGAGAAGGAAGATGGGGAAGGAGCCTGAGCAAGTTAGGGAAGCAAAAGGGATGCTGCCTCCGGCTTACTCGGTTGCCCATGTCAGCTGTCACGGGTTGGGCCCGCCCCCGCGTATCCCTCCGCGTGCACTCATTGGCTGAGAGCCCCTTGGGGGCGTGGCCTTGGCCCAGCCCGCTGCTGGAGGGATAGGTAGGTAGGTTGGTGCATTATCCGTGGTGTTCGGTAGGGGGCCTACCAGCTGCATACCACTGTGGCCTTCATGGGTCCTGTTGGTAGAAAAGCAAGAGTAATCGCATCGTACTCGCTCCCACCCCGCCCAATGGCATCGTGTCTCTGCCTCACCTTCCTCTATAAAGTGGGGCCTACTTCTCACTCCCAGGAGGCGTGACCTAGATAAAGACAAGATATTATTCTTGCCAGGACGTTAGCCCCCTTGGTATAAGCAGAGTTTAGCTCCGCCTCTCCTCAGTTGCTGAACCAACGCAGGCTGCTCAGAGCTGCAGTGCAATGTCCCCATTAAGAGTGGGACGTGCCCTCGTACATTGCTTTGGGTGAAGAAGCCAGTATGGAGGTACTACCTAAACATAGAATTAACATTTGACCCAATAATAATAGGACATGAGCAGGATATTTGTACAAGAATGCTGATGGCAGCATTATTCATAATGGCCAAAAGGTGGAAATCACCACAGAAGAATGAACAGGATGTGGTATATCTATACAATGAAATATTATTTACCCCCCCAAAAAAAGATTCTGATATTTGTTACAATAGATATGAACCTAGGGGACATTCTGCCAAGTGAAATCAGCTGGACATGAAAGAACAAAGACAGTATGATTCCACTTGGGTGAGGCATGGAAGTCATCAATTCATAGAAACAAGAAGTAGATGGTAGTAGTAGTCCAGAGCTGATAGGGCAGTTAGTGTTTAATGGGTCAAAAGTGTCACTTTGGGGGTTGATAAAAGTGTTCTAAAAATGGGAGACAACAACTGTGTCAAATACAATTAATGCCATTAAATGGATTACACTCTACATACCATTTCTCAAAATGTATAAATGCATTCTACTGTCATGTACAACTAATTAGAATGAATACAATTTAAAACAACTCTAAAAAGGGGGGGAAAATAGTCAATTCAATGTTATATACAATATATATATATATATATGGTCCTTAGAGTCAGCCTAACTAGCTCAAACTCAGCCATTCCACCCTGGCGTGGACCTGGGTGGGGGACGGCTTCTCCCCGTGCCCCACGTCCGTCCTCATCTCTGAAGTGCAGAGCGAGGTGGCCGGAGCGTTGGCGGAGAAGACGCGCCTGCGGGGCTGAGCATCCTGCGAGGCATCGGCGTGAGGTCCTCCGGTGTGTCCCGGGCTGCGGAGCAGGAGTGGGAGGATGCCTGGAAGACCGCAGGTGTCCAGGTGGCTCCGAGCACCCGAGCCTTCCAACCTTCTCCCACGGAGATACAGAGGCCGCATGAGCCCTTCCTCCAAGCAGACGCCAGCCGGCCAGAGCGCCTGCGAAGCCGAAATTCTCCGACCGTGGGAGTTGCTCCTCTCCCCAGTAGGAGGAGGCCTGGCCTGGCCCTGGGGCTGGGCCAAGAGGTCAGCCTGACCTCGTGTGATTGCTCCCCGCCGCTTCCTCCCCAGGCCCGGCCTCCCACCCGCTAACCCTGTGCAGATCTCCGGAATAAGCGGGACTCTGTTAGGGCCGGGCCTTCAGGTGCCGCCACCCAGCTGCTGCGCGGGCCTGGCCAGCCCTCCAGGCAGGTGGGCCCTGTGCCGGAAAGCTCCCGCACTTCCTCCAGCGCCACCGGGGTCAAGGATGACGGCTAATTGGAGGATTCTGGGCTGATGCCTGTCTCCGGCTTCCTGCCACCTTGCCTGGGGAGGTCACTCTGGGCCAGAGCCCCCCACCACCCACCCACCCCCGCTGCTGCAATGCAATGCAAGTTCATTCTGGTGGCAAATGCTACAGGGGCCCCGATGTTCGATTCTTGCCCCATTTTTTGCCACTGGGATCTAACCCCTCAACATTCCCCAAAACTCCCGTGCTGAACCTTGAAAAAGCACAGAAGAACTGAGATAACCACTGAAATAACACTCTCCTGCTTCTCTGAACCCAGTTTGCATGTTCCTTGAAATCTGGGCAGGCTGAGGGCTGTTAACAACCAACCTCTCAAACTCAGGGGCTTCACTCTGGGTCAATACGGACGTGCTCTGCTCCTTCAGGAACCCGGGCTCCTTTTCTCCTGTGCCTTTGCCATCTTCTCTGGCAAGAGTTCTCAAACTTGAACATGTATCAGAATCCCGTGGAGTGTTGCTAAAGCTCAGGCTGCTGGCCCCACCCCCAGGTTTTTGATTTAGTGGTTCCTGCATGGACTTCCAGGATTTGCTTTTCTAACAAGTAGAAAGAGATGCTGCCGTTACTGGTCCAGGGACCACACTTTGAGAACCAAGGCTCTCAGGCAGGAGAACCTTCAGATTGCTGCTGCATCTGACTGACAGGCCAGGGGCTAAGGGCATGGAGGATTGTGTAGGAGTTCTGAAGAGTTAAGACCCACATTCCATTGGCCAGAACTCCATCACATGACCCTCCCTGAACTGCAAGGGAGCCTGGGAAGTGTGGCCTACAGATGTTTCCTGGAAGAGTAAGGGGGCTGAGGCTTTCAGGCAGCCCTGCAGCATTCTCTGACCCGGGCACTCTCTCCAACAATCCCACAGCCCCTCATAGAAGAAGGGACACTTATGTGCATGGATGATGCTTGTTCGCGCTTTTACCCCTCTTTCCATGAGCTGGGTGCTACTATCCACACCTTACAGGTGGGAAGTGAGAGACCAGGGTCACCCGGCCGGCCCAGAAGTGACAGAGCCAGGATCCACACCTTCCATCGGCTAGGCGCTCTGCTGATCAGGCCTGACCTCAAGAAGGTGGCAGGGCACCAGGGCAGATTCAGGAATCATAGCCAGTGACACAGAAGCCACTCCCGCCGGTGAGACAGAGTGAGGTCGTCTGTGATCCTGAGGCTTACGAGGAAGGGGAAAAGCAGTCTCCAGAGCGGGACTTTGAGGAAGGAGCTGGTTTCAACAGATGGAGTCAAAGCAGACATTTGTAAGGTAGGATGAGGACTGCATGGTGTAGATGAGGAAACAGGTTTTGCACAGCAAGGACTTGGCTGAGGTCCCACAGCCACGAGCAGCTACAGCGTCTGACTGCCCGTCAGCCCCGGCCCTTGGTTCAGCATGCCTGCGTCCTGCTGGGCTGGCCAACTGCTCCCCACCTATCGCTCACTCCAGGCATGCCGGTCTGACTCTGCAGTCAACCATGGCTTCCAGCAGTTAGACAGACAGAGCTACGTCCACATCCTGCCCTGCCTCGCCCTGCAGGGGGACACGTGTCTTCAATCTCTCTGAACCTCAGTGTCCTTATCTGTAAGATGGAGCTGATAAGAGTACCCACCTCGCAGGGAAAGTGGGAAACCTAAACGGGCTAATGCCTTCAGCAATCCATCCAACGGTGTTTGTCGAGTGCCTACTATGCACCGCCACTATTTTAGGCAAAAGCCAAGAAACACACCTAAAAGGATAAGTAAGTCAGTAGCTTAGGATGTTCAGTGAAGCTGAGTGGTAGGGAGAAAAATGGAGCCAGGTTAAGGGGGTCCCATCCTGGAGGTTGGGGGTGGGGTTCCTCTTGTGCAGTAGAGACCAGGGAAGGATGAAGAGGGACTGTTGAGGGCCCAGGGCAGAAAAGAGATGGTCTGAGATCAGAGGGGCATAGAAAGCAGCTGGGTTGCTAGGCGACATGGACAGCTTTCTGGAGGTTGGTCAGGAGGCTAAAGGGAGGTCAGCCTGGTGGAGGGCGATCATAGCAGTCAAGGATCTCCCGAGAACTCGAACCAAGCGATTTATTCCAAGGAACTGGCTCCCCCAGTTATGGGACTGTCAGAGTCCAAAAGTGACTGGGTAGGCCAGCAGGCTGGAACTCAGACAGGAGCTGTGGGTGCAGTCTTGAGGTGGCATTTCTTCTTCTCCAGAAGCCTCAGATTTTGCACATACTGTCTTTGACTGATCAGACAAGGCCCACCCAGATCCTTCACCTAAAGTCCACAAGTTGTAGGTATCACACAGTCACATCTCCACTGATGTGTGATTGAATATGGGCCCAACGAGCACAGCTTACTCCCCACCCCGTGGGTCTCCAAGCAGGCGTAACCCCCCAGGCAAGGGCAGAGAGGTGCATCCATCTGGTGAGTTAGGTTCATTCCAGGCGTGTTTAAGGGAGGCAGGGAGGTCGGACTCAGCAAGGGCGGAAGCTCAGGAATGTATACTGGTGGGTCTTCAAAATCCAGCTGGTGGAGGTGGGAAGAGAGGAGGTGAAGGACAGGGAGAAGAGTCACTGGGATCCCTTGTGGGTTCGGGAAGTCTCGGAGTGGCACTGTAGAGAGGGTTTGCTGGAAGGGGCAGGCCTGAGCCACCAGCACCCAGGTAAGCCGAGGCAGGCCCAGGACTCCGCACCTCTCATGGACAGACACACAGCCTCAGTGTAGAGCCCGGCAGGTGCTCGGTACAGGCCACCCCGGTTCTCACGTCCCCACTTCCCAGGCAGATGATAAGGGCTGGGTTGGTGCATGTCTGGTTTTGAAGCAGGTCAAGCCTCCGCCACTCAACCGGCTGTGTGACACTGGACTAGTGACCTCTCTGAACCTCGATCTCCTCATCTGTAAAGTGAGACCACTTGCTGAATGCACTTCTAAAATCACCAGGAGGCTCACGGAACCCTGAGAGGATCCTGGTAACTGCTTCCCAAGCTGGTCTTCCATGTCTACCCAGCACAGGTTCTGACCCCTGAAAAGTCACAGCAAGGTACTGTCCCTGCGTTGTCCAGTATGGGAACCCCTAGCTTGTGTGACTGTAAGGTGCTTAGAGGGGGCCAGAGACTGAGTTAAGGAGGCTCTATCACATTCAACTTCTAGACAGTGGGGCTGTTCTAGATCCGGGGTGACCCACAGGCCAAATCTGCCACACCACCACCACCTCACTTCCTATGACCCATGAGCTAATACTGATCATTTGATCCAATTGACAATTTAGTAAATTAGATAATATTAATCAATGGATATTTTCAATGACTGAAAAACAAATCAAAAGAGAAAACCATTTCCTGACACATGACAATGATACTTAGAGAATTCAGCGCCTACAAATAAAGTTTTATTGGCACACGGCCCACCCATTCAATTGCACATCGTCTATGGCTGTTTTCATGCTGTAACGGCAGAGTCGAGAGGTTGGAAGGGTGGAGCCAACCACACTGAAATATCGATAAGCAGAGCAAAGTTTACTGGCCCCAAGTAGAAAGCATCATTTTCCCACCTTGACTGGGCATCTGAGCCAGGTAGAGAATGTACAATGTGCAAATTCCTTGGCTCCAGCGTCCAGTGCTAATCACAAGGCTGCGCTGCTGGGCACAGAAATCTGCATTTTCCTAAGTAGCACTAGCTGCGCGGGCTCCTTTTTCTGCTTTGAGCCAGATGCTAAGCCCTTGTTGTGCTTCATTAGATTGGATCCGGGTGGACCAGACACTAGAACTGCCCCCTCTACACAGAGGAGAAAACCCAGGGTCCCAGTGGCAGGTGGCGAAGAGCTTGACCTCACACCCAACCCGGGAGATGCTTGCTGGTCCTCTTTGTGGCTGTGCAGAGGAATGTGCCCACCCGTCCCCTGCTGACGCCTGGGCCTTTGTGCTGGCAGGAATGTCTTCCTGTCTTTCTCTGGTTGTGTTTTCCCCGGATCCTGTGGGCTGAGCTGCATCCCAGGGGGCTGCCTCGCCCTGGGCTGTGTGTGGCGTCCCTGGGAGGCAGGGGGTGGGCAGAGCCGGCTCCAGGCCGGGCTGTGATTTAATAAGCAGACACTTAGGGCCCCGATGCTGGGCGCAGCCCATGTGGACAGCCCTCTCCGCTAATTGTCCATTGGCTGCCGCCGTCGGGCCGGCGTCTCCGGGCTCATTAGGAAGGGGAAGAGGGGGGTCTGGGAAGAGCCTCCTCCAGCTCCAGCGGCTGCAGAGATTTTTATCACACTGGACAGCACGGTCGCATTCGCCGCTCTCCAGGAGGATCAAAACAAGGCCAGTGCTGTCCTCGCCCCAGGCGTGGCTTAGAAAGGACACAGCACTGGGGTTCAAATCCAGGCCCAAGCTGTGTGACCAGGAGCTGGAAACGCAAAACCTCCGAGCTTCGATTCCTCACCTGCAAAATGCTCACCTCCTCCGCACGCAGGGGCCCCAGGTGTGGGGAGCCCGGCAGCCTGGGTCCTGATCCAGCTCCCCAAGGGCTGAGCTGTGACTTGGGCAAGTGACCGCACCTGACTTTGTCTAGGGATCCTCATCTCCAAACAGCAGATGATAAGAGTATTCCCCAAGAAGGTCGCCGTGAGGACAGACTTGCGGTGGCAACCCTGCTTGACCCGAGTCAGTAGGTGCTCAGTAAAGAGACTTATTTTTATCTATTGGTGTCTCTATGGGGTGGCTACTGGCCCAACTCCCCGAGCCCCCCCTGGGCTCCCAACAAGAGAGATGGCGTCCCCTCACCTCCCTCCCGGTTAGAGTCCCCCAAAGCACACCCTGAGCTGAGGATGGTGTATCTGGAAGCTGCCCTCAAGACGAACCGTAGGGAAGAATTCGATTGCAAAGAGGAGATTTAAGGTTTATAGCGAAGGCTAATTCTTCTCCTGTTAAGTCTGGGCTGGACTTAACTTCTAATGAAACAAAAAGAAAGTGACTTCTGAGACTAATTCATAAGAGACACTTGAGCTTTTCTGAGGGACTCAGCAACCATGTCAGGAGACGTTCAGACAGCCCTGTGGAGAGGCCCATGCCATGAGCAGCTGAGGCCTCCAGCCAAGGGCCACGGGTGTGATCTGGGAAGCAGATGCCCCAGCCCCTGTCAAACCTTCAGATGCAACCACAGCCCGGGCCAACATCTTGATTACAGCCTCACAAGAGAACCTTCGCCAGATCCACTCAACTACGCCGTGTCTGAATCCCACTCCACTGCAAAATAACACATATCCATTGCCTTAAGTCGCTAAGTTTTGGAGTAACTTGCTCTACAGCAATACAGACCTGATACCTGGCATTATGAAACAGATTCCCAAGTTGGTCAACCGGAAACTTGAATTCCTCTGGGGAATTCTCCAAGTCTCTCCAGAGTGGGCCTCAGAGGTATGCCCCGCAAAGGATAAAGAAGCAGGGGTCTTAACTCCCCAGCATTTCTACTGTACCCCTCACTGAGACCAAGAGAAAGCCCTCGAATAGCAAGCCTCAGCTGTCGGTAGTTGGCGCCATGGGTAGGCACTTGAACAGCGAATGCAAGAGAATATTTTCAGTATGGGGATAGGGTCTGATACAATGGTGTTTGTCCCAGAATTTCCAGCTGTAAGCCACTTCCTGAATTTCTCCTTTTTCCATAAAAGTGATTCATTAAAAGCATTTAACTAAAGTGACTTCTTTTGTGTAGCTTTTGAAGATGTTTCATAAAAATAAATCCACAAATCAGAAGAATGCACAGTTGGAGAAAATTGAAGGGTTTTTCTTTGTTTGTTTCTTTAATAAACTTACTGATTAGTGCCATAAAAGCAGAATACAAAATAGCACCTTATTCTGACATTGAACGTAACCCAGTACAATTAAGCCACGGGGTCTCGTGAAATGGCATTTTTATATTGCCCCATAAAATACCTAATATCGAACTTTGTAAATTACATCAATGCCTTTGAACAAACACTGAGTTCTTTTTAATAAATAAAATGCTCAAAATTATTTCCTGGAAGTACATTTTAGACATTAATAACTGGCTTCAAATGAAATTCTGTTTCATAGCGATAAGCAAATGTAATTGCTGCAAACGAAAACAGTCTGTAAGGCTTACCTGCTCCAGAGAGGAAATAAAATATCGAGCTAATGTAGCCATCAAGATATATAACCTGCTACTCTTTGAATAAACCAAATTCCATCCCTAAACACAGAGAGCTCAGAAATTCAGACCCAAGGACATAAATATAAGGTATTTCCTGGAATTAGTTTCATATGTTTTATACATTGCAGTTATCAATTGATCTGACACAATATCTTAGCCAGTTTAAAAATTACATATTGTGCATCGGAAAAGCATACATTTTCATGACATCTGGTACTCTGTGCTACAAAAAACATATACTTACTTATTTTAAGTTAAAAAATCAATATGTCCACATCATTAATAATAATAACCCCAATAGCATAAATCTCCAGTTTATTCCTTATGCCAGGGGTCAGCACACTATAGCTAGAGGGGCCACAGCTAGACCACTGCTTATTTTCCTACTCCCACAAGCTCAGACTGGTTTCACATTTTTAAATGGTTGGGAGGGAGGGAAGCAAGAGAAAGATATTTTGTGATAGATGAAAATTATAAAATATTCAAACTTTAGTGTCTGTTGATAACATTTGATTGGAACTCAGGTATGCCTGTTGATTGGCATATTAGCTATGGCTGCCTTGGGTCATGCTCACGAACGTGAATCCTTGTGGCAAAGCTCTTATGACCAAAAAAACCTAAGATACTTATTATAAGACCCTTTGCAGAACAAATTTGCAGTCTCTTGCTCTACTTAATTCCATCCTCATCTCTAAGAAATTAAAAGGCAAAGTCTTTTAGGGACAAGGGTCCTTGAAAAGATTAACAAGTACTGATTTTATCCATCATTCACTGCCCAGGAAGACAGGTGTGACTCTGGGGTGTACTATCTCCATGGAAACCCTCAACCTGCTTCCCTTCAGGCGACCCAAGCACAGTGTTCTCTTTCCCTATAGACTTGATTTGTCTGAGGGTGAACTATATAAATCACCTTCCCTATCTACTTTATTTTAACCTCTGGAGACACAGATATGAACAATCAGAAAAGAACAAACCCAGATTTGGTAAATTAGGTGGGAAGCAGGTCATGGGCAAATCCTTTGGCCTTCACTGTCTCCTATAGTCACTTCTGAACTTGGCAGATCTTGTTTGGCCCTTGTTCACCTGAAATCACCTTTAAAATTATTGTATTATTTAAGCTTTCTTTTGAAAAACTTTATTTTTAAGTCCAGAACCTATGTGAATTTTTTTTTAATTATGAAAGGACACAAATAGGCAAAACTTACACATTCCCCAAGGTAGTGTCCTGTTGATCTTTTGTTATCTTGTCTTTTAGGTCCCTTTCCAGCATTCGGGTGATTTTGAATCCGTGTGGACATTCTATGTCAGTCAGTAGACTTCTGCAACATTTCACTAATGCATGCTCTTTCATTTATTTTACCCTTCCCCAATTACTGGACATTTCAGCTGTTTTCTGGTTTTTTTTTAAAAAAACCATTTTAAATATCACACAGATGAGCATCTGTAAAACCAAATCACTAAACTCATCCACAAGTATTTTCTTAAAAAACAATTGAAAATCCAGTACTGCCGACTCCAAAAGAATACATCTTGTAAAGATTCCAGATCATGAGACTGCTTTTGGAAAAGTTCCTTCCTTCCATCATGGGTAGCCATGGAAGTTATACGGGCACAGACACACACGCGCGCGCATGCACACACATGTTTTGGCAGGTTTTTGATAACCTACCGTGTGCCAAGAACTTTCTAGATACCAGAAATGCAAGCAAATAAATATTGCAGAGAAACACATCAGACAAAATTCCTTGCCCGTATGGAGTTTATAGTAGTAGTAGAGAGAGACAATAAATAAAGGATGTAGTATAGTAAATGGTAATAAAGGCTACAGAGAAAGAAAGGGGCATGTGAAATGTTGAGGTGGGGAAGGAATGGTAATATTAAGTAGGACCAACGGAGAAGGTCTCACTGAGAAGGGAATACCTTTACAAAAGGACAGTCTACGGGAATGTCTGATGGAAGAGCATTCCCGGGGGAAGGAAGAGCGACTGCAAAGTCCCCCAGGAAAGAAGGTGTCTTGGGGGTTCAAGCAACATCGTGGAGAACAGCACAGCTGAAGTGGAGAGCCGTAGCAGATGAGGTCTAAGATGCGCGGTGTGGGGTCATCCTAGAAACCTGGCTTTGACTGTGGATGAGGTAGAAACCTCTGAAAGGTTTAGAGCAGAAAATGACATGATTTTTTGTCTTAGCAGAACACGTAGCCTCGTGCTGAGACTAGATCTAACGAGGAATACCAATGGGAGCAGAAAGTTTGCAGAGCAGGCTGTTGGAATAATCTAGAAGGAGAATGGTGGAGATGGCCAGCAGTGGGAGGACTCAAGGAGATATTCTGAATACACATCAGATAGAAACCCAGATGCCTGGATGGATGGGTGGGTGGATGATGGACAGATGGACTGATGGATGGATGGATGGGTGGGATAGGAGACAATCCATCTTTCTTAAGTGAGCTTCTCAAAATGTGAGAGAAGGCCAATGAGAGTCTTAGGTTCATCTAGAGAGGATGCACACAGGACGTTCCCCTTCCCCGTGAAATTGACCATTCTAGAATGACCGTCTCTCTCTCGCTCTCCCCAACAATCCTGGAGGGAGACAATATCATACCCGATTTTTAGAGGAGGAAACTGAAATGCAGATGTCACACGCTCAAGGTTGGAACAGCTAGCTAAGTGGCAACATTCTCTCCCCTTCCACATCTTTGGCATAGATGTGGTAGCCCAAGAATGAGGAAGAATGTCCCCCAAGAAAATTATAGGATAACAGAAGGAAACAACAGAGAAGGGGGGCGGGGGGGAGAAAGAAAGAAATGCAAACAACCAGCCAGTTTCTTTGTAAGTAAAAGGAACGGAGGCGGAGGCTAGGAGTTAATCAAGAGCGTCACTTGAAAGGAGACAAATAAAGATCTTTCCGTCTGAGATGACCCGATATGACAGAGTGGAACCTGGGCCTGCGCGTCAGGCGTCCTCCCAGGCTGCGGTTATTTATCTGCTGAAGCTCTTGTTTTTTTCCTTCCCTTTAAAGCAAAGTGCGCAAACACTCTTACTTCAAAGGGAAAAATCCTCATAAATGTCATTTTACTGCCGGCCTAGAAGAATAGCATCCACAGACGCTGAAAGCGGGGTGGGTGCGGGGACCCCGGGCACATGTGTGACTAAGAGGGACAACACTCCCTGGCAGCTGAGGGTGGAAGAGGGGCCCACGTTGAACAAGCTGGCCAGCCCAGCACGTGGCCCGGGCAGCTCAGAGCACCGAGCCGCATCGGTTAAATCCCGAATCTGCTCCTTTAGCCAGAACTCCGGGTCTTGGTTTCTGCAACGGGACACAGAAGTGGTTATAGTCAGCCCTGCAAAGGGGTTAATGTGAGAATTTTAAACCAGGAGTAAATGTGAAGTGCCCATCACCTAAGTCCTCAGCAGCCGGCGTCCCGGGTCATGTCGGGTGTGAATGGAACCGGGTCCAATGTCCCCAACAGCTAAAGTGCAGGCCTCATCAGATGACTCTCCTACACTTAGCTGGCAGAGAAGTGCCTTCTCCATGACCGTCCCGATTCATTGACTCTTGTGTGAGTTGATCGATTGATAAGCGGGTTGATTCCATAGGCACTGGTTGAATACCTACTCCAGCCACAGTCCCATGGAAAGGAATTTGGAGCATGACACGGGACATCTTCCTGCCTTGGCGTCCATACAACAGTCTGGAGTCTGTGGACTTCCTGTGCCAAATCATCCTCAAAACTCATCCAGGGAAACGTCCTCCCAGTATTTCTATTTCAAAATTCATCGCCTGGTTGAGATTTTTATTGCTTTCGCTCCAAGAGAGTCTAGTTGCGGTTGTTCACTTTTGCTCAATCACTCTGTGCATGCATTCTAAAAAAATACTTTGGCCAGGGCTCACACCTATAATCCCAGTGGCTGGGGAGGCTGAGGCAGGAGGATGGAGGCCAGCCTTAGCAGTTTAGTGAGGCCCTCATCGACTTAGTGAGACCCTGTCTCAAAATAGAAAAGGGGTTGGGGATGTGGTTCCGTGGTAAAGCACCCTTGGGTTCAATCCTTGGTACAAAAAAATAATAATCACTTGGTCCAGGATAGAGTTTTCATTGGGGGAATTCGACATAACTTCTTTGTGGTTTCACAGGGAGTAGGACTGTATGGAATGGGGGTATATCCCCAAATCTTTGTAGTTTTGAAGGATGAGGACAAAACAGCCTCACTTAGGAGGTACGGTAATGTTGTAGCAGAAGCTATTGAACGAAGGTGGCCCTAAACTTAAATTTTGGGTGAAATATATGAATTGCAGAGCGATTCTTCAGGAACGAAGCTAAAAGGACCAAAGAACCCAAATAAGCTCACACTTTAGGGATCCAATAGAAAGTCAGATCCGTACTCTGCAACTGTGATCCCTAACCGCCACTTTGGGGTGGGTGATAACTACTCACAGTTGTGGAGTGTCCATCATATGCCTGACCTGAGATGCAGCACCGTTTTGTCCCATCTGGGGCTCAGGAGGTTCTAGAAATGCCCGGGGTACACAGTTAGCCACGTGGGGAAGCCAGGACTGCCAGCACACGCCTCCTGCATTTAAGGAGGGTATCTTTTCCGTGCTGGGTGACATTCAGATCTGGATATCAGCAGCACGGGTCAATGTCACATCAACACACAGTCGTCCATCAGCACGGGAGGGATGAGAATCCCAGCTGAAAGGACCACGCTTCCAGCTCTGGGAAGATAGCTAAGCAAACTCCAGCAGTTATGGGACGGAGTGTTACACCTCCATTCAAAACCAAGAGCCCCCTCAGAATTCAGTGACCGCCGTCTCTCACCTGGTCTCCTGGCTGCTGCCCAGTCTGCGTCCTTTACGGTCTGTAATAAACACAGGTGTGCCTTAAAATACAATCACAAGTCAATTAATAAAACTGTGGCACTCAAAACTTTCCAGGAGCTTCTCATCCTAATCTTAGCAAAAGTCAAACTTCTTACCTCCAACTGCAGGTTGTACGAAGTTCAGGGAGACTTCCTGACACTTTCCAACACCTCTCACTCACTTCCAGCCCCAAGGGTGTCCAGGAGGCTGCTGGAGGTGCCCACCGTGCCCATCCCAGAGCCAGTACCCCTGTGGGTCCCTCTGTCTGGATGGTCTATTTGCTTCCTCTCTTGTCTCCTTCAGTCCTAGGCCCGGGAGACTTTGTTAATCAGGCCTTCTCCAACAACCTATTGAAATACACACACACACACACACACACACACACACACACACACACGTGATCCTCTCTCACTTAATTTTTCCTCCATCGTATTACTCTCTCACTCACATCTACATATTTTATGTATTTATCTCATGTATTATTATCCCCAACTAGAATATGAGGCCTCCAAGGGCAGGTATTGTACTCCATGTTATTGACTGCTGGGTCCCCAACACCGAGCAGAATTACCAGCACCCAGCAGGTGCTCCAAAAATATGTGTTGATTGATGGAAGGGAGGGAAAGAGGGAGGCGGGGGGAGGAAGGGATGACGACATAACTGATCAATGGAAACATGGCATTCCTTTCATGGAATATATGCTTGTATAAAAGAAGAACACACACCAAGTATCAGTCTGGTTACCCAAAATACGGATACCACTCCAGAGAGGGAAGACCGGGTAGAAATTCAGCAAAACGTCGATGGTGGTTAAACTTAGCAGCAGGAGCCTTAAGGATGGTTACAAGTGACACTGCCCGTGTCACACTAGAGCTGACGTGGAGGAAGACACAGGCTCTTGTGACCTGAGCCCGGAGAACCATGGTTGGCCCACACAATGGCTTTCGGTAATGTTGGAGCTGAAGCTATTGTTTTAATTTTTTTTTCAATGGTGGGTGGCACAATACCTTTTTTAATTCATTTATTTATATGTGGTGCAGAGGATCGAACCCAGTGCCTCACACGTTCTAGGCCAGCACTCCACCGCTGAGCCACCTCCCCAGCCCCAGCAGCAGGAGCTATTGAACAAAGGTAGTCCCAAACTAAATGAGGGGTGTACTATAGGAACAGAAGAGAGATTCTTCATGAATGACGCTAAAAGGACCTAAAAGCCCAGATAAGGTCAAGGTGCTTAACCCATTTTGTCCTGTCGCCCAGACATATCAGCCAAGGTCCCATGGACGACTCAGTTTATCGCCCCAGGATCCCAAGACGGGACCATCTGCATTTTCATTCTTAGTGATAATAAGGGACATCGAAGCTCCCAGTTGGGATCTCCAGCTGACTTTAATGCACCAGCGCCGATTTTGTTGACATCTTTGCAAAATTGAAAACTTGGGGCCTAATGGGTTTCAAGTTTGAGAGTGGAGAGAAGAAAAGAAGGGAAGGAGAGAGGAAAAGAGAGAGGGAGGGAGGGAGGACCAGAAGGGAGACACGAGGGCCCGGGAAGCAGGAAACCCAGGACTGGCCAGGACAGTCTGCAGGCTTCTGCCAGGGAGGCCGACTGAGCTGAGACCCCCCGGCAATCTGCTGAGCGCCCACTGTGTCAGGACTGACAGCAGGCCACCGGAGCCCACCCGGGCACAAGCGGCCCCCGCTCTGGGTCCTCTGCCCAGTGAGTGGTCCCAGCAGTTCCAGTCTTGGTATCTCTTCCCACCCCCCAGTGAACGGATGCCATAGACATCGTCACCCTGGTTTAAAGATGAAATCCCAGGCCAGGCGAGAAGACGCAGCCCCCGTCACCCACTCAACAGCCCAGACAGACGGGCCCTCTTCTCCCAACCCTCTCTTCCTGCTATTCTGGCTGTCCCCTCTGAGTGGGGCATTTGGGGTGGAAAGAGGAGCAGCCCTGAGGCCCAGCGGCAGCAGGGGGGACCAGGCTGTTGGCTCTGGTCGTGCGCAGCCGTGTTCGCATCTCTGGGCCCGGGAGGGAAGTGGCCGCGCTCGGAGGCGGCGGTAAGGTCAGGGTAATTGTGCATGATTAATGGCTGATCTCTTCACGAAAGCCCCACACAAAGGCTCCCAGCGCCGGTCATCTCCTACTCCTCCCAGTCCATTTACAGGAGCAGGATGTCATTCCCTCTCTGCGGAGCCCAGACTTCAGAATCTTCAGCTCTGGAAAAGGGCTTTTCAATCCCAGATTCAAGGCTGCTTTCCCAAGGCCAGGACCAGACCTCACAAACATGTCTGGCTCTTGTAGGTGACGATGAAGAGAGAGAGTGAAGTCCGAAGAGGAAATATTTGTTGACCACTCACCCGGGGCCAAACACCCTCTGCACCACAGAGACAAATGGACTCCCACCGCCCTCAAATCCAATCTCCATGGTTATATACCCATTTTACAGACAGGGAGATTGAGGTGCAGAGAAACGGTTCAGGGGCAAACCTCCAAGGGCCTTGTTTGGTCACCTAACATGTCTTTGTTTTCTTTTTCTTTTTGGAAGCTCAGCACAGTCCCATTCTCTATTAAAGGATGACTTTTACATGAGCAAGAACAAGAGAGAGTGCGGCTCTACAGAATCATTTATTTCCTAGGTCTAATCGCACTGCTCTGTCAACAGAGCTGCCGTGAATTACATACCAGGTCATGAGAGTGATTTTTCAGCTAATGTGGTACCTTCCAACCATTTGAATTAGTTGCCCACAATTTTAAAAGTAGGGGGTCTTTACCTTAAAAAGAACAAAGGCATTTCTGGTAGCTCTTAATTAAAAAAACAAAAAACAAAAAATCTGCCAATTGAACCTAAAATTTTGCATGATGATGATTGACTGGTACTGAGTTGGACCTTTTGGAGAGGACACAGCCCTCCAGACCCCAGAGGCCCCTCCACTCCCTGTCCCCACGTCTCCTCCACGTGTCACCCCTGGCTGGAGTTCTGGAACCCTGCCTTGAAGTCAACTCTGCAAAACTAGACTTGGGGAGCCCAGAAAGTGGGGGCGTTCTTTCCCTTGCGAGGCCTGCCTGCCTGCCCGCCTTGCCCACCGTGGGGTAAAGCGCGTGGCGAATCAGATCCTGCGCTCCAGAGCGGTGCTCACGGGGAAAGTCACATCCCATGCGCTTACTTCACAGATATTCTGTGGCGCACCCACAATGTGCAAGGAATTTTGTCTAATTGGCCTCCATTTGGGGGAAGCTGCCAGAAGGCAGTCACTTTCTAATCCCTTGACTTTTTATCTTTTCTCCTGAAACCTTTAAAATGCACTTCTGCATGCTGTATCCAAGTTGCTAAGACTTAGGAATGCCATCTCTTGTAAATGGACCATTTGAGGCCCCTCCCGGCCTCCTCTCGGTGGCTGTTTGATGTGGCTCCTTGACTCTGTCTCTCAGATGTTTCGGGTCTCTGCTAATATACACCCCACTTTCATGTGTACTTAGTTAGAGTCGGGGAGTCCATCACGGGGCCACAGCCCAGGGCCTGGGCCTCCTCCCGGGCCTCATTACAGTGCCCTCGGCCTGTGGGTTCCCTGCCCCAAACCCAGCCTGGCAATTTTTATTGGGGCTCAGGCTTTGCCCGGGATTTTAAAGAGCTGGCTCTTTTATGTATGACAGCTGGAACTCCAGTCCCCACGGGAGGCTGCAGCCAGAGCCTCCAAAAACCAAAACCGTGGCTTCCGGGCAGACCCGCTCCGCCTTCCTAGGCCCCCGGGAAGGAGGCAGGGAGGCAGGGAGGGACGGCAGGAGGAAGATCCTGCCCCGCTGTCCCCTGAGCCTTAAACTTGGGCCTGTCCACTTCACGAGAGAGCCAGCTCACGGATGCTGCTCCCCTACCAGGGACACCTTGCCAGGCCACACCCACAGCCCCAGTGACCCCACAGCCTTGCCTGTCGGTTCTCACGAGGCCTTTCAAGAACAAGAGGCCAACTGGCCGCTACCCTTGTCCTCTGGCAACACAGCCTGTCCCTCAATATGGCGGCAGCGTAGCTTCTTGACTCCTTCCTGGCTGTCCATTGGAGGAACGTAGACCCGGGTGGTTCCCGCGGCCACGGCTGTGCTGTGCCTGGACTGGTGGTGTCTGTTTTATGGCTCTTGTCACAATCGGTTCAGTGGAGGTGCCATGAACTATGCATCAGGTCACGGAAGCGATTTCTGTGACCATTTGAGGCACCGAGGTGGTGCCTCTGACCATTTGAACGAGGTGCCCGTCATTTTAAAAGTAGGAAATTCTACCTTGAAAAAACGGCAGCCGCTCTTTAAAAAGTCCCATCTGGCAAGTGGACTTCACACTGTGCGTGGTGACGGCCGGAGGGAGCCACACCAGGCTACCACCTCGCCTCTGGCCTTTGAACTCGGGCTGAGACTACAGCCCCCAGAGAAGACCGGGTAATTCATAGCTTCCCCCACGTCCTCCTGCACGGTGACCCTGACAGGTTCTCCTGCCTCTGCCAGCCCCCTCCCTCCCCAGTGCCTCTTCCAGCTTCCTACACCGTCCCAGGGTTGCAAAAGATCAGAAGGATGGCTAGTCTGCAGCCCTGGGGTCCCAGCTCTGCACTCGGTGACTACGTATGTGAGGCCCAGAGATACATGCTTCTCTGGGCCTCAGTTTACCCATCTTTAGAATGGAGTTAGGTGGTCACAGAAAAATAGCAAATAGGTGTTCTCTTGGTTGTTCAGTTGACATGATTTGGGGAACTCACCAACACCCTTAGTTCAGGGTCAATGTCGGCTCCTTCTAACACCGAAGTCACTGTCAAGTGTTCTAAGGGAGGAAGGCTTCTAGAAGATCAGGTGATTCCCCCTAATCTCTTAAGAGCGCTCTTCTCTGCCTCCGCCAACTGCAATCATCTTCAGCAATGCAGGCCCCACTGGGTTGTCCAAGCCCAGCAATTTGATCTTTCTGGATGCAATTCACCTTTCACTGACTTAGGTGAGAATTCCTTAAATCGCATCATTATAAGAAGAAGGGGCAGATGCCGGTTTTGTGGGATCCGAAGCTGAGACAATTGCAGGAAAAGAACAGGAAATTAGAAATATAAAATTAGATACAAGAAACCGCAAGTTCCTACTTTTCAGAAAGGTGATGGTCAGGTGTGGCTTCACAACAGGAATGGATTCTGAGAGAGATGTGGCCGGTGACTCCTTCACCCTGTGGCTCTCAGAGTGGACTTGCCCAGCCTAAGACGGCTGCAGGGTCTCCAGGCAACAGAATCTCCCAGAACCATTGACAGGCAGCCCATCGCTGACCGCTACGTCATTACCTGGAGCTTGGTTGTACTGCAAATAGCACAAAATCCAGAGAAATAAATGATAATATTTTTATTCACAAATGACCTCTCACATCTCTGAAAAGTTTTTATCCTACAACTTCCACCTACAAACTGTGAATCACTTCTTTATGTGATAATAATTTTATAATAGCATCTTCTGTAGAAAAACTAGACTATAATTCAGTGGTTTTTTTTTTTAGCAGGGTCGATCGAAATGTTTTCAAAATTCAAAATGCATAAAATATGCAAATTCACCTGGAGATGAAGTCGCCATTGGTATGACCGTGCCAGGTGCGGCTTGGACTCTCAGAAATTGATAAAATCTGTTTTATATGATTTCACCAAAGGATGAGCTACGGAGTAGAGATACCTGTTAAAGCTGTACTTTTGACCACAGTCCTGCTAAGAACAAACTTCTGTTATGACTCATTGTCATCTGAACTGATTTTCCTCCTATAGTTTATGTATTTGATGATTCAGAGAATTTTCCCAGAATAGCTTGAGGCTCTGTGGAGTTCAAAGTTATTCCCCGGCTACCCACGTACCTCCAGTATTATTGCACCAGGGTCTCTGATTCTGTTCCTTCACCTCACAACATCAGTGAGCAGGGACAGAGGGTGAAGGAACATTCCTGAAAGCTCTCCCTACATTAGGACGGCTAGAAGCAATTTTACACAGAAATGAATTCAACCAACACAAATATAACCGTTAAATTCAGTCTAAACGTGTCTTTACATGAGCTTCCCCTAGCAATGATTCCAATGGATGGTGACATTTGGGAAGAATGGAAAGTGACTTTTTTCTGCTGATTGCAATGAAAATATTTCACTTTGAAAAATACTGAAATACATCATGAGACACATCCGATAAAGGACGATTATCCCAAATACACAAAGAGCTCTTAAATCTCAACAATAAGGAAACTAAAATTAATAAGGATTTTTTTTCTATTAAAAAAAATGGGTAAAAGACCTGAAGAGACACCGCAACAAAGAAGACATAGGGTCAGCAAATAAACACATGCAAGAGGTCCTGAAGTGTTCCTCACTATCTTTTGTGAAACTTGGCCACTCTCATATACCTCAGGGTCCAGTTTTGGACCTGAAAAGATGCTCCGGGTCACATGTCATTAGGAAATTGCAAATTAAAATAAAAATGAGGTACCAGCACACTCTTGTTGGAATGGTCAAACCCAAAACAGACAACACCAAATGCTGGCAAGGATGTGGAGCAACTGGAAGTCTCATTCATTACTAGTGAAAATGCAAATCCGTATCCCCACATGGGAAGACGGTTAGGCAATTTCTTGCAGAACTTAAACATACCCTTTCCCTATGAGCCAGGAAGTGTACTCTTCAATATTTATCCAAATGAATCAAAAATTCATGTCCACATAACCCCCGCACACAGATGCTTGCAATTCTATTCATCATTACCAAAACTTGGAAGTCATCAAGATTTCCTTCAGTAGGAGTGTGGATTAAAAACAAATCAAAATGGTTGTATATCCAGATCATAGAATATTACACAGTCCTAAAAAGAATCAAGTAGCAAGACATGGAAAAGCATGAAGGAAACTCACATCCACATTGCTAAGTGAAAGAGCCAACTTGAAAGTGTACATACCTGTATGATTCCAACTAAATCACATTCTAGAAAAGGCAAAACTCTGCAGGCAGTAAAAAGTCAGTAGTGGCCAGGGATCAAGTGGGCAAGAAGGACGAGGAAGTGGAACATGGATTTCTAGGGAAGGAAAACTGTTCTGGAGGGTGACACAGTGATGAACGCCTGTCATTATACATTATTCCAAACCCATACAATATGCAGCACCAAGAGTGGACCCTAATGCAAGCTTGGGGCTTTGGGTGACAATCATGTATCAGTGTGGGTTCAGCAGCTGTAACAAACATGCCACTGTGCTGGGGTTTATTCACAGTGGGCAGACTGTGTGTATGTGGGGATGGGAGATGTGGGATATCTCTGCATCTTCCTCTCAATTTTGCTGTGCACTTAAAACTGCTCTTAAAAAACTGAAACTTGTTAATTTAAAAAAAAATTAAGCATCATGGCTTAGTGAACCCATTGCTAGGCTAGGGCTCCTCCCAGAGGCTTAGAAGGGATCCTTGAAGGAGGTTCTGAAGCTCAACTGTCATTAGAGTCTCCCTTTGAGAATAAGTATACTTGGGACCAACAGGTCTGAAACCACCGTGACTGGTGGGTAATAAATGCTACACTTAGATTATGTAGAAGGAAATGAGAGGGAGGTGGGTATGAAAATTGTGGAATGAGAGAGAGACATCATCACCTTATGTACATGTATGATTACACGAACGGTGTGAATCTGCATTGTGCACAACCATAGAAACGAAATGATGTACCCCATTTGAGTACAATGAATCAAAAAGCAGTCTGTGAAAAATAAAAAAATAAAGAAATAAATAAAAAATAAAGTAAATGCATACACTGAATAATGAAAGCAGATGTATACAGACCTATATGTGCAACAAGGCTAGCATCAGGATTAGCCTGTTTGCAGAAGGAATGGAGAAGGCCAGCCCTTTGCTGAATCAATGAACCAGAGGCTGGGGAAGAGAATTTCCACTCTAATTGATAAGACGTCACACTTCTGATACACATCGGTGTGCCAAGTGCTTTATATAACCACATCTTTTACGATCTTCACGATCGCCCTATCACTATGATTATTACCACTTTACAGATGAAGAAACTGAGGCTCAGAAAGGTGGAATGACTCACCAGAGGTCTCGCAGAGATCATCGGTGAATCTCTGTGAGCCTTGCTGCCTTAAGCCTGGGTTTGGGTGATATGGTTTACCCTCTATCTTTGCTGTCATTTGCATCATGGTGCAATAGCACCTGTCTCTATGTCCGCCCTGAGGTCATGCATGTCCAAATCAAAATGACATCATGGGACAGGCACCACAGTTTAAGTGTGAGAAGCTGCCAGGAGTTTTCAGGATCTCTTGAGAACAAAGAAAAAAAAAAAAAAAGAGACCACTCAAAGGTCTTTCAACGGAGGAGTTGAACACAGGGAATTGACCACTCAGGTGACGAAAGGGCTCAGAAGTCAATGGGAAAGGGTGAAGCCACCCAGAGGCTGACAAGAGTAAGGAGATGCTATTTTCTTCCTTGAACTGGTGGGACACACAAAGAGGCGGCTTCACTGCAGCCAGAAACTAGAGCATCCAGCATGGGGTGCAGCCCTGGTTGGAGGTCCAAGGGGTTGCAGAGAGAGGTATGCTAAGAGAGATGGAGGCAGAAAAAAGAGGCAGCAGCTGCTAAGAAGCTCCTGGAGACAGTGAGTGGGGTGTGTTCCTGGCCTCTCCCTTTCTCCCAGCCTCCAGGTGTCCAGCATTTCTCCCATTCACTGACCATTTCCAGGAGCCTGGGAAGCAGAGGTCTCCAGAAAAGAGGGAAAGAACAGGGTGTGGACTGCAGGCAAACCTGCAATTAACCACGTTGCGCGTGCACCAAATACTTAGCAGAGAGCTACAGGCTCCTGATTAACAAGAGGTGGAAATATCTCTCAATTTTTCTTCTCCCATGTAGTTAGAACAAATAGGTCAGAATCCAGAGAAAAGACTCAACCGGGAGACCCTACGTTTGTGGACAAACTCTTGGCTGTACAGAAACGAGGGCGAGCGAGAGAGGCTCAGGAAGAGGTGGATGGATCCCACACTCCATTCTGCCCGCAAGGTTCAGAGCAGGAGCGAGTCAAGGGTAGGGTTATTTTCATCTTAAAATAGAGGGAAGCCCCAGGATGGTGGAGACCTGCCCCCGCATCCACGGAGGAGCTGAGCCCCAGAGACCAGAGATGACACTCCCGCGGCACCCTTGATCCATCAGAAGCTGACAGCTTCCTGTCCAGCAGTGAGCTGGCCAGCAGCCGCTCCGACCGCCTCCTGCTTCAGGGTGTCCAAGGGGGAGAAAGCCGCGACAGCCAGAAGCCACCTTCCCACTGCTGTCCCCATCAGCGTCCGGCCCTGGATTCTGTCCTGAGAGCCAAACGCAGATCCCAAGGAGCCCTTTCTGCCTCAGTTCCTTTCTCCATCAAGTCTGCCAATAACAGATGGCTCCTGAGTCCAGGACTGCCTGTCCCCGTTTGCCCAGGGCCAGGCTATCTCTGTGCCCACCATACAAACACAAATCAAGACCAAGTTTAAGTCAAAGATGGTGCGCTGAACACTGGTGTTCATCTGTTTGCTCACCCATCCGTTTGTTTATTCATTCAACAAACATTCATGGGGCCTCTGCCTAAGCTGAGTCTGGGGTAAGATTTCAGAACTGTGGCTTGGCTGCTGCACTTGCCCAAGAATCAAATAAGGACAGGAAGAAGAGACCCCACTACCCACAAACTTACTCCTGGTGTTATTTTAAATGAAACAGGGATGCTGCTTAATGAACGAGGCTTTGGGTCACAGGACAGTACGCGCAGAGTAACAAGACAGACCAGAGGCTCCCCGCGGGGTGATTACAGCACCGGCTTCCCCGTCAAGGCAAGCTTCCAGAACTCTCTAGGGGCTACAGACCTGGCTGTCTAGAGCTGCTCTTGCAGAGAAAACTTCAGAGTGGCCTGTTCTGTCCCCTCCCCCAGCCATGTCCAAGGTCAGAATCCAGCCGGGGGCCTCAAACGGGCAGAAATGTTTATGCCAAGTCCCGAAGACCCAGGGGAAGAGACAGAGCTGATGCCACTTGAAAGGAATCGGGGCGGAATCTCCCGAGATTAAGAAAATGACAGTGACCAAGTGGCGAGGGGGAACGGGGTGAGAAGTGGAGATTAAAGCGGCCAGGCCATCCGTTACAATGATTGGCGCCTTTTCTTCTTTCTCTTTCTTTCTTTCTTTCTTTCTTTCTTTCTTTCTTTCTTTCTTTCTTTCTTTCTTTCTTTCTTTCTTTCTTTTTCTTTCTTTCTTCCTTTCTATCTTTCTTTTTTCCTTCTTTTTCTTTCTTTCTTTCTTTCTTTCTTTCTCTCTTTCTCTCTTTCTTTCTCTCTTTCTCTCTTTCTTTCTTTCTTTTTATTTCAAGGGGGATTAAAGGAGATGAATTAAGACTTCATTAGACACTGACAACTTCAGGACCACTAAGCAGTCTCCATCTGCATTAAGACTCAGCAGCCTCTGCGGTGATGGAGAGGGAGCCACGGAGAGGTGGCTTCTCCCGCTCTGCACCCCCAGCCGCTCCCCTCTGGCCACTCTCCCTTTCATGTCTTTGTTTGACATCTCAGAAAGAATCATGAGGTGCCGAGCATCATTAACTTCCAAACACCTACGAAATCAGTAGGAAAGTGCAAACATCGTGGCCCCCGACCGACCGTCTCCGCAAACGATCTGTCCTCCAGCGCCCGCCCTCTGGAGATGAAAAGAAAGACCTTGGCAGCCTGACAGTCTAGGAGAGAGGGGCCCGGGCCAACGGGAGGGGGACGCGCGGAATAAATGAAAATATGATTGACTTCTTACCTCGGTCCGGTTCACACATGGTTCTGAGCATTTAATAAACAGATCGACGCTCCAAGTTCCCCTCATTAGGTGCCCGCGGAGACCAGGGCGATCATAAATCAGGAGGGCAGGTTATCAAAGCTTGTGATCTTTAACAGTGTCAGGGCGCCCTCCTGTCTGCTCAAATAGACCAGCAACCTGCAAGCTGCAAAGAATTAGCCCCCGCGCCACGGTTTAATAGACACACCCCTGCAGGAGGAGGGAGGCTGGACCTGGTGTCCAGGTACGACGAGGCTCATGCGGCTGATCCTTGGGCACAGCTATCCTGGCGGGGGGCTGAGGGATAGAGTCAGGAACAGTCCTGTGACTAACCAAGAGACAAGCCCCTGTGTTAGTGGGATTGGGAGCGATGGAGGAAAATAGCCATGGAATGTTCGAACCTCTAACCAGGAGGTTTCCATGGGAAATCCTCGCATCTGTGGTTCCCCAGGTCAGCTTCACGTGAAAAGCTAATGGAAAACTCTTCAGGCATTTCTAAAAAAACGTTAAAGACACGTCTACCCCGTGACCTCAAAAAGACATCCCCCAGAAATGAATGCATATGTCCACAAAAGGCCTTGCACTTAAGTGTTCACAGGAATCGTGCTGGTGATGGCCCAAGCTGGACACGGGGCACACGCCATCAGCAGGAGAGGGATGGGCAGACCGTGGCCCCTCCATGAGAGGAATACTATTCAGCAATAAATAGAGATGAGTGGCGGCCACGTGCAGTGCCGTGGGCTCCTCGCACAGGCCTGAGGCTGAGTGAAGGAACCCGGACGCGGGCAAGTCTACACTGCAAGACGTGCTTCCTGTGGCAATGCAGGTCAAAACGGAGTAGCAGGATAAAGGGGCAGGAGTGGGGGCATAAGAAGACTTTCTTGGATGGGGGGAGTGTTCTCAATCTGAACCCAAAAGATGGTTATAGAACAGAAGTGAGTACATTTACAAAAATGCATAAGCCCCTACACCCACCGTGGCTTATCTTAATACACACACCACACACACACACACACAAAACACGCCAATAAAACACTGATCCTAGGGACTTGGCACATACTGAATTTTCTGCTTCTATAAATCTATTTTAGATACTGCACAGAAATAAGATCATGCCCTATTTGTCTTTCTGGGCCCAGAACTCAGGAAGGACCTTCCGTTCTGTGTGTCTCTAATTCATGTGCACATGGCTCTGGGCATCCGGGGGTGGACAGGCTGTTGCGCCGAAGGCCAAGGCCTGAGGACAGGTAGCTTCCGCTAGGTCCCGGGGTCTGCCACCTTCGAGCCCCAGGTCCTACAGAGGGTTCCGTTCTCCTGCTGGAAGTTGCAAATGATGAAGCTTCACTTCTGTCCAGAGGCCTCCCTGAGACGAGGCCTCTACAGAGCCTGAAGAGTCCTGGGCCTAGGGTGGGGTCTCAGAGGGCTGGTCACAGCGAAGATGCTCCTCAAGTCCAATCCTCTGCATTCGGGGCTCCAGAGTCCTTAGGACTCACAGCGTGACAGCATCCATCTCAAAACACAAGAGCTTCATCCTGAATTTTCCTTCCTATTCTTGGCTAAACTCTGGGCCCCCTAGAAGACAGATCTAAGCCACCAGGACCCAGACCGTAGATAGAAGCTGCTTAGAATCGATAGGTTTCAACTTGACAGTGAAAACCACCCACATTCTGTCGTCGGCTTCCTGGGACGGGACTGTCCGAGGTTGTCTCAAGAGTGGAAGGAGCATCTCTCGGTTTGCTCTCTCTCTTCACACCCAAATCAGAATCTTTCACACAAGGAACCGTTTAGATTGCCCACCAGGCAGCAACGAATTGGTTGGGGCAAGGACAAGGGGAACAAGAAGGTCGCCTCTCTCCTGCTGTAACATCCACTGGTCCGAGAGAGAAGTAAAGTGTGGGCTTGAACCTGGGGGAGCCCAAAGCGCGGGAGGGGGAAGGGGAGGCCTCTCTGATGGAGACTTTAAGTGCAACGTCCCCAGCACTTCCTGACTCTGAGGCTTGGCTCCTCATCTGCAAAACGGGGATACAGCAGTAGCTACCTCAGGAGAGCTCCGAGAACTGACTGGTGTGCACGACTGCAGCCACTGCTCATTCCCTGACATCTGCACACGGTCTTTTTCAGTGAGCAAAAAAATTGCTTTGTTTTTTCCTTCAAATGGTGTGGTCACTGTTGGTTTGCTGTAGGAGATTTGAGCTGTACCTACAAGAATATCGAAGTGGCAGAGAGGAAGGAGATGGGGGAGGGAGCGGGGAGGTGAGGGGTGGCCCAGGGATTGAAATGGAGGCAACCATGTTATGTGCACTTATGAATATGTCCACATGAGCCCCACTGTTATGTTTAACTCTAATGCAGTAACATTTTTTATTAAAAAATTAAAATTAAATTTAAAAAGAATGCTGAAGAAGGTAAGTTACTTGAAATCTGGGTGTCCTGAGAGCCACCATTAGCATCTGGGAATCGTTTTCCCTGCACCTCTTTATGCATCTAATCCTGCTTTAAAAAAAAAAAAGAAAAAAGAAAAAAAAAAAAAAAAACCCAACCTCATGTTAGGATCAGCTGTGAATTTGTGGGTTTTAATCCCTGCCATGCACATGGGATTTTGGGACTTGGAGAAGTCCTTGAACTTCTCAGAGTTATACCTCAATCTATAAAAGGGGGATTCATTTCCCAGGATGGCTGAAACCTGTCACCACAAACGGGGTGGCTTAAAACAACAGGAATCTACTCTTCCTCCGTTTTGGAGTTCAAGATGTAAATGGTCAGTTCCTTCTGGGACTCTGGGGATGTCCTTTTAAGCCGCGTTCCCTGCTTCGGGGGTGCCAGCTGTCCTTGGTGTGCCCGAGTTTCTAGATGCAGAAATCTGAGCTCCGCATCCGTGGCACAGGGCTGTACCCTCGAGTCTGCTCTTCTCTTCTTATGGAGACCCTTGTCATTGGATTTAGGGCCCACCCAGATAAATTGGGATGACATCCTCTCAAGAACCTATGTTAATGGTACTTGCAAAGACTTTTTGCCAAACATACTCATGTTCACAGGTGCCAGGTTGGACGCACCTTTGGGGCAGGGTGGGGGTATACCATTCAACCCACCTGGAATGGAGATATGAGCAGTTCCCGCCTTCGGTCACCTGGAGAGGCTGGTTGAAGGGTGAGGTGTATGAGATTCTTGGCAGCCAATACTCGGTCGATAAGCACTTTCTGAAGGGCACTGTTTCTTCAATTCCTTCCTGCAAGAATAAAACAAGATAGAAACAAACACAAATAAATAATTTTGAGGTTCCTATGGGTGCCAAAAATGTGGTTTCCATGATTCCCAAGAGCTCTCTCTAGTGCTTTTGAGAAGAGTTTCGATACACGTACGCTGATTTTTTTTTCCTCTCTTTTTACAGTAGATTCTCTTTTTCCCTCTGACTTTCCTTCCTCCTGTCAAAGCTCAGCGGGTTGTCCATTTTACTCAGAGAAAGCC
>NC_136468.1:141731821-141816821 GCF_902686455.1 Sciurus vulgaris | reverse complement strand
GCCAGAGGATCGTATCACAACCGGACATTGTAAGCAAGACCTTAATGATGGCCACGGGGCCCTCTGTGCCACATGCTCTGGACAGCCCCTCTGGTATCCCTGTCTTCTCCCTGAACATCATCTTGAACTTCCCCCATACTGATCTCCTTGGGGGCCCGAGACCCTGCTCAGGGCCTGGCCCTGGCTGTTGCCTCCTTCTGGAATGTTCTTCCTCCACGGCAATACGGCCCACTTCCCTGCTTCTTTCAAGTCTTTTGCAAATGTCACCTTCTCAATGAGGATTTCCCCAGTCACACGTAAGAGGCAACAGTCCCCCACCCTGGAGCACGGTCTCCCTAGAGAGCCGACGTCCTCCCCTCCTAGAGGACAGAGTCTCCGCCACTGCTATCTAGGGCTTCAAAAAGAGTGATGTGTGGAGACGCATCGGTTGTGACAATAGAAAGGAGAAGTCACTGGTGTCTGGAGGTCAGCAAGGCTGCAGAACATCCTAGAAAACCCCCACCGTCTGCCCCAGAACGTCGAGAGCGCTCAGGGCCAGGAACCGTGCTGCAGAATGCAGCCTCCCCGGACGGGGCCTTGGGGCTGGTTTTGGTTTGTTCGTTGCCATATCCCCGTATGGAGAACAGGACCCGCACGCAGGAGTCACTCAAGAGATATTTCAGTGATGAAGTATTCCTAGAAAATGGACCTGAAAGTAGAAATTTTCTGAATCATCATGCCATCTCAAGGAATGAAGAATTCCTCTTCAAATCAGGACCAGAACAAATACACAGGCACCAGCCAAGCAAGGAGAAAGATCCAGTTCCTTGTTTGGAAAGGAATCGTTTTCACCGGAAAGAAAGATGGCCCTCGGACAGCCCCACCCGGAACTCACACATTGTGTTCTAAGTTTAACACATCTTGTGCTCTCTCCGCTGAAGCCCTTGGCTCCAGCCCATAATATCCCTGAATCCAGGAAACCATTATGACTGGTCAGGGTCAAAGGTTGCCGCTATTGTAACCCACTTCCTCCATCAGAGTTTTAAATTTGGAAAACGTGGGTATGGCTATTGTGTGGAATGTCAGCTCTCAGATAACCTCAGAGTTATTTTTATTTGTCTACCATGACCACCAACCCCCCAAAAATGTTTAAAAATTGCAGAGTAGGAGGGGGCTTTCCTCGGAACATAATGTTAATAGACAAGGGAGCAGATAAGGGCCAGCTGATATTCTCAGCCTCTAACTGAATAAAGGAAAGAGAGGTTGTCCAGCTCCCAGAGGGACCCCCGAATGAAATTCCAAGGTTTTTGTTTTTTTTTTTTTCTTTTTTAAGATGGCTAGAGTCGGAAAAAAGATCAGCACCCTAAGGGAGTAGGAATTTTCAGGAAGCACTTGCCACTTTGAGAGGAGTTTGTAGTGACCTGGGGCAACTCTGGTACTTGCTGCCCACCTTTCAGGTCGTATAGCCGTGGTTTCCATATCTGCGTCCTGGTATCACAACAGGCCTGAGAAATCGCTGCCTTTGACCAGGGGCAGGAGAGGAACCCACGGGCAGCTGAGCGGTGGGGAACGCCAAGTGCTGGAATTACGTAGAGGAATTCAAGGCAAGAGGCAGGTTGTGGTGGCCCTTGGTGCGCCATCTTTGGAGAGAAGGCGTGGTGGAGGCAGGAGCAGCTGGTCTTCGAAGCAGTTACGAGGTCAGGAAAAAGCAAGCAGTTAGTTCTGCAAACCTTCCCGGACCTGAGCCCTTTGGAAGCTTGATGCCAACCAGGGCAGTATCCCCAGGAGGCGCCAGCTCCTGGCTCCATGCGCCCGATCCCCTGACTTAAACTCTTGAAGACGCGGTTTCCCCATCTGTCCAGGAGTGACCTGCCTGGGGGGTTGTCTTGAGGACACTGTTTGACCCTGCGTCCATCACCCGGAAAGTACTCAGTAGAAAACAGTATTAGGAGGAGTGAGACAAGACCCCTCGCCTTAAAGTATTCATACTCTAGTGGGCAAATAGCCTCCTCATTAGAAGAGCAGCTAACATTTATTATGCACTCACTGTATGCCGGGTTCTGCGTTAGGCCTTAATACGCATCTCATGGAATCCCACAGTGTTCTGTGATAACAGCGCTGCTCGAAATATGTCTGGTTCTCCTTCTGCCCTTAGGGAAATGAGACTCGCCCGTGGCCCTTGTGTTTGGGTTGGGCCTCGTGTCTGCTTCTGGCCAATGGCACGTGGAAGAGAATTACGCCTCTTACTGCCGGGTCAGAGCGTCCCGTTGCGGAGAGCAGGACCCGATGCAAAGTCTTCTTGCACTGACAGGTGCCATTCAAGTGGGTGGGCTTCAATCAAACCCCAGAGGGCCAGGCTTGCCCATCGACACGCCCCGTTAATGGGGCTCCTTTCCCATTTTCTCACCTCCCTACCAGTACTTTCTGGAGTCACTTGCCCCAAAACTTCTTGCACTCAAGTTCTAGTTACTCTGGGGTGGGGAGGGGGGTGCACTTGAAAATGTCAATTTTAATCCACTGAGGATACAGCATGAAAATCCCGTCTGGGATTATCCGTCTAAACTCGCTGCCGGGCCAACACGGGAAGCATCGATCCAAGTCGTTCATGCGACCTCTCTTGAGTTACCTTCTGATTTTGATGGTTGCTCTCAGTCCCACAGCGAGGATGGCAGAGAAGAGCCAGGCGTGTCGGGAGCAGGAGGGAGAACTCCCCCTGTGCTTTCAAGCCCTCGAGATGAAGAGACGGCTCATCGCCATGGCGTGAGTCTCATCTGGTAAGGACGGTGGTCATCCACGCTCTGCGGGGACATGAGGCCGGAAAGGCTGAGTGAGCCACCAGGCTCCGCATCCCAGGCCCAGCAAGCGACGGGAGCGGGATCCACACCCACTGCTGTGGAATCCGCAGCCCATCCTCCCCGCCGCTCTCCCACGTGGATAAGACGGTCATTCATTTGCACTTCACTAAAATAGGTGAATTGTGGGAAGACTTGAAATAACATGAAGAATTTGTCAGCAGCACGAGATAAGAGAAAACCTACCCGAGAAGAAACACATCTTCTGAGAATTGACAGCAGGGCATTAAAAACACTTCATTGCCTAAAATAGCCTGACACCTCTGATCGGTGTCAAAACCCACTGCGTCCTCCAGACTCAGAAGACACCCAGTCCAGGCTGAATACACGGCGAGGGAGGAAGGAGGGCAGGGGGAGGAACCTTCTTTCCTGTGACCATCAGACAAGAGCAGAGGAAGCGCGCCTCTGGCCCCGAGCTCAGGCCAGCCTGGCTTCTCCCTCCCCTCCGTCCGGGCAGAACGCATCCCTGTGCAGGATCTCTTCCCAGAAAAACAGGCGCCTCTGAGAGCCGCCAGCCTCCCTTCCCGCACGAGATCATCGTGAGCCGGTGGTTACAGGAGATGCGATGTGCCAGGTAACGCTGGACCACAGCAAGTCAGCGTGGATGAAGGACCCAGAAGCAAGTCGTCACCAGCCTGGGGGACCCAAGGAGACGAGCCCGGGCATCCTCCCTGCCGTGCGTACAGCAGGAGGGCCGTTTTAAACTTTGGGAAGCCTGAGTCAAAGGAAAATCCTTAAACTCTAGGAAGGTGAAGTCACCTCCTCGCTGGCATGCTTAATCCTGAGGTCCTCCGTCTGTGGGCTCAGGGACACTGTTGGAGCCTCCTCGCTACCCTTCACTGCCAGAGCTCTCCTGTCTGACAAGCACCTCTTACCTGCACCCCCACCTTAGTCCTCGGGGTACGACACTCTGTCCTCCTGTTTAGGGTTTTCTGTGGCCAAAGGAGCCAGCTCAGCCTGCACAGGGCAGAGCTGAAGAGCCCAGAATTGGCCCCAACCCATGATGGCTATAAGGACCCCTGCCTCCCCACCTCTCAGGGGGACAGCCCTGAAGGATGTCCTCCGTCACCTCCCCAGAGTCCTAGTGGAGGGCTGCCGGGTTAAGGAAGTAAAAATGCAGGAAATCAGTTAAAATCCAATTTCAGATGAACAATGGAGGAAAAGTGACTAGAGGCAGAACCCTCGACTCTCACGTTCGTTCATTGAAGTTGGGGTTCATCCGGGGTCTTGTACGTTCTCTGGCCACCCCGTACCAGCAAGACAGAGCCCAGTTGCCCATGGTGGTCACTTGCTTACGAGTGTACTCTTTGCACATCCCTGCGCCTCTCTCTCACTGAACTATCTGAGTCGAGTAAGAACATCTGAGTTGCTTCTGAAAGACGCTCTCCAGAGGACAGAACTTACCAAGGGAGAGGCGTGGGAGCTTCCCCCACAAAGACACCCTGGGATTTATCTGTCAAGAGCTTAGCTCAATGGCAGTGACGTCTTAGAATGATATCAAAAGCACAACCAACAAAACCAAAAACAGACACGCAGCCCTCCATCAAGCCCAAAGCCTTCTGCCCAGCAAGGGAGAGAGTCAATAGACGGAAACGACAGGAAAGGAGAAAAACTTTGCAAATCACACAGCCAATAATGAACTCCTACAGCTCAAGAGCAAAAACGAAATAACCTCTTCGCAAATGGGCCGAGAATTTGAACAGATAGTTCTCTAAAGAAGACGTATAAATGGTTCGCCTGTATATGAAAGGATGCACGATATCCCTCGTCACCAGGGAAATCGAAGCAAAACCACAATATCACCTCCCACCTGTTGAGATGGTCGTCCTTTAAAGAAGAAAATGAAAGCAGAAAATGATAACTGTTGGTGAGGATGTGGGGAAATTGGAAGCCTTGCGCCCTGTTGGCGGAATGCAAACGGGTGCCGGTACTACGGGAGGCAGTCCGGAGAGTCTGCGAAGATTTAAAACCCAGCGACCACATGACCCAGCAGTCCCACTGAGGCTGCTTATCCAAAAGGATCAAGGGGGTGATTTTGAATAGATATTTGCACACCCGCAATTCTTGCAGTATTACTCACAATATCCCAGAGGTGGAAAGGAACTTCAGTGTGCACTGGCAGATGAATGGATAATGAAAACGTGGTACATTCAGAGGACAGAATAGTGATCAACCCCATGATGAGCTGGTCATGGAAGGACACGTGCTTGATGAGACCGTTTATGAAGCTGAACTCATAGAAGCAGACAGTAAGGTGGTGAATGTTGGGGACGAGGAGAAGGAGAAAGGATATGGCTTATCCGCGAGCCACCCAGGTGGGTGACGGTCCCCACCATCATTTCAGCCAGCACTTACGTTCCTCTGGTCTCTGGAACATAAGCCAAGCAGACCCGTGTCGGCCTTAGCAGTGGACTTTAGAACGCAGGGGAGACATTGTGATTTCTCTGGCTCCATCTTCATTCCCGGTCCCCAAACCTCTCGTCTGTCAGGGAATGACATTCCACAGGAGGAGACGCCGAAACTGAGGTTTATGTTGCTCCTCGCTCCGCTCCAGGTGGGGACGTGGTGTAAAATGGAAGCCTGAAATTCCACCGTCGTATGCATCGTGATGCTTCATGATAACCCAGAACACAGGCTGTGGGCTCCAGGATCGAGCGTGACGGTCGGTCCCTGGCTCGGTGACCTGAGCCAGTGACTTCACCTTGCTGATCCTGTTTTCTCATCTGTCAAACAGGGACAATCGTGACAACCGTACAGGACAGCTGGGGACTTAGAGAACATGACGAAGACAAGACACTGGACACGTGGAGACTCTAATCGGCCTCGCCCTTGACCGTGGCTGTTATCACGCTGTCCTGTGGTTGAATTGTTTTGCACAACCCCAGACTCTCATAACCTAAGTGCCCTGTTTCCAAGGCAGAAATAGAAAGCAATGCCCATAATGTTTCAAAGAATTTAAAATGACTTTCCTCTCCCAGCATAGAGCTGTGACTCAGAGCTATTTGAGTGGGGTTCTTCTCCAGGAATCAATCCAAAGCCAAGAGCAGACGAGACCACTTCAAATAATCCAACCACCCGTGTGGATGGAGCCTACCGCTCACTCTCCGTTTAGATGGGCAATAGATTCGTCGCTTACTGCAGCCCCAGTCCAAAGACTCATTCTCACACTGGCCTGTCCATAAGTATCTGCATTTGTGACTTTGGATTCAATACAGTTGCATTTTTCCTAACATTAAAAAAAAAAAGTGCATTTTCCCTAAAAAAAAGAAAACCCTTGACTGATACCCATGAATGTGGTTTCCTGGTTTTACGTAGCAATGGTCTTCTACGCATCCCTCCTGGGGGTCCGCCTACCTCAGTTCGAAGGTGCTGCAGAGGCAATTTTCTAGGTGTACAGCTGGGTGAAAGATGGACCCCATAAGGTAACAAAGCACAAGACCCATTCCTTCAGATGGGTTAAAAGAAATCCAGATTTTTCAACAATAGAAAAGAATTCTAGAGAGCATCTTTTCCAGGTCTCTGTAAGAAAGAGATTCAAACCACAAAGCTAATTCTCACCCAACCAATCTCAAATCCAGCGGGGATTTTTGTTTGTTTTATACCTACCCTAAAAATGTATCAGCTCTTTTCTCTGGGTCCACTCCTAAATAACGACAAAGTAAGGTTTTCGGTTGCTAATGGCTTTTTATTTTTGATGTTTTTTTTAAACCTGAATCACATCTCACTTGGCAAAGAGTTTATGTTTTTATTTTCTTGATTCAGAGGTCCTTAATGAAAGCAAAATTCAAACTTACATTGGTCTTGTATGAATTAGGGACCGTGTAAACAGTACTTAACAGTTCTAATTGAAGGTCAGTAAATCCCCAAGAGATTAACTGAATCCTGCAGGGAGCCGTGTAAATCTCCCTCCCTTTCATGGCAGGGCAGCTGAGCCCCCAGCCGGCCTCTGCAAGGCTTAATAAACATGGTATGCATCTAATCAAAACCATTTTGCACCCAAAGGGGTTAGGGGTGTAAATCACAATTACTCTTGGCACTAAACCCTTGGCCCAGAGAGTCCCAAAGTTGCCAGATACCATCAGGAGCTGGCTTCTAGGACTTCGTTACTTCTGGCACAGGCTTCCAGGTCTGAATGCCCAGCCTGCCTCTCAGCGGGAGAATCCAAATGGGGCATAAAGTCTGAAAAGGATGGCAATTTCCAATGACCTTCTTGCTCTCTGGGTCCTTCACTCTTTGCCAGCTCTGGCTCCATCACAAAGAAATGACATGTTCATAGATGTCAATGCCTAGATCTGCCCTTGAAGTTCCAGGAATCCACCCCAACCTGGGCAGAAGGGCGCCATCTTAAAAGAAGATAGTGTAATGTCCCAAGAACCTGGCTGAAAGGAATCTGGAATATAAGCTCAGGAATGTCAAGAAGGGTTCTCACGCCATTGCACCTGCACCTGAGGATGTCGCTGTTCTCCAGCACAGCTGGACTTGACGCTACCAAATCATTAAGCACGTGGCCAAGGAAATCTTAAGAGAAAAGGTGTCTGCCATCTTGGAAACTAGAGAAATCAGAGCCAGAGAAAGTGTCCAAGATTTCCTCCAAAATACAGAATGAACATCATCCTGGATCTATGGAATCTGATCCTGGGATCATCCACTCAAATACACATCTTTTTTTTCTGGTTATTTTCTTCATTTCACACATGGGGAAACTGAGGCCCAGAAAAGGGAAACCATGTCTTTGAGTCACTTGGCCGGTTGAGTAAGGAACTTGGAGTTCAACGCGAGATCTGCTTCCACAAAAAGAGACGGTTCCCTGTCTTTCTGCCATGCTGCTTCTTAGAAAAGATGAATGACATATGCAGCCCATCTCCAGAAGGAATCACACAAGAGTGAGATCCAAACTGCCGAGGAATGGCTCCTCGAAGGCAGAGGGTGAAGCTAAGAAAGTTCCAGAATAGACTAAGTATTTCAGAGATGCCGACTAGTCAGGGCTCTGAATCCTTCTCAGATGTGCTCTCGGGTCACCCTTGGAATGACACCTATTTGCCATCCTAGATGAAGCCTTCGAGCAGAGCACCAAGGGCACGTCCTTTTCCAGTGTGACCTGTCACTGCTATCCTCGTGGCCACTCCGACTCTGCTGAAGAGGAATTCTACTCCTCCTCTTGACTCCAGCAGGCAGGTTGTCCAAGGTGTTGCTACATGACTCTGGATCTCCCCTGAAGTGATTCCCCAGGACTCAGCCATATCGTCTCCCCAAATACCTTCGGGCTCAGGGAGCTTCTTATCTAAAAACCTTGGAAACTTGCCGGCATGTATGGCCACAGCTCTTCCATTAGAACTTTTGGAGCATCCAGACTTTGAGTCTATGGGTGCAGGTGAAGCACCCTGAGATGGAGGGATGGAGTCTCTCCAGCCACCTGAAGGAAATCAGGTGAATGGCAACTTCAGGATTCCCAACAGAAAGCTAACGGAACTTGATTGTCTCCAGGTATCTGCTCCATCCCATCTCCAGAAGTGGAAGCTGCTCGGTCTAATCAACAAGCATCTTCTATTAATGCAGAGGGAGCATATTCTCTGAGCTGGTCCAATCTAACCAATAGGAAGGACTTCTTCTTCCTTCCCTTGCATTTCAGCCTAATCTGTTTCTCCTCTTTCGATCTCTACAACCTCTGGACTCCCAGGACATGACTTCACAACTTTGATTATTGCCCCGGCAAGAGGTGGGGTTCTCTGCCACTCCTAACCTAAAAGGCAACCTTATGAGCACATAGCAAGAGTCCTTATGGTCAGAACTGAGAAGCAAAAGGGACTTCACAGCTCAAGAACTGGCCACTCCCTCTGCCCCTCTTTCCTTCAGAACCTTCCTGCATCATCCTCCTCTCTTCCCCATCTGCCCCATGCCTCAGTCTCCATCCCAATTTAGTCCACAGCAAGCCATTTTTGTTTTGCCCGTAGCTTCCCATCAGTCTGTGGTTGGATCACAATAGATCAGAAGCCCATCTACGTCAGAGACTGCTGGGGTACCCCGCCATTGGCCATCCATCCGTTCCTCCTTTCTTGAGTATCAGAACCCATAAAACTTAACTGGGCGCCTGGCCATCTGGATTAAACTCTTTTTTCCACCTTCCTGCGACGCTAACTCATGGTCACATGTGACCATGTTCTAAGTTCTGATCGATGGGAGGCCAAAAGAAGTGATCGGTCACATCCTTAAAAGATAGAGTCTGAATTCGTTGTCCCTTTTCTCCCATTGCATAGGACGTGGACTTCACGGCGGTAATGGGGCAGCCACCTGAGAGCAGGATGGAAGCCCAGTGCTAACGCAGAGAAATGGCAGAGAAGGAGCTTAGGGCTGGGGCTCGGTCACCGTGGGATGGACGTGGCGGATGGACATGGTGAGTGGTCTGCCCGTGATTGGTCTGTTAGAAAGCAGGGAAAACCTTTACAGAGGACACAGCTATGTTGCCATCTGTCACGGCTGCTGGACTTTAGCTGAATCCATAGGCTACTCTTCAGCCAGTTCATGCCAACCTCTTTCTCAAGACCAGCCTAGGTTTTCTCGTCTCACCAGGAACTCTGAGCAGAAGGAAGCTGGGCCTGTTGGTAATTTGGCCGTCGGTTCCCAAGCTATGAGGAATATGTCTCTCTCCGATTTCACCCCCTTTCTTCCCTTCTGCTTGACTCTGCCCAGGCCACAGGAGTAGAGTCTGACTCCCTTCTTATTCTTTCTACTGATCTGTTACCCTCTCTCCCTTCACTGTCACCTTATCGTCCCTTCTCTTCTTGTAACCCGGGTAGACGCACCATCCCATGTGGCCCAGTCTCCAAAGTGACTCCAAAAGTCACAGCCGGGAGTCTTCCAAACCTCTACTCGCCCACCAGGCAAACCCCGGGGAAGGACGGCGTGGGGCCTGGTGAACACGATGAGCAGCTTTTAACCTCCTCCTGCTCCAGCTTCTCTCCACAGCCCCATTCGGATATCGGCCGCACCCGAAAAATCCCCCTGCTTTTAAATAACAGTCCCAGCAATCCTACCTGCTCAGGTTTTCTCTTTCTCTTACGTAAACCCTGGGGAACTTCTTCAACGTGGTTTTAAAATCCTTTGTGACTTCTTTAGATTTTTCTCCATTTCCTGTATCACCCGGACTCTCCACAAGAAAGGGTTGCTAGAGTTCAGTCCAACGATTGTCCCCTTGTAGAGTCTGGAAAGTGGGGGGTTCTTGGGGGAACATCACGGATAGCAGTGATGACCTGTGTCCCTGTGAGGCGTCTGTATCAGGCAGGGTGCCGAGGGAGAGATTCGCACCCGGGGCCTTCACTGAGCAGCCTTTGCAAGAGCACCTGCAAGGGACCCTGGGAGCTGGGCTGGGCAGGAGAGAACCTGGGCCACATGCAGTTGGAACAAGGGTGTCTGTCAGTCTGTCAGGGAGCCCAGGAGCTGGGATGGCCCATCAGAGCTGTTCAGAGTCAAGGCCAAGGGACTGGGTCTGTGTACACCCAAAGCAACCAGGCCCCAGATGGAGGGTCCCTGGGGAGAGGGCCCTCAGCTCCCTGTGGCCAAGGGCAGTCGCTACCAGAGACTCAGCTGTGAGCCACCGACATTTCACAGTCCCTGCAGCGGGCACTGAAGGCCTGCGGTTCCACAGGGGACGCTTGGTGGCACGTCCCAGCATGCATACAACTTTCCTTTATTCATTCGACAAACACTGCGCACCTACTCTGTCCAGGAAGCGTGCTCCTCTCTCTAACTCCCCCCACTGCCGGCCCTCCCTTCCAGTTCTTTCCTCCTCCATCTCCCTCTCCACCCCCTATGGGTCGCCTGGAGCCAGAGCTTCAAGAATGGGCTGGCGCCTTAATTGCTTCTCTCTCCTCTGTGACATCAATACGAGGTGACATTTCCCGGGCATGGAGCTGCATCCCTGTGGCTGCATATTCCCCCTGTCATAGGAGATCACCGAAGCTGTCACAGGAGGAAAAGCTGGAAGCCATCGGAGGGGCAGGCGGGGCACCGAGATCCCGGGTAGCATTCAAGGGGTTGGTGAGACTCACTTCCCAGAGCGGGTTCCAGAGGCGCCTTCTGCCCCGCTGATCTGCGCCTGGGGACAGTTGACTGGATCTGACATTTCGGGGGTTACCCAGCCAGGCTACGCCAACCGGGGCTCTCACCCAAAGCACAGGGGGAAGGGGCCGGAGCCGGGTGGCGAGCCAGACCTTGAAGAGGGAATGGAGAGAGGTGAACGGAAGGAAGCCAAGGGGAGACCGCCTGCCTGGCTCCGAGTGGCAAGCAGACGGGGCTGGAGCCCCACTCTGTCGCCCAGAGACACCTCAGTCTCCTCAGCCATGAGATGGGGACACAACACTCACCTCCGAGGACGGCGGGGAGGGTCCAACGTGAAAACCCACAAAGGGGCCCTGGGGAGACCCTCCTTCTGATCCCCCAGAGCCCCCGGTCACCTGTGGCCAAGCCGTGGACGAGTCCTATCCGCTTCCTCTCCCAAGTCCTTCCTGGAAAGGAGCGTTCACCCCAAGCCGTCTCCACTGTCCTCGTCTCCACTGTCCTGTCCTCGTCCCCTGCCTGGACACCTGGACTAGGTCCTTCCGCTCCCAACCTCGCCCTTCCACCCCCCAACATGGCAGCCAAAGGAAAAAAATCAGATCCCACACTGGCCGGGCTGAGCGCCCTCCAGGAGTCTCCCACGGCTCCTGGAAAGAAAGGCCTCCATTTTCCAGGCCTGACCCTCTCCAGCCTCCTCCCCACATCCCTGGCTCCTCCACCCAGGAGCACGGTGGCCTCTGGGGTCGGGCTCCTTGCTCCGTCCTTTACTCCATGTCGGAGGGAAGGCAGCCGTCTCATGCACCTCTGTATTCTGAGTGCTCACAATCCACCTGGCACACAGTAGGTGTTCCATAAACACCTGTTGGGTGAACATAAAACTCCATTCCGAGGGAACCTTGGAGTCCTCACACCCTCCGCGCGTGGGTGCAGAAATTCTCCTACCCTCGAGCCTTGGGCTCCCGAGCTGTTTCCCGGGGCTTCCAACATCAGCTGGATTTTATTATTAATAATAAAAACAGCCTATGATTTACGGGGCACGATGGAGCCCCGGCTGACTAGTGGGCTTAAGCTTTGCACATAAAACTCAAGCTGCTACCTGAAACCAGGCGACTCTCAAGGAAGGGAAAAGGAGCCAACCCAGGGCATGGGGCCCCGGCCACTCTGGGTCCCTTCTGTCAGTGAGTCCTGCCCAGCTCCCTGGCTGCCATCCTGAGCTTGCCAGGAACAGGGCTCTGCAAGCTTGGGTATCCCCACAAGTCAGAAAGGCACAGCACCGGGGGCTGGAGAGGGACCTGGAGGTCCAGCTAGACGGGAGTCCGCTCTGGGCCTGCAGGGCTGCTCTGCTTGGCGCGTGTCATCCTTGTAAGAAATCCGACCCAACTGCAGACATTCGAAAATCAGATTTTGCATCAGAGTCTTGAGTTCTCCCTTCTCTTGAAAAACAAGCGGCTCCTGGCAACACAGAGCCGACTTCCCGTCTGGCAGCGATTTGCTGGAGCTGAGCGAGGACTGTCCCTCGAGAGGGGACAGGGCCTCCTGGGTTACCCGGGGACCAGTTCTCCCTGGTGATGTCCCCACCCTGACCCACTTCACGTGCTCGCAGAAATGGCCGGGTTTGGGGGAGCCTGTCACCCAGCCCTGGGTGCGCCGCTCTTCATTTCAGAGATGGGGACGTGGTGGTCTTGAGCGGTCCGTTGTTTACGCGGAGATCACCCACAAAGGAAGGACCCCGGCCTGGAGCCCAGGTCTCCTGGCCTCTGACCCGGGCCTCCTCCCTGCCGATTGCATTTGTGCAGCTGTTCCCGGGGAGGCCGCTGGGCAGCCAAAGCAAGCAACCACGGATCCGCCGCTTCCCAGGAAGGGAATTTATTGCCTTGGTCCCAAGTCAAGGTGTCAGCAGGACCACGCCCCTCCGGAGGCACAGGGGGCTCCTTCCTGGCCTCTTCCAGCTTCTGGGGGCTCCTGGGCTGTAGGGGCTTTGCTCCCATCTCCCCCTGCACGTCGGCATGGCTTCCCCTCCGTGCCTCTGCCTCCTCCTTTCTGTCCAAGCCTCCCCTGCCTCACTCTTGTGAGGACACCTGTCACTGGATTTAGGGCCCATCCAGGGACTCCGATGACCTCATCTGGGCATCCTTCATTTATGGCTGCAAAGACCAGTTTTCCAAATAAAGTCACGTTCGCTTTAAGAGGGTGAAGAAGTGGCATAGATTTTTGGAGAACGCCCTTCCGCCCACCGCGGCCACTAAGCCAAAAGAACGTTTTAGAGAGACCCCGCCCCACGGCAAAGCCTTGGGCCTAGCATAAGTTTGAATCTGCCAGCAGATCCGATGCAAGCTGGCCTGAGGTCCTGGGTTGCCTAGGAAACCACAGGATAAAGGCAAAGATTCCAACAGCCCTCACAGCAACCTCCCCCAGGAAAAGGCCTCAGAGAAAGAAACAGCGATAATAATGGCAGCCACCGGCGGTACCAACGTTAAGCACGGTAATCACAACAACAAAATTAATGGCCAGACTCCAGCAGTATTTCACTGAAACCTCTTAAAACCACAGCGAGATCATGGGCGTCATTACCCTTGTTACGTAGATGAGAAAAATGGGAGCGCAGAGAGGTTAAGTCACTTGATCAAGGTGGCACAGCAAGTGAGAGGTAGAACCAGGATCTGACTCGGGTCCATCTGACTCTATATTTTCCACCAGTTCTTGACCTAAGCATGGGTGTTCCTGGGGGGTAGGGAGAAATGTTCGGTGGGCACACACACACACGGGGACGGGATCCCGCCACCTTGGGATGTCCTCTGAAATTTGTCCTGATCAGCCTCCACTTGCTCAAAAGTGGCCCCTGCCCAGAAAAAGGCTCTGTCCTGCTGGTGCGTTCAACATGCTGCAGAGGGACGTGCAGTGGACGAGGGTCGACCCCAGGGACAGACACCACGGACCGATGCAGACGTCTCACCCACCTGGCCTTGGCCCTGGCCGTCCCTGACGTCACCGGCGCTGCTGGGATGTGAGCTGCTGCGAGGGGAGTCCCACGGCCTCTGGCTTCCCACCCTTCCAGCCTCGGGGTCTGACATCAAGGACCGAAAGCCATCGTCCCCACGTCCTCTTTAACCGTTTACTCGTGCTTTTTAAAGGAGATGATGAAGGCGTTTCAGCAAAGACATAAATAAAAGAGGGGAGGGCATGGACGGGGAGGCGGGCGGGCGTGTGGGGCTGACACGGTCAGGCGGCGCATCAGCCCCGCGGCCCCCGGAGAAGAGACGCCGCCGCGCTGGCGGACAGAAATAGGCCCAGGGCACAAATTAGAAAGCCAGGGGGCTCAGTGAGCGTTGCCGGGACATTCGTGGCCATTATGACACGCTGTCAGGAATGATTGATAATTGACCAAACAGGACCAACACTCGTACGGACGGATGCCAACGGACTGGCCTGGGCATCTCTCTCCCGCCATGAAGTAGGACTATTGCTATCCCCAGGTTAAGATCGGAAAACCAAAGCACAGAGAGGGTAAGTGACTTCTGCAAGGTCGAACAGCTAAGTCACAAGTGGATCACGCGGTTCACATGACTAGTCCAACCTGACAAGGGCTTCTGATGGATGAGCAGGAAAGCTCTTTCCAAATGTAAAGTCAGTGGCAGGAGCCGTCAGACAGAAAGCCAATGACTCTGAGCCCATGAGCATCATCGTAACTCGAGCCATCGTAGGAGCAAAAACCCAAACCCCCACAACAGGAAGCAGCAGGGGAGGACAAACGAGAGACCGCTTAGAAAACGGAGGGAGGAGGTTTATAAGTGAGGCTAACAGAAGTTGAATTACAACTATAATGAATTCATCATGATTATTATATTTTATAATGCAGTGATGTAGGAACTGTATGTTACAAATATGTAATTATGTTACGATGAACCCTTCATGATTATGAAAAACTATCACAAACTCCTGTAAGTCAATAAAAATGGCGCCCCTAACAGAAAATTGCATCCACGGTTAATTCACCAAAGCAAAGAACCATTTTTAAAAAGTCCCACTTCTGTAGTGAATAAAGAGACGCAAGGGAAAAAATACTTTTTTCTTCTCAAAATTGGCAAAGATTGCGTGAGGCGCTACTGGCTAGCACTGGGGAGGGAAGGACCTGGGCTTTTCCACCTTCTGCTGGCTGGAGTACAGATGCAGGTAAGGAGCACAACCTGGCACGACCCTGCAGCGGCAATTTAACACATGCACGCGAACGACTATGCCAAGCAAGCTGCTTCCTGTCCTCGAACTTCAACCTGAAGAAAGAGCCAGGGACACAGGAGGTTTGTATGTCAGGTGATGATTGTGAGAATTATGGGAAAGATTAAAAGATGAGAAGACAGCCAACCATGGAGATCCAATGGGATCATTTGCCAATGGCGAGGATCACGTATTTGAAAAAAAAATTCAAAAATGTCCCAAGAACAGAGAAATTAAATCGTTGTAAACGAGAAGCGCTGTTTACACAGCACAATCAGAACGCCAGAATTGGGTTGGCACACCTGTGCCTGTTGGTGGGAGAAGGTGTGTGTCCAAGGTGGCCGTAACTGTTTCCAAGAGTTGGCATTAGCTGTTAATCTTCGCGCTTTTCCGAGTTGTCCAGAGTTTCCCCAGTGAGCGCGGAGGCAGTGGTCTGCCTACCGCTGGCTGCCCGTCCCTAGCTCTCCAGCTCCTGGGTGCAGGAAGATTTTGCTCTCCGTCCCTCTTGTGCTTGGGTCGGGTCGTGTGACCAGTTCTGATGGAGGAAGCCTGAGTTTCCCAGACAGGCAGCCCTCCTGAGCTGCGTGTCGACTCTCAATGCGAGTGTGACGCTGGTCAAGTCACAGCCGGTACCTACGCTGTTAGCCTGGGTCACTGAGTGACCGTGATAAGCGCAGCCCCACTCGCTGACCCCAGATGGATGCGTATCCCAAAGAAGGAACAGGTGCAGTTTTCTTTGTTTGCTTTTAAGACAAAGTTTAAAAGACACTAGCTGATCCTCTCTGGAAGGACCGGTAAGAAGGCTGAACGGGACGCAGGCTGGGTGACCACCTAACGCCTCTTCCAGACCGAGGCGCTCTGAGGAGCGAATGCTCGCCGCTACCGTTCTGGAATGACAGATGCAAACAGCCGAGGTTTCGTGTGCACCTGGACCCAAAGTCATCCAAAGGCGCCCTACTTCAGAAGTTCTCCATCTCTAATAATGCAGAGACCCCGTGCCCACCCACAGATGTGATGGAGCCAGGCGCGCCTGGGCGTTGTGGATTTCTAAACTCTGATTCTTCTCCGCAGCCACAGGGGAGAACCACTGCCCTTGATCCATGCCAAGCCAAGTTCATGGTGGAGACCAACAGTGCTGATCATCAACACCGTTACCATGACGCTGTGGCTGAATGACAGGCGTAATGCCGAGCCTGTTTTAAGGATTTCAGTCATCATGGCAGAACGTGAAAATCATTATCATTAACAAAAGAACATTCCAGGCGGTGACATCTTGCCAGTTACCATGAGCCTGGTTTAGAAGAGTGGGTCTCAACCAGGGGTGATTTTTCCTCTAGGAATTATCTGGTCATAACTGGAGACATTTTGGGTCTGGAGGCTGGCAGTGAGGAGTATCGAGAGGATACAGACCAGAGATGCTGCACCACGTCCTATAATGCCCAGCACAGCACAGCCCCGTCACAGTAAAGAATTGTCAGGCACAAAATATCAGTAGGGCCAAGGATGAGGTCCGGTGCTTTTGAAGCCAAGGTGGAAAATGACTTCTGAACCAGAAAGTGTCGCTGGAAACTCAGGGACAAATCTGCAGTCCTACCCCTACGGTCCCACCTGCCGGCTCTGGGAGGAGAGGAAAGCCCCTGGGTCGCACTCAAACCTCCTCGTGGATCCAGATGGCCACACTCCAGGTATGCACTTGAGATGGCCTTCTGACGGAGACGCTGCTCAAAGCCCTGGTGTGCTCAGGAGCCGCAAGTGTTTCTAAGAGACTTCCTCGGGAAAGAAGGTCAGGCAGGGGAAAACAGAAACGGGCTTCTTTCTCTGGCCAGCTTCCTCCAGGCGCCTCAGAGAGACTCGCTTGCACCTTAATCGTAGAAAAGAAGCAACTGGGAGGAGAGAAGGGGGAGAGGCTGAGCTTGCACCCCTACAATAAGGACTGTGCCCAGGGTCGGCCCAGGCTGTGGGCTGCAGAAGAGGGGACAGAACTGAGGGAGAAGGAAGGAAGGGAGGGAGGGAGGGAAGGAGACAAGGAGATCGGGAAAGCACCGATGAATGGGGAGTGAGGAGCTAATGTGCTGGTAGGCTGATGGGTGGGGAGATGCAAGAATGAGTGGGTGACTGCAAGATGGCAAGAAGAAAGGATGTGTGGATGGATGGGAGGATGGGCAGGTGGAAAGATGGGTGGATGGGTAGATGGATGGATGGGTGAATGCAAGATGGATGGATGAATGGATGGAAGGAGGGAGGGAGGGAAGAAAGGAAGGAAGGGTGTGTGGATGGATGGGAGGATGGGTGGGTGGAAAGATGGATGGATGGGTAGATGGATGGATGGGTGAATGCAAGATGGATGGATGAATGGATGGAAGGAAGGAGGGAGAGAAGGAGGAAGGAAGGGTGGATGGATGGAAGGCAGAGGGATGAATGGATGAACAGGTGGAAGGAAGGAAGGAAGGAAGGAAGGAAGGAAGGAAGGAAGGAAGGAAGGAAGGAAGGAAGGAAGGAAGGAAGGAGGGAGGGAGGGAATGAAGGAAGGAAGGGTGTGTGGATGGATGAATGGATAAATGGAAAGAAGGAGGGAGGGAGGGAAGGAAGGATAGATGGATAGAAGAATGGATGGATAGATGGAAGGAAGAGGGGAAGGATGGGTGGGTGGATGGATGGAAGGATGGAAGGTCAAGCGGGTGGGTGGATGAATGAATGAAAGGCAGGAAGGAAGGATAAATGAACAGATAAATGGATGAATGGAAGGTGAATCTATGCATGGGGTGTAGGGGGATAGAAAATGACCAAATGAGCAGAGGAGTGGATTGACTCATCTCAGTCAGAGACATTATCTTTATGGAGGATGGCAAGTTGATGATCCCCAGCTGAACACAGCAACTAGCACGTTTTGTTCAGCTCACTGGGTGCTTTCCAACCGTGCCTCTCCATCTCGGCTCACCTGAAAGACTTGTGAAAGGCCTGCTGATCAAACACCATCCCCATGCCACAGTTATATAGGTCCCTGGAGATGACACTTGGCACCAGTATTTTTTTTAAACCCACATGATTCAAATAGCAGCCAAACTTGAGAATCAACTGAAATCTAAAAGCCAATGGCACCTGGTTACTTTGGTGGCTGACCAGAGCACATGCAGCTATTAATCCCTGACCTTTTGCCAACCACTGGTAACTTGCCTGGTCTAGGTGCATATCTGAATTTATAGCCACAAACTTTATTGTTAGACTTGGTTTGATGTCTGCCTTCATCAAGAGGCTGTGTCTCCTTGGCCAAGTGGCTTAGCTGCACTGGGCCTCAATTTCTCTATCTGCAAAATGGAGCTCATGGAAACAAAAGTAAATGTTTTACAGAGTTTCACAAGAAGAAAATAAGGTGATGTCTTGCATATTGTAGGCACTTGACCAAAGACAACTGCTGTGATTAAATTGATAATAGAATGAATGTTTGATTCCTGAATATGGATCATAACCATAGACAGCAAACATTGATCAGGAGTTCTGTACCAACCTTTGTTATCAAAGCTTTAATTTTTATAATATTAACTAAATTAATTCTGGTAGAACCTCAATGAGATACCGTGACTATTTTCAGATGAGCAAATAAGGCCCAGAGAGGTTGAGTTGCTTGCAGACTGAGCACACAGCCAATGCTGGTCCAGGCAGGACCTGAGCCCGGAACGTTGGCTGTTGTTTCTACCCCGGTGTCCCCCACCTCCATGGCGTGAGCTCATAGGACTCTTAGCGCCCACCCTAGCTGGGAAAGAGACCATTGCGCAGCGAGGTATCAATGGAAATGGCCGTTCAACCCCAACTCTTGAGGTCTCCAGTGAAGTGTAGCCAGGCCTCTTAAAACTTTTCTGATTTTCAGAGCTTTTCATTAAAATCCAAGTGCTTCTCAGAGGTGGTCCAGGTGGAAATTCACACACCCCTTCACGCCTGCCTTTCGTGGATGCCAGTATTTATGAAGCACCTACTCTGTGCCAGATCATGTGCTGGGATGTTGAGAAGGCAACAAACACATCTCTGCCCTTAAAGGGCCAGCAGAGCTCGGGCGGGTCTCGGCAGACACTGCGTGCTGGGGTCTGGGCTGCGGGCAACCTGGAGGTGGGAATCTGAGGGCAGAGATCGGATCCTAACGCACCAGTCCTGGGTCCCTACGTCTCCGTCGCACCTGAGCCCACCCTGACTCTGACCCGCCGCACCTTCTGCTGGTCACTGGCAGTCTCCAGCTGAGCCTCACACCGGATCCACCCGCAGACGGAAAGAACGTTCTACACTTCCCTTTAGGATCGGTATGGAATTTCCTTTATGAAGTTCCCAAAACAAAAAAAGAAAAAATTAGGAGAAAGTCCCTCTTAATTGCACAACCAAACCTGAGCCTGCCGTCGGGGCTGCTCCTTCCTGACCTGCTTGTAGCATGGTCAGTTTCCTGGCACTGGGGGACACTCAGACACAGAGGCCGCCCCTCTGACTGGTGATGCATCGGCCGTATTGATTCAGAGGGTTACTCTCCCCTCCCTGCGTCTGGTTTCTCCTTTGCAAAAACGAAGCCAATATTCCTTTCCTACTTTGCAGGACTATATGATAGAGGGTTTGAGGGGAAAAAAAATAAGTATGTCCAATCCCGGTGCTCAGCGGACACTCCGTGACTCGGACTCTTCCCATTCAGGAAGCTTCCAGGAAGGCATTGGCAATCCTGGGTCCAAGCCCTAGCGACTCCAGTTATGGGTGGTGACAATCTCCCAAAATTCCTCGTGTGCATCCTGGGATGATAATCTCTGTCTCCAGGGCGGGGGTGCGGCCGGGGCGTTATGATTATTATAATTATGAACATTGGTATTATGTCAAGACTGCAATGGGTCCATCTTGGCATTTACCCACAGCAGAAGAGCCATGTGCAACTCAAATCACCACCAACAGATCCAGGCTGCGGGGTGGGAGCTGCGGCCCATTCAGCAGGGCAGAGACCCCTCAGAGCGACCTTCTGCAACTCTCTTGCTGTTGCAACTCATGGCCGTGGGGACCCTCGGCTAGGTGCCCGCTCGGGGTCGGAGTAGGGGCTCTCGCCCATGCAGGGGTCCCCTGCTTAAGCTCCTCAGCTTTGCCACAACTGACTTCTAACCTGGACTTTGGGGGGCAGCGGTTTTGAAGGAGGACAGAGCCCCCTTCCAACCTGCCGTGACAGGTCCATGACAGGCCCGGCAGAGTGGGACCTGCCTCCTCCTTCTCCTCCGCCCCCACCCCCACTCCCGCCATTCCCAGAGACTTGGCTGGCTCCGAAGGTTCCAGACAGAGCAGCTAAACACGTTAGCCGACAGACTAGCAAGACACAAACGGCAGCAGGAATCAAATAAAAGGAACACGCAACAGCCACAGGTCAGTCCTGTATAAATATTTATGCTGGAGGAAAATTTGGTGCCTGAGTAATGACCTTGTGGCTGGTATTAATAGAGATAATGTGTGTCTCTAGAACATGCCGCCAGAAAGAGAGAGGCGTGGGGCGGGAGGCGGGCCTGCCGAGCAGGAGCGGGCTGTGAATCCTGGTGCCAGCCCAGGCCCGCCGCCCTCCCCGCCCCGTCCCTATCTTCCCATCTCTTCTCCCTCCTCCCCAGCCAGCGGGTCTGCACCGGGCCCCTTTGGATGTCTTCTTCCATCCAGCCAGTCTCCGCTCTGTGACAGTTCCGGGGGCCCCTCTCTCCTGCCAGCACCCCCTCCGCAGCTCCTGCCTTCTGGAGATCACATCCAAAGCCCTGGAGAGCCGGCTCCCGCTTCCCCGGTCGGCCTTACCCCCCACACTCCCTGTCTGTCCATGCCTCCCTTCCCCACCGTCCAGGATCGTGCTGAATTTCCAAAACACCGCGTTGCTCCTCACATCCAGATCTTCGCACCTCTTCTCTTCTTCTTCCTGGCACACCACCTCTGGGCCTCTTCCTCTGCCTCTGTTCACGGCTCTGGGGTTGCACCCCTTCCTCCAGGAAGCCTCCCTGCTTTGGAGGCCCCTGGTCTCCAGTCCCAGGGCCCCTGGGGCCTGCCCGCATCTTGCCACTCACCCCGTCCGTCCTCTGACTGCCTCCTGCCTCCCCTCGAGACTCCGAGTGTCGCAAGAATAGCTCGCTGACGCCCGTCGCTGCACCGGCAAGGGCTCCAGGGCAGGGAGCCACACACGGACTTTCCTGCAGGAAACCCGCAGCCTGGGGCCACCTCACCCGCCACCCTTCCGAAAGCAAACCCCCCGTGCAGACTTCCGTCCCTCCCTGCCCAAAACCAGGGCTTCTGCGGTCCTGGGTCTCCCGAATCAAGAAGTTGCTGAGAGTCCCCTGACCCCTCTCTGGGACTGGTCCTTAGCACGGGCTGCTTCCTTTCATCTTCAAGATGGCCCCGGGTGAGAGAAGACAGCAAGGGTGGTTAGGGCCAGACTGGACTCCAGAGGGTGGACACCAAGTCCAAACTTCTTCCTCCACGTTCTCCTTTGCTACTTTAGAATTTCCACGGCCTGTGAGGGTCCACCTCTGACTGTCACCTGACTATATTGGAAGGGACAATGCCTTGTCCTTACTTTGTCTCATCTGTCCCACCCACTCTAGAATGAGGTTCCAGGCTTGATGGACGGCTCCTGTTGTGTCCTTCCATCTGGCGGAGGTGCCTGGGTCAGCTGAGCTTGATGTTAGCCAAAGGCCCAGAGCCAGAGGCAGCGGGGCAAGTCCCAGAAGGACACCTGGCCATTGTGTGAACTTAACACACCTCCCTGGAGAAGTCAGAAGAGGTGAGGCCAGAGGCCACAAGCCCAGGTCCTCTGCAGCACCACGCCCAACAGCCAAGACACGGAAACGACCCAAATGTCTGCCGGTGGATGAAGAGACGACAGACATGGTCCACCCAGGCCACGGAATATTACTCAGCCTTAAAAAGAAAGGAAACCCCATACAGAGCAGCTGGACTTTGAAAATAGCATGCCAAGACCGAAGAGCCACAGGCAAAAGGACAAATCACGCAATTCTGTTTACGTGAGGTCCCTAGAGCAGGCAAATTCCTAGAGACAGGAAGCAGAGTGGTGGTTTCCAGGGGCTGGGGGAGGGGAACCATGAGCAATTATCATTTCATGGGGACAGAGGAGCAGTCTGGAGGTGCAAGGTGGGCCGGGACGCTCAACCTGACCATCCCGCGGGCTGCTGAATCGTGCGCTCAGGAAAGGCTAAAACGGTAGATATTAATCACATAAAATGTATATGCCTGTGGACATAATTAAAAAAAAAAAAAAAAAGCAAAGAGAATTAATGGGGAAAAGTGAATCAGGATGCAAGGAAAGATAAAGGAAGCTGCTGAATTTGAAATGGAGTCTGGAAGCAGGACGGCGGGTCCCGAGGACCCAGACGGAAGCAGGACCACCCTGGGTTATGAGCCCCCGCCCTGCCCCACGTGACCGCGGATCTCAGCAAACTCCAGCGTGAACGCTCCTCCTAAAGAGTGCAGGGGGCGGGGCGAGTCACTGCCACACCCCCGTGGTGAGATCGTCACCCCATCCCTAGGCACCGCTGCAAAGGCCAACGCCAATTTGAGGCTCAAAAACAAACAAACAAACAAAAAAAAAGAAAGAAAAGGTTATAAGGGTAATTTGATGGTTTACAACGTGCTTCCCCCTCAAAAACAGCCTTGAAAGGTATGAAAACTGCAGCAAATTTTGCAAAATGAAATCTAGCCACGACGTTCCCTTGATGGAGACTCATTTTCGGTTTTAACAAAACTCGAAGCATCCAAGAACGCCTTATTCCTGTGTCGCCCTTTTAGCCCTTGAGACAAAAATGTTTGGGGCTGCTCCAGAGTTTGCGGTGGAAATCCCCAATCCTGGCCCTAACTTTAGGGTTGGGGACCAGAACGCAAGCGGACCTACTGTTCGCAGGTTCCAGAATTGCTGCAGGTCACCTGACGTCACTTGGGGTCCCTCAGAAGGCTTGCTGGCACCTGCCCTCCCACCCGTGGAGTTGGCCCCACCATGGTGAATCCATCCGGCTCCAATGTGGCCATCGATTCACCCTCCGTCATGGTGTCAATGGGCCTGAATCCAAGTTCAAGTCCATCAGGAATTGACGCCTGTCTTGAGCTCCACTCTCTCCTCCACAGGACCATCCAACAGGCTTCAGAAGATAGTTGCTCAATAATTTTTAGCTCCCCCAGGGAAAGAGCCCAGGTCCCCTTGGCCCCTGTGGCCAGGAACACACAGAAGCAGAGCCCAGGAGTCCGGTAGCCTGGCTCAGAAAGTCCCTGTGGAGTCTCCAGGCAGCTCCAAACATGAGGGGGGTGAGGCTCTCCTGTGACTACAGGGGCCAGGGTAGCCTGGCCTCCAAAGCCACCCGACCCTCCATCTGTTCTCCATCCACTCTCCTCCTTTACCCACCCGTCCCTCCTCCGTTCCCTTCTCCTCCTCTCTTCCTCCCTCCCTGTCTCCATCTCCCCATTCTTCCTCCCTTTCTGCCTCCTGAGCTTCATTACCCTCAACCCCTACCCCCCACAGGATTGCCCAGCCCTACCTCAGCCTCCTGCCCTGCGCACTTGGGGTCCTCCAAGTTCAGGTCCCTAGGAGATCATGGAATTGGTCTATTCTCACCCCTGCCGTGGAAGCCCTGCGATTGGCTGCCTTTGATCAGGTGACCCCACCTTCATCCAGTCAGTCACAGTGGGGTGAATGAAGGGAGGGAGGTCATGTGATAGACAACATGGCTTCCCGCAGGCCCAGGACTCAGGCCAACGGTGTCCTTGGGAGGGAGATGGGGACTCTATGTCCCCCATTGTATATAATTGAGAACATTATCCCAGCACAGGAAGCTCCCTTGGGGAGAGAAGCGAAAAAACAGGAAGGAAAGAAAACTGGACTTAGAATGAAAGACCCAGATGCACCCTGTCTCTCCATCCCTTAGACAGATCATCTGTCATCTGTGACCCTTAATGTCCCCATCTGTTAGGTGGAGAACACAAAGCCATGCCTGACCACATCTCTGGGCAAATCAGAGATAAGGAAGTTTGTATAGGCTACCAAGTTTGTGTGTGTTCACCGTGTCAACATATCAATTTATCCAAATATGGGTTTTCTCCTCTCTGTATGTGACATGTTCGACGTATGTCAACGTATCCGCTCATCAGTACAGGGCTTGCCCACCTGTTTATCTGGACTGTCCCAGGTCCCCAGCTGCTTACTGGGTTTTTATCCAACTTGACGAAGCTAGTTTGTCAACACCCATGTTCAGGATGCTAACCTCGCTCCCCTGATTCTGCCAGGAATTAAGCCTGGTGCATCTGAACAGAGTGACCCAGGGAGGGGAAAGATGGGTATTCTTTTAGCAGTGGCCTCTAAAGACCAATTTTCCAGAAGGAGGGAGAGGAAGAATGTATTCCAAGAGCCTCGTTCACGGCGGGTCCTCAGAACCCGGCATCTCCCCTATGCCTCGCCGCTCTCTGCGAGAGTCATTATCACTTCCTGTTTTATGAGGTGACCCTGTTAATGAATGGGGACTTTAAGATTCAAACCCCAGGGCCTCCCAGGGACGCCCCTCCTGGCGGCAGCTCGCAAGGAGATGCCTTGGTCGTTTACGGCCCCGCTTCTTTCCACGCTCCGTCTGGGCCCTTCCTGGGACATCAATACTTAATGCTTTATGCTGTCACACTCTAGCTGTGAAGGATCCACTTGTGTGGTTGATCCGTAATGTAAGGTTAATGCCTAATTAGCTCGTTTAACATTTCTTTCGTGGATAATTCATGATGGGTCATTAACAAAAGCCAGGACGAGCAGAGGGACATGTTCATCCCTGTGAATCAAAGGTCTAAAAACATCATAGAAACAGGAAAAATGCACTCATTATTCAGGCCCCACAAAGGGCCAAGTCTGCTTGGGGGTTCTCCATGCTCTTCTGACCCTGAGGTCAAGGGACCAAGGACAAAGCTCGGGAGATATATTTCCTATTAGCTGAAATGGCTGCACAGGGTCTCGTGACACATCGGCTGGTCAACATGTGGCGACACAGCTCATGATTCAACTTAAGATGCCCCAGATGGAAATGGCCATCAACCGGTAAGTAAGGCACACCTTATTTACCACCCCAACAAATAGCTACCACGTATCAAGCACCTACTACGTACCAAGCCGAACGTGAAGGTGTGCGTTCTATGTATCAGACAGCTATCGCTGCATAACAAACTGGCCCAGACTCAGTGGCTTTCTGTAAGTCTCTGTGTCTGACGGTTGGTGCTGCCAGTCTGGGCCAGGCCCGTTGGAGCTCAATAGGGTTCTCTCGTGCATCATTGTTTGGCCAGGAGCGCGTGTGCAAAGTGGCCTCATGTGTCTGGCTACCGACCGGCTGTCAGGTGACGGGGTGACTGGGCCACGTGCTTCTCACAGTGAAGGCAGGGTCCCATGAGCTGGGTAAGGAGCACAAAGACCTCCAGAGGTCCAGGTCTGGCACGGGCAGGCTGTCATATCAGCACTGTTTTATTGACTCAGAGCAAATCACAAGCGTGGCTCAGATGCTGCTGTGGAGCAGACAACTCTGCCTTTTGATGGAAAGAACAGCAAGATCACTGCAAAGTTTGCATAAAGGGTGGGAAATGGCGGTCATTATTTTTTCAACGATTTTACCACAATCCATTTCTTCCTTGGAACAAACCCTGTATCCATTCTCCCGACCAATATTTATTAACCATTTACTACATACCAGATACTGTCCTACAAATAAGCAGTCAACGAAATTCTCTATTTGTATGAAACTTAATTCCCAGTGGGGGAATTACCGACAAGCAGTAAAAAGGTAAATAAATGCATCTCTACGATACTTCTAAATGGTACCAAATACTAAAAGGAAATATAACTGAGGGTCTGCCTAATAGGTGTCTGTAGGTGAGTTTTGATAACCCAGGCTAGCAGAGGCTTTATGAGGAGGTAACATTGGACCTGAGGCCTAACAGATGAGAAGGAGTTAGCATACAGGGCCAGAAGCAGAACATTCTAGCAAAAGGAAGAGCAGATGCAAAAGTCCTGCGGCAGGATTATTTCAAAGAAGGCCGGTGTGGCTGAAGCACAATAGGTAAGATCAGACCTGCTCAGCCCAAGCCAGAGGGTTAATACCGAGGTACGACTGGACTTGAGGAGCGTTGCGTGGCCTCCACTGGGAAGGGCTCAAAAGCCCATCTTTGTCCTCAATTCCTGTCTTCATGACAGTGCTGCCACTCTACTGAACTAAGCAGGTGTGGGGGAGACAGCAGGACGGCCCCTCCAAAGGAAAATCAAGATTAAGCACATAAGCTGGCTTTTAAAAGCTTAGCGGGCCCTTCCCATTGGATCCCAAATGGACCACACTTGAGAAATTAAATAAACAGCATGTCAAGGGCTTTTGTGGGCTCCCAGCTGTATTTATTTATAGGTCGGCCTGTTATTTATGGGCGCTCGCGCTCTGTATAAAAGCTTTGCTGGAGAGAAGTGGCGGCGAGGGGCGGAGTGCTTAATGCTGACTCCCACACTTCAGTCTTCGCTCCAAGGAGCTCAAACAATGGGCATTGGCTGCTTCTTGTCCCCCCAAAGCTGGGTGCTGGCGTACATCAGGGCCAAGTTCCTGGGAGCGCTGGGTTGCCGGGTACCTCCCCACAAGAGCCAGAAGTCCTGGAGGAGACCGCTGCCCGTCAGTCCCCAGGGAGACGTGGAAGATCCGAGAGGAACTGCGTCCCTAATTCACGGTTGGGAGGGCCCAGCAGCTGTGCCCTGAGGAACATGCTGGAAAATCCTGCCACAGCACTAGTGCTTAATACGTGCTGGTGAAGGCACGGAGAAGTACCAACAACCACGTGTACCCAGAGTGGTGACACTGGACAACTACAGGAACCTCAAGATGTCACATGACATCTTGGCAAAAAAGTACTTAGCAGGCCAGCGCGATGGCACACGCCTGTAATCCCAGCAGCTCGGGAGGCTGAGGCAGGAGGATCGTGAGTTGGAGGCCAGCCTCAGCAACTTAGGTAGGCCCTAAGTAATTTAGCGAGACCCTGTTTCTAAATAAAACATAAAAAGGGTTGGGGATGTGGCTCAGTGGTTAAGTGCCCCTGAATTCAATCTCCAGCACAAAAACAAAATCAAAAACCTTAGCAATATGTATTTACGGCATTAAAATGTCCACAGCTTGGGCTTGGTGGTTCTCCTCTAAGAATTCAAAAAAAAAAAAAAAAAGAAATCTAAGCATTAAGAAAAATAGAAGATGAAAGGAAGGGAGAGGAAGGAAAAAAAAAAGAACTCAGTACAAAAAAACACTGAGTGTATTGCTATTTGTAATAGCAAAGAATTAGAAACACAAGATTAATGTTGACCCTACTTTGATGACTGATTAAAAATTTGTTCATAAACCTTACAAAAATACTAAGTGCCTATGTTAAAATATCACATGAAAATGAGGATACAATATTAACTTCACAGTATTAAAATTGGGTATTTACAAAAACAATTATAAAACGACACCTAAACAAAGACTCTACAAAATGGTTAAGTACAAGTGGGTATGTTTATATAAGAAAGTGATGAGTTTTAAAATTTTCTTCTATTTTTCCAAATTTCTAAGTTTTATTTTAAAAAGATGACTTAAAAACAAATCATATCATTCGTTAATAAATAAATAACATTTTCCCACCTCAAAATAAACTCCTCTTTAAGACAGCCAGGATGACATAATCCGCTGAGTTTCTTAAATTAGTATTTCTCAGCTTTCCATTGCTATGACAGAATACCCAAGACAAGCAACTTATAAAGTAGAAAGATTCGTTTGGGCTCACAGTTTCCAAGGTTTTCGTTCCTGGTCACTTGACACTTTCACTTTGGGCCTGTAGTGGCACAGGACATTATGGAGGAGCTTTCAGCAAAGGAAATTGCTCACCTGATGGACAGGGGGCAGCAGAGAGAGTGAGGCGGAGCCATCATCCCAATATCTCCAAGGGCACACCCCCAATGACCCAACTTCCTCCCCTGAGGCCCCGCCCCCTCAGGCTCCACAGTGTCCAGTAGCACCACAGGCTGGCCACCCAGCCTTAAGCTGGGACACTCAGGAGACACTGGAAATCCAAATCATTTTTCTAAAATGTGTTTAAATGTTATATTTATAACAGTCTTATTATTACAAGAGAAAAGAAATACCCCCCCAGGGTTAAAATATCAGAATCACCCATTCATCATTTTGACTTCTCTTAAGTGCAGTTAAAAAAAAAGGAAATACGTGCCCCTTTTCTCCCTGCTCCTGTGCACACGGCCCTCTTGGCCACATAAATCCTCGCCCCATCCCCACATTTCCTTTCTCCCAGGAATCACGGTCTTGGTTTAGTTGACCTTTACCTTGTAACTGAGAGCAGGTAAACTTTCTTCGTGACCATGACTTGCCCATGACCTTAATGCCTTCTCCGTGGACCCAGAGGGTGGCAGAGGGGAGAGGGGATCTCTGACTCAGAGCCACGTGGACCTGGGTTCCAATCCCACGCTGCTTCCCCGTCTCACGACCGCGGCTGGATCATCCGACTCCGCCGTGCCTCCCTCCCTTCCCAAGCCTGCTGTCGGCCAAGACACTGGAATGAAAGGGTGATCATAGTAACTAAGTAAGTCCCATGAAATTACTGACAGACACAAGGACCCTTTAAAGTGTGCTGGGCACCTTGAGATGCTTTATGCATGGACAGTCCTTCCAACCTCACCACGGTCCTCTAGGGTACAGGCTGCTTCCCACTTTACAGGTGAGAAGACAGATCCATAAGTACCAGTGACCTTTCATGGGAGCTCTGCCTGGTAGGTAGATCCTGGTCTCGTTCCATCTTAGCAACAACCCACAACTCGTCCATTATTGTGCCCATTTTCCAGATAAGACCACTGAGGCTCAGGAAGGCAAAGTGGCTGGAACATGTTCTCCAGGCTTGCAGATAGAAAAGATGGGGCTTTAAGGCATCTTTCCCCCCAAATCCCTAAGTTACGCGGCACTCGGTAGACGCTCCATCACCAGCAGCATCGGGAGAAGGGAACTGAGCATGTGCTGACCAGATCGGGGAGGCCCAACCCTTCCCAGGACTGGGCAGCCCGCTCTTAAAAGTCATCCGGCCACCAGGCCAGGGGTCCGGTTACAGGGAAACGCTTTGAAGCAGAACAAGCCCAGGGGACGTGGACATTGCTCATTCTGCGGCCACATCCCCGCAGTAACGGCGACTGTCTGACCAGCTGTGATCAATACGCTCTGCCCTTCCCACACGTGGCCGGGAGGTCGTAAAGAGAAATCTCCAAGGAGACAGATAAAAGTCGTGCCCGCGTCTTGTCTGGGATGAATCACTGTCGTTCACCAGAGCACCCGAAACGCTTCCCGTCCTTTGAGGCCCCAAGGAAGAAAAGGGCCAGGCACCGGGGTCCCCCCGGGTGCTTCAAGGTGGGCTCAGCTGGGCCTCTGCCTCCTGCCACCCACTGCCAGGGCCGAAGAGCGAGGACAGGACCGTAGTGCCCGGCTCTCTGCAGGGCGGGATGGGGACCGCTCACATGTGTGAGTCATTTGGGTTTAAAATGAGCACATTCTGCCGGGTGCAAGGGTGGGGGCGGGGGGGGCCAGTTGGTTCCCATTAAACCCCGCGGCCTGAGGACCCCGGCCCCGTGGATCCGCCCGCCCCAGCCGCATCCCAGAGGCCAGGGTGCCAGAGTCTCTGCTGATGCCTGAGAGTGTCCCCCCTCCTCTGGCCACCGAGCCTCCGCTGGTCTCCAATGGGCCTGGAGAAAGAAGTAGCCAGAAGGCCCCGGGTTGCTGGGCCTCCCATCCGCCCCGTACTCTGAGGCCCCTAATTAGGTATTTACATGACAGACCAATTATGTCCCTGAAAGAGTGGTTACAGGCTATTGGGTAATTAGTGACATTTCTAAAATACATTTTCAACCACACAAAACCATGTTTACACAATGCTGAGGAACTGACTTCAGACCACAGAAGTGGAAAGCACTTAGCAAGACAGAGAGGGTCTGGCCCCCAAGGGCGGAGGGCAGACATCTTCCCTTTGAAGCCCAGGTCACCAGTTTGGTGGATCTGCTGGGGGTGGGGAGGGCGAGAGTCAGTGTCCCTGGCTGAGGACCTACTGTGTGTGCCCTGGGAGTTGGGCGTCTCCTGGGGGAGATCTATTCCCAGGTACAGGGGGCAAGTGTCCCATGTCTCTTTGTCCATGCACACGCTTAGTCATTCACTCAACAAACCCTGGCTGAGGACGTAGAAGGTGCTGTAAAGAGAAGGAAAGGCCTAATCTCTCGAGAGCTTGCCAAGCACTCTCTAGACCCAGAAGATTCCGACAGATGTGGATCTAGATTTTTCTCCAATTCGCAGTCCTCGTCTGGCTGTGTCTTTGTATCGTCTTCATTCATTTATCCATCAACGCGCTGAGCTCCTCCTCTGTAGAGACAGCACTAAGTCCTGAGGTCTGGCCCCTGCCCTCAGCTCAGAGAAGGACGCACAGGACCAGGATGTCGGAGGACACCACGGGGTGAGGTCCAGGCTGGGCGGCCCCAGAGGAGGGAATGAATCTCTGTGGGGCGGGCTGAGTCTCAAAGAGTGGTTTGTAGGTGGCCAGGTAAAGGGGCAGGGATAACCCAGTCCCTGGGCAAAGGACAAACAAAGACAAGAGACAGGAAGGGCCCGGCGGATGGGGAGAAGGCAGTGACCACAGGATCCGCTGGAAGGCTGAGCAGAGGCCAGGCCTCGGGGGAGCCAGGCAGCATCGGCGTCCCACGGGGAACGGGGACACCAGAGGTGGCACAAAAAGAGGGCAAAGTCAACCTTGAACTCTGCAAAAGGAACGAGTTCAAGAGAGATGAAAAAGTCCACCAGACACTCGCCTGTCATCCCAGTGGCTCGGGAGGCTGAGGCAGGAGGATCTCGAGTTCAAAGCCGGCCTCAGCAAAAGTGAGGCGCTCAGCAGCTCAGTGAGGCCCTGTCTCTCCATAAAATACAAAATAGGGTCAGGGTTGTGGCTCAGTGGCTGAGGGCCCCTCAGTTCAATCCCTGGTAACCCCCCCACCCCACAAAAAAAAAGTCCACCAGAGGCGTGTCGGGCGAGGTGGAGCAGTCCGTGTCCTCTGGCAAGGCCCCGTGCCTCTCAGCCCTTGGTTTCCCCAGTGCCACACTCACCTGTGGACGTGGTAGGGAGGACCACCACGTCCTGTCGGTTGACATGACATGGCTAACGGTGATCACTAACAGGTCACAGCGTGGTGGGCCACCTTCCTCTGCATATGAACGAGTCACTTAGGCCTTCCGTAACTCCATGCACTGGTCTCGAATTCTGCCCCATCTTACAGATGAGGGAAGCAAGACCCAGAGAGGGCAAGCAACTTGTCCAAGAACACAGAGCTCTGGAGCGGCTCTGGAATGCAATCTCTCGGTCCCTCAGGAGTGAATCAGATCCGGGAAATGGGAAGCCGCCCCCTGCTGACGACACGCTCAACAGGTCAGTGGAGTTCAACGCCCGAAGAACTGAAAACGACCCGTGTGTATCTTGGGCAGACGCTGGCCAGATCTCCACCTGAGTTCCTTTTCTGCGGCTGCGTAACAAATGTCTACCGAGGGAGCCGCTGAGAGCAACTCGGGCCCATTCTCTGGCCGTTTCTGGGGACGGCAGATCCCACAGACCTTAGCAGGTCCTCGGCTCCGAGTCTCCCAAAGTCAATCTGCAGCCAGGCAGCTTCCCCCTTGGGAGCTTCCGGGTCTCCTTCCAAGTTCACGTGGTTGCTGGCAGAATCTTGTTCCTTGTGGGCTTCGGACTGGGGTCCCAGGGGCTGCCCATGGTCCCCTGCCAACTCCAGCCTGGCAGCCTGCACCGTCAAGGCCAGCAGGAGAGAGTGGCCGCAGGACTCCGGGTGTCAGGCAAACCAGCCCAGTCGCAGGAGTGACATCTCACCCTCCTCGCCACGTTCTGTTGGTCGGAAGCAAGTCTCAGGTCCTACCCGTGACGGCACAAGTACTAGACTCGGTGTCACCTGAGGGCCTCTCTATGTGACTCTGGGACCATTTCGTTTTTTAATTCGAGGCCCTTCAGGCAGAACGACCTGCCAGGGAGCTGTGGACCACCTTTTCCTGAGTTTTCCTGGCCTCCCTATGTGACCACTAGTACTTCAATCCCTTTTTGGAATTCACAGTATTTCTAGGAACTCCAGAATGGAACTTTCTAGAAGAACCGAAGCTCCTTTTTGGAGTATTTCTGGGATTCTCAGGGCTCAATAGTTTTCTCATCCACAAAATTGGGATCGTGTCCTCACCTGCAGGCTGTGGAGGACGCAGTGTCAGGAGACCTGTATTCGCATGAGTGAGCATTTACTGTGTGCCAGGCCCGGTCAAAAGCTTCCTGTGGATTATCTCACTTAATTGCCCAGCAACCCTATGGAGCCATTACTAACACAGACCCTCCCATTTCACAGAGAAAACTGAGGCTCAGAGAGGTTAAGTCACCTGCCAAGGTCACACAGCCAGTCACGGTGGTAAGGGAATTTAAGCCCAAGGAAAGCCTATGCTTGTAACTGCTTCACCAGGCACATTTCCATGTTTCCGGCAGGCACTGGGGTGTTGGAACGTCACAGGAAGTGGTGGGCGTGGTTGGAGCCATCAGCGACATTATTTATACTTTTATTCTGAGCTTCTCTCACAGCAGGGTTCACGGCACTGTCCTGTAGAGTCCTCTGCGACTCCACCCCCCCATTCGATCCCGAGGTGGTGCTTTATCCGAACTCGTTATGTTTCCCACACAGACTTCACCCAGTAGTGCCAAATGAACAGTGAACCGCGTTGAGCTGCACTCTGGATTGGCAAAGGACTTCCGCCACAGTGGGGTGGACAGAAGACACGACGGTTCCCACTTTCCAGACAGGAGACGGAGGTCCCAGATGAACCTGACTCACTTCATCTTGCACCACTGATACTCGGATTGGAGGTCAGTTCTTCTGTCTCCGCCTAAGCCTCCATGTGCATCCCTCAATGATGGTGACGGTAACAGATTCTGCAGCCACCATGACTGAGCAGGACCAGGCCCTCTGTCTCCTCCCTCTGCTACCTGAGCTACGTATGGGACAAGGCCAAGCTAAGCTGTGGAGGAGAAGAGACCTCACCCAGCAAAGGCCAGCTGCAGGGTTGAACCGTCTGCTTCCAGCCAGCCCCAGAGGACCCAGGAGCCGCCTGCAGCCCACCAAAGTCTCCAGTTGAGCCAGAAGAGCCCCCCCAGATTTGCGAGCTAAACAAGCAGTTACTCTTGCAACCACTAAGTTTTGGGGTCATTTGTTCAGTTGCAAAATCTAGCTGATACAGCCATGCAGCTACTCAGTGACACGCTTACAGCTCAACTCCATCTAACTTCCTGCTTCTGGTTCTCCCACGTGCACCTTCCAAATTCTCCCCCAGAGACTCAAGTCCCAGAGCGTCAATCAGCAAGCTCACACGGCCCTGTGTGGCCCACAGACTCCTTCATCGCGTGGCAATCTCCAGAGCACACACCGAGCTCTGTTCATGACCAGAGGCCTTAAGTAAGCAAAGGAAGCTGCCACAAAAAAGAACCCCCGAGAGAGGAAACCTCCAGTGCAAAGGCCCTGAGGCAGGAAGAACTACAGATCTTTAAAGGAGTGAAGAAGTCAGTCCTGAGTCCGAGGAGGAGAGGATGGAGATGAAGTCAGAGACTGACGCAGGCAGGCCAGGCCAGGAAGGCCCTGGGGGAAGAGTTCAAGCTCGTTCTGAGTTGTGTTGGGCCAGTGGATCCTTCCCCTCTGATCCGAACCGCATATGGTTGCCGGAGCATCTCTGGGGAGCGTCACTTGCCTCTTCCCATCCTGTATCAATTAGGCCACTGATTCCATCGCTCCTGACTTCAAAGGGGGGAAAACGATGCAGAATTTACAAAGGACAATAAACCTAGCCTGGAGCAGACGGCAAGCCCATAAATTCTGACCGACCTTTCAACTGCCCGGCAACAGCCCTCCCGCCCAGCCACCGAAGCTCTGCCTTCATCCACGGCCAGCACAATAAAATAAAAATAATAATAATAAAAAGCCATCATGAATCCCACACCACCTGGGAGACAAATCCTGGCAGTACCAGGGGCCTCGATGAATCAATCTTATCCGGAATGACCAGGGAGCCTTCCCGGGATGAGTGACCAGCGTGACAAGCGACTGGTCACCGACGTCGACGTTTCCAAGGCCTGGTGCAAACCCCTGCCTCTCCCGGTCTCAGCGCCCCTTTGTGCAGGAATAGATTTGGGTGAGTTCTAAGGACCCTTCTGAGCTACCCTTCTAGGTGGGCGCATGCTGGGCTTCTTAAGGGCTCCCCACGAATTCGCTGGGCAATGGTGGTCCTTGGAAGCAGGAGGAGGAACAGAATTTGCAAGTGGCCTTAGAAATTGGTGGCGCTTTAGCTGAGGATGGCTGGCAGCCTGCATGAAGAATCCATTAAAAAAAAAAAAAAAGAAAATCCAATGCTTGAATCCAGGAACGATCACACCAGAATGCAAAGGTGTGTCCTGGGGTTCTCGATGGAAATCAATTTTTCCCCCTGCAAGAGTCATTTGCCAGTGTCCGGAGATATCAAAGCGGGTACCGCTGGCATCCAGGAAGCCAAGACCAGGAGTGCCGCTAACCGTCCTCCAACCCCCACAGAAAGAACCATCTAGGCCGAGACATCAAGAACGCCGAGGCTGAAAATACAGGTTCAGACAAAGGACTTCCACTGCCATGTTGTCTCCAGAGGTATAAAACAAAATTTTAAAACACTGAACCACATAAAAAAGTAGCTTCATGCAAAATAAAAGGGAATGAGTCAAATCATGTGTGTTCAAACCTCATCTTTATGTGACTGGAGACAAGGCTGCCCTGGATTGGAATCTCACCTCAGCCACTGTGGCCCGCAGGACTCTGGAGTCTTTTGCTTCCTGGGTCTCGGATTCCTTGTCTCAAAAAGGGGCACGAGCGTCGTACTGGCTAGGGGGCCTCCGCGTATCCGATGGGGAGAATCTGGCACGTCATTCCAATTCATTTCTGGTCCTATGTGCACTTGGATTTGCAACCCCAGGAAAAGAAGCAAACAAACAAACAAACGAACAGAAAAGCGACCTTACTCAATGAGCCCACAGCCCGCCACACCACAATCGTGGCCCCAGACAGGGACTTGGTTTCATATTTCTTTAGGTAAGAACAGGCTGTCTCATATGCATTATCTCATTTCAGCCTGCTCACAACCCCAAAAGACAGATTGAAGCCTCATTCCTATTTTACAGATGAAGAGACTGAGGTTCCAAGAAGTTGGTACCAGGCCCCAGATCACTCAGGGATAAGAAAGTGGTGGAGGCGAGATTCCACACCAGCTCTATTTGATGCTTGAAGCCCAGCTCTGGAGTCACTGGACGATGCTCCTGAGAGACATATTTTAGGCAGATATTGATGGGTTCTATTTATCAAAGTTTACCAAGTCACATAGGGTCACAGTGGCCAAGATGTCCTGGGTTTAGTCCTGAAAGTCCACCATCCTGGGAAACCCTTCAGTCCTAGGCAAGCTGGGATGGCCACTCACCCTCCCGGGGGTCAAGGATGATGATTTTATCTCTGGTTCTCTCAAGGCACCTAGGCCTGATGAGGGAGAGTTTAAGAGTGTGAACGTGCAGCCTTTTTAGGGCTTAGAAGCTTCCCAGACATGGAGAATATGCAGCAACAGAGACGGGGGCAGAAGCCCCGGGCAAAGCATCAAGAAAACATGACTCTACCACAAATTCATGACTTAAACCTGGGATCTTTCCAGGTGCTTCTCTTATCCACTGAAAATAGACGGGATTCTGTTACATTTCTCCGAAGGTCATTCATCTATCATCCCAGAATTCACCTTTCACCCACCCATTCACATGTGGTAGTGCATAATGGCGGGCTGCCCAGGTTTGGATGTCGGCTTTGACTTTCCGGCTGTGTGACCTTGGGTACATTACTCACCTCTCTGAGCCTCAGTTTCTTCATCTGTAAAATGTGGCCTATCCTGCTCAATCCACAAAAACTATTTATAAGGGGGCTTCGGCCTACCGAACGTGTTCTGGAAACCTGGATTAATATTTTATTCACGCTCATTCCCGAATGCATTCATTTCACTCTGTGAAGATCCGCAGCACGCAGCATCCTTGACACCAGAGACAATGGTGAAGGAAACCGTCCCAGCTCCTTCCTGCCCCTCGCACATGAAAAAGCCCAGATTCAAACTCCTAGCAAGTTAACAACCAAGTCCTTCTCTTCTGAAGTTGAGATTAAAGAGAGAGAAGGGCAAAAATAAAAGAGGGAGAGGCTGTGCTCTCTGCAGCTCACAAGCCAAAACACACATCCCGCGCCGCACACCCAGCCATAAATCCATCCTTGGTGGGGGCTCTTCCCAGCTGGCGTCGGGACCGTTTGGAATATGTGATATCCCCCCACAACTGGCTGTAATTACCAGCCAGATAATTATCCGGGCCGACCCACGTCCCTCAAATACCTCTCAGGCCCAGCAAGCAGGGATCAGCATTAAGGGGGCAAAAAAATAAGAGTCTTCTGTCTTCCCATGAGCCTCCGGGCCGCCTAGCTTGGCCAACCTCGGGAGGGCCCTGCCAGAAACGCTCCCCCGGGACCTGGCCTCAGTGTGCCAAGGTTTTTTTTTGTCTCTGCGAATTAGAAGCCGTTAAGAGGAGGCCACCCACGGACACGGAGCGCAGAATATCCTCTGTCACAGATGGATGGGAGAGGTTTGTGGCTGATCTTTTTATCGCTTTTTCTTTCTTTTTTCTTTCCCCTCATAAGAAAGCAGGAGCTTTTTTGTTGTTGTTCTTTTTTAAAAAAATGGCTCATGCAAGTTGGAGTCGGTGAGTCCTCACAAGGCAAAGAGCGTAAGTAAGGAGCGCAGCCTTCTGGCGTGGAGGGACCGTCCCCTCTACATGTCCTGGCCCAGAATCGCCGGCACAGGCACACGGCTTGGGAAGTGAGGATGTGCTGGCCGCAAACCCGGGCCAGGGAAGGACACATCCTCAGCTGGTGGCTGTGCCTCCTGAGCTCCTACCAGATCCCCAACCAGCGCCACCCCAGGGGACCTCCATTCCAGTCACTGGCTCAGTAGGTCGGTGCTGCAGGGACTCAGCTGGGTGCGACCTCTGCATCTGCCGCTCGCCACCTGGACCCGTCCGTCAACCTCTCTGCGCCCCGGGTTTGCACCTGCAGAATGAGGGCCCCAGCTTGGGCGTGCTGGGATTAGGGGCGGCGGCTCGCGCAGGCTGGCGCCCCTGCACGCCCGGCACAAGCTAGCCAGAGTCCAGAGACACGTGGTTCCCTGAGGCTTGGTTTGCACGGGGTTAAGATGCAGACCCCTTGGGGAGTTGTAAGAATTAATTCATTATCTTCACAAATCGGCTGCCAATCGCAGAAGGCAGATTCCCTGGTCAGGACGGGCCACGCCATCTACGTGCTTCGCCTTGTTGGACCTTGACGGTCATCGGAAAGTTCAGGATTTTTTGATCAATGAAGAAACTAAGCCTCAGATAAAATAAAACACGGGTTTGAAACTTCTCCAGGGACGCCTCCCTGGTGGGTGAGAATGTGCAGAACTTACTGGGCCATTCTGCTTTGCCGCCTCTCACACTCTCTGAAGGACCCGGTGTCTACCTTGGTTTCTTGCCTCAGGATGGGGAAGGGTCTGTGAAGAGAAGGAAGCAACACCTGCGCATCATCCGTTACCCAAGAGCCGGTATTGACTCCACAAGAGAATTGTCATAACACCACCATCATCATCACCGTCACCACCATCACCACCGTCACCACCATCACCACCATCACCACCATCACCACCATCATCATCACCACCAACACCATCACCACCATCACCACCATCACCATCATTACCACCATCATCACCACCATCACCATCATCACCACCATCATCACCATCACCACCACCACCATCACCATCACCACCACCACCACAACCACCACCATCACCATCACCACCATCACCACCATCACCACCATCACCACCATCATCATCACCACCATCACCATCACCACCATCACCACCATCACCACCATCACCACCATCATCATCACCACCAACACCATCACCACCATCACCACCACCATCATCACCATCACCACCATCACCATCATCACCATCACCATCACCATCATCACCACCATCATCACCACCATCATCACCATCATCATCACCACCACCACCATCACTACCACCACCATCACCATCACCACCACCACCATCACCACCATCACCACCACCATCACCATCATCACCACCACCATCACCATCACCATCACCACCATCACCACCACCACCACCATCACCACCACCAACACCATCATCACCACCACCATCACCATCACCACCATCACCATCACCATCACCACCAACAACACCATCACCACCACCATCACCACCATCACCACCACCATCACCATCATCACCACCATCACCACCATCACCACCATCATCATCACCACCAAAACCATCACCACCATCACCACCATCACCACCATCACCATCATCACCACCATCATCACCATCACCACCACCATCACCATCATCACCACCATCATCACCACCATCACCATCATCACCATCACCATCACCATCATCACCACCATCATCACCACCATCCCATCATCACCATCACCACCATCACCATCATCATCACCATCACCATCATCACCATCACCATCACCATCATCACCACCATCATCACCACCATCACCACCATCACCACCATCACCATCACCACCATCACCACCATCACCATCACCAACACCATCATCACCACCACCATCACCATCACCACCATCACCACCACCACACCTCCACCATCACCACCACCACCACCATCATCACCACCATCATCACCATCACCACCACCATCACCATCATCACCATCACCACCACCATCATCACCATCACCACCATCACCATCATCACCATCACCATCACCATCATCACCACCATCATCACCACCATCATCACCATCATCATCACCACCACCACCATCACTACCACCACCATCACCATCACCACCACCACCATCACCACCATCACCACCACCATCACCATCATCACCACCACCACCACCATCACCATCACCACCATCACCACCACCACCATCATCACCACCATCATCATCACCACCACCTCCACCATCACCACCACCACCACCATCACTACCACCACCATCACCATCACCACCACCACCATCACCACCATCACCACCACCATCACCATCATCACCACCACCACCACCATCACCACCATCACCACCACCACCATCATCACCACCATCATCATCACCACCATCACCACCATCACCACCATCATCATCACCACCAACACCATCACCACCATCACCACCATCACCATCATTACCACCATCATCACCACCATCACCATCATCACCACCATCATCACCATCACCACCACCACCATCACCATCAACATCACCATCACCATCACCACCACCACCACCACCACAACCACCACCATCACCATCACCACCATCACCACCATCACCACCATCACCACCATCATCATCACCACCATCACCATCACCACCATCACCACCATCACCACCATCACCACCATCATCATCACCACCAACACCATCACCACCATCACCACCACCATCATCACCATCACCACCATCACCATCATCACCATCACCATCACCATCATCACCACCATCATCACCACCATCATCACCATCATCATCACCACCAACACCATCACTACCACCACCATCACCATCACCACCACCACCATCACCACCATCACCACCACCATCACCATCATCACCACCACCACCACCATCACCATCACCACCATCACCACCACCACCACCATCACCACCACCAACACCATCATCACCACCACCATCACCATCACCACCATCACCATCACCAACACACCATCACCACCACCATCACCACCATCACCACCACCATCACCATCATCACCACCACCATCACCATCACCACCATCACCACCATCACCACCATCATCATCACCACCAAAACCATCACCACCATCACCACCATCACCACCATCACCACCACCACCATCACCACCATCACCATCATCACCACCATCATCATCACCACCACCTCCACCATCACCACCACCACCACCATCATCACCACCATCATCACCATCACCACCACCATCACCATCATCACCACCACCATCACCATCATCACCACCATCACCATCATCACCACCACCACCACCATCACCACCACCATCACCATCATCACCACCATCATCACCATCACCACCACCATCACCATCATCACCACCATCACCACCACCATCACCATCATCACCACCATCATCACCACCATCACCACCATCACCATCATCACCATCACCACCATCACCACCATCATCACCATCACCATCATCACTATCACCATCACCATCATGACCACCATCATCACCACCATCACCACCATCACCACCATCACCATCACCACCATGACCACCTTCACCATCACCACCACCACCATTACCACCACCATCATCCTTCACCAAACCCACCATCCGAGCCACCACCTGCCCAACTTCTACCCCCTCACCACCACCACTAATGTCACCTCCAACGGCACTTCCACTCCAGAGGGCCGCATCTGAGAAAAATCCTAACTTCAGACACGGAAGCCTTTATTTGAGAAGCACTGCGATTGGGTGTGTCAGCAGAAGTCATGGGATGAAACGGCGCGCAACCCCACACGCGGTCTCCTGAAGCACTCTTTCCTCCACAGCCCCAGATGCCTTTCTATCCTCTGAGCCAGAGTTTCACAAACCAGATGCAAGGCAAAAACAAGGGGTGATAACAGATGCTACTCAGAAAGATGGTCACAGCAGGATGTCCGCAGGAAGAACACGAGTCTTAGAGTCAGACAGACAGATGTGACTTAGAATCCAGCTGCAGCAGACAGAAGCTGAGCAACCCTGGTCAAGAGCCTAATCTCTCTGGTCCTCAGTTTCCTCACATGCAGAATATAGATAACAATGCTCACCTTGCATATCTGGGTTGCAGTCACACAAATACAGAGGTCAACACCGTGCCTAATATACATACGTCTCTCAATAAATACATTGTCATATTGCCACACCGCAGATCAGGGTAGAGGTTATTCTCCACAGCCTCGCACTGAACAGCGTTCTTAGGTGTGCGGTGGTAGCTCCCCATCCAGCTTAGGAGAAGTTATTCTGAAGAAATTAAGACAGGGAGAAATTTTTAAATGAAGACCTCCTGTTTGCACTGGGGAAAACAATCCTGCAAGTTATGACGTGACCAGCCGCACAAAAAAGACGCACTTCCCGAGAGGTCTGACCTTCCCAGGAGGAGGGTTGCTCCTGGTGGCAGGGACGGTTGAATCGCAGTGCCGCCCCTGCCCGTCAGCAAACGGCTCTGGCTGCCAGTCCCCCCTCTGTACCCAGAGAGGCTTCTCGCTATTTCCTCTCCCGGCTTGATCAGGAGGGGGACTTGCCGTATCCTAAACGGCTGCCACCAGGGGCCGAGCTGATTTCCCTAGAAGCGCAGAGCCCAACCTGAGCGCAAAGCAGCAGGCGATGTGGAAAGAAAACTCAAAGCGTGACCCATCTTCCTCCCTCCCCTCGAAGGGAAGATCACCCTGCTGCCCCGCAGGGCTTTGCTAACGAGGGCCAAAGTCCCTGGGTCAAAAGAGGCAAAAACCACCCAGGGGGGTGACTCAGAGCCCCCCACCCCAAGTTTCCACCAGTCAATGGCAAACAAAAAGAGAAGCACGGTTCATGGAGATGGGTGTTTGCCTTCCATACCAAGGGCTGCTCTGTTCTGGGGTTCTGCTGGGTCTCTGTCCACTGGGTTCTCTCTTTTGCAAGGAAGCAGGAGTGAGTGATGCCCGCCACCCTCTCCCTCCTCCCCCGGCAGCGGAAGGATGCCGGTCATCGCTGGCCAGTGTCCTTCCTTCTGCTTCTAGAGGATGGCCTCTTCCTCTGCCGGACCACCAGGCGGGCTCGGGATGGGTTATGGTTGATGCTGGTTGTTAAGAACTGATTCCTGACCTCGGAAAGCCTGTATGATCCAGTTTTGGGGGACGGGCGACAGAAATGGACGTTAACATTTCATGTCTGGGAATAACTTCTACAGGGCAGGTAGAGGCCGAGGTCCTTTTGGAGAGAGGAAAATACCACCGTGGCCACCAGAAGGAAGGACAGAGGAGAGAAAGGACTGGGGAGGAAGGAGCTGGCAGGAGCTGGGGGAGGGGCAGGGCAGGGGGAGCCAGACCCTGCAGAGGGGGCTTAGGGTCAGGGGGACGCGTTCACCCCCGAGTAGAGATGGAGACTTTGGGTGTAAGAGACCCAGAGAGGGGAAAGGGATAAGAAGGAGTTTCAGGCCTTCGGAATCGGTGCTTCTTTCTGCCACCTGAGAACATAAGTAAAAAATGGGGTGTGTGCACGAGGGGGCCGGGAAGAAGCTGTGCAGACTGCATTTCTTTTCTTTTTTTAGTATATATATTTTTAGTTGTGAACGGACCCAGTACCTTTATTTTTAGGTGGTGCTGAGGACGGAACCCAGTGCCTCACTGGTGCTGGGCAGGTACCCCACCACTGAGCCCCCACCCCAGCCCTAGATGGCACTTCTTTAAACGCTTCTTTCCAAACCGGAAACTCTTGGGCCGTATTTTGCGTGGAGTTGTACATTTATCAGCTGATGGCATTTGCAGGTAGCAGTCTTTTAAATATTACTTAGATGGGTGACCCTACATCCGTCGCCCCACCAGCTTTGGAATTTCTTCATTTGTGACAATTCAAGGTTTAGGAAGCCTTGTTTTGGACACAGAGCTGATTCTTGCTCTGGGGAATCACTCCTTGTATTCGGGATCCAATGGAGTCTCTTCTTAGAAGAAAATGGAGGATGGACCACCTTCTGAGTTTGATCAAAAGAAACATTCTCTTAATAGTTCTTAAGAACTGATTATTGACTTAGGAAAGCCTGTATGATTCCAGGTTTGGGTCGGTGACTGAAATGGATGTTAACATTTAATGTCTGGGAATAACTTCTACAGGGCCGGTAGAGGCTGAGGTCCTTTGGAGGCAGAAAAGGAGATTGTTAGTCTTTCATGAAGAAGAAATTATGGATTGATAGATATGGTGGGGAAGGTAAAAGATGGCCACCAAATCTTTATCCTGAAGTACCGAGTGGACTGTGGGACACTCCTGAAGCTCAGGAACAATACAGGAAGAGAAAACTCAGAGGATGGAGGCCGGGGGAACCAGGTGAATTTAGACCTGGAGAGCCCCCAGTGCCTGGGAGAGAGCCTAGCACTATCCCAGACACTTCAGGAGACATGGATCCGAAGTTCAGGAGAGCTGTGGAGCAAGAGATTTAGATTTGGACTGACCCATGGACCCCAGAGACAGTCCCAGGCATCAATCTGAACTTTGCAACAAGCCCCGCCCAGCATCGCCCTAACCTCACATCAAGCCCCGCCCAGCATCGCCCTAACCTCTCATCTTGCGCAAGCGTGGAAATCCCGCTCCTCTTCAAGGATCCATCTCGGGTCCATCTCCTGCCCTTAATTCTCAGTAAACAATCTCAGGAATGATGGTAGCTCTTACCAAGTTCTCTGCAGGACCCGGGTTCTCAAAGCAGATTTGAGTTCTAGATTCCATTTCTGTGAAGGGATCCTGTGGTTACACATGGCGGAGGCCAGTCCACACCAGCTTCCACAGAGAGAGCCCCTCTGTCCAGGTCTTCCCAGAGCGGAGGCCAAAGAAAGTTAGGGGCGATGCTTGTGCAAGAAAAAGGAAGAGGCAGCAGGAGGAGGCAGGGATCTGAAGCCCGGGAAAGCAAGAGGGAGAGAAGGAGGATTGGCAGGAGGAGCTTCCAACGGCCCTGAGACGCCAGGGAATGTTGGCGAGGCCAGGGGAGGCCCCAGGGGAGACGGACGGTTAAAGGAGCCCCACTTTCCGTAGAACTCACCCTGCTCCTGAAAACCCACCATGCTGGCACATGGGTTGGGCTGAGAGCAGCCCCCGAGAGCGTGGCTTTGGGGTGAACCGGAAGCAGGTGCAGACTTGCGGCAGGTGGAGGTTGCCAGCTGCACAGAGGCCCAGAAAGAAGCTGCAGGCATGGCTGGATCCAGAGTCCAGTTTAGAGCATTCACCCAAAATGTGTCATTAGACTCTCTTGCCACAGCCACCAACTCTTCCTCTTCCTCTTCCTCCTCCTCCTCCCCATCCTCCTCCTCTTCCCCTCCTCCTCTTTCCCTCCTCCCCTTCTCCTTCTGCTCCTCCTCCCCTTCCTCTTCCTCCTGCTTCTTCTCCTCCTCTCCCTCCTTCTCCCCATCCTCCTCCTCCCCTTTCTCTTCCTCCTCCTTCCCTCCTCCTTCTCCTCCTCCTCCTTCCCTCCTCCTCCTTCTCCTTCCCTCCTCCTCCTCCTTCCCTCCTCCTCCTCCTCCTCCTCCTTCCCTCCTCCTCCTCCTCCTCCTCCTCCTTCCCTCCTCCTCCTCCTCCTCCTCCTCCTCCTTCCCTCCTCCTCCTCCTTCACCTCTCCCTCCTCCTCCTCCCTTTCTCTCCATCCCCACCTCCACATCCACCTCCATCTCCGTATGCACTTCTCGTCTTCTTTCCGCCACAATGGCCTCCTATTTCTTCTGGGCCCAGCTGCACATAAAACCAAAGATGTCCCTCCACAACGCTAAGTGCAGATGACCCCCAGAGAAGCTCCTAATGTCTAAGGAGGGATCAGCTCTCCCTCGACATCCATCCTGGTTTCAGGATCAACATGCCCACCTCTGAACCAACCCACCCACCCTTAGGAGGAGGATGTGTAAGCAGCCGCGCTGAGTCGGGAGGAGAGAGGGTCCCGGAATCACATCCCACCCGATCACCTGGAGAATCAGCGGCTGGTCCAGAAGGTGGGACAGTCAATAAACGCCGCAGATGTCCACTACTGCCCCTCGCTGGAAAGGCAGCGTCCCCAGCTGAGAAGGGAAGACACAGGGCAGGCTGGGCAGCCACCATTTTATCTCTTGGACCTTTAGTGGACGGTTAGTTTGGCCCCAAATACTAAAGTCGGGATGGTGTCCGGCACTGGGTGAGGGGAATGTAAATATCGTCAAAATTAAGCTGAGTCTGTTTTCCTGGAGTCAAAATAAATAGATGTCAGTAAGAAACGTCAGGAAGGCAGGGGGATCTGAAATCTCAGCGGGACAGAGGTGGCTGTGACCTCGTTTCCAGTTCAGCAGCCAGGGCTGTGACATCTGTCCCAGCTCCGCACCTTCCCAGTGCCCGTCTTAGTTTGGGGTTGCTAGGACACCAGGGGCCGGGTTGGCCTATGGACAGCAGAGACTCATTTCTCACGGTTCTGGAGGCTGGGCGTCCGAGGTCAGAGCTGGAGCTTGGGCGTCTGCTGGGAGCCTGCTCCCGGTGCCTGGGTAACTGTCCTGGCGCTTCATCCTCCCGAGGTGGACGAGGCAAGGCCACGCTCCGAGGCCTCTTTTATACCAGCTCCAATGCCAGTCGGAGGGCCCCGCCCAGGCATGATGTGACCCCCTCCCCCAGGCCTCCCAAAGGCCTCCCGTTGGAGCTTAGACTTTCACGAAAGCATTCTGGGGAGGGGGAGGTGAATTTTCAGCCTGGAACACTGCATGACCTTGAGTGTCAGCCTGACATCAAAATGCTTGTCATAAGATTATTGGAATTCATGGAATCAGAAGGCAGAGCACCCAACCCAGTACTTGGGACTTGGTCATGCTCAACACGATGGAGTCTAACGTCATCCAACAGATGCCACACACTTGGGAGACCCCTGGCCTCCTGCAACAAACACCCATCAGGCATGCCAGGAAGCCAGAGAGGGAAAAAAAAAAAAAGAAGCCTTTGCTTCCACTGATCCCATGGACGAAGATGGGAAGAGAGCATTCCAAGCCCAACAGGCTATTTTTGGCGGCGAAACACCATCCCATTATTTACAGAAGAAAAAGGGGCTGGGGCTTGTCATCCTGTGCCTGCAGAGCCCGCGCCTGGGGCAGAGTTCCATTAGACAAGGAGGTGTTTCCACATCCTAGAACACAAAGCACCTTTGCATTGTCCTGGATTTATTGCATCTCGGAGGCTGGCTTCTGGCTCCAACCACAATCCCTCCGCCCAAGTTTCAGCTCACGCAAGGGATGGCCAGAGGCCTGGAGGGGAGCAAGGGGCCCAGGGATTACTCCTGTGCCCTCCTCTTAACCCGAGCCTCCTCTTGAGGCCGGGGAGACAGTCCAAAATACTTCGAAATCCTTCATAGCAGGCTGAGCTGCTCCTGGTTCATCTACAAAATATTTGGAGGCAGAAGTTTCAAGTAAGAATGCGAATACACAAAAGAACTCTCCTTGGAGATGAGGGTTTGCAGGCAGGCATGGCTGCCAGGTGCAGTAAAAGCCTGGATATCTCTTTGGTCAGATAAAATAAAGTAAATGGCAAATGATAAAGTCCCTCCGACCCCAAATGCTGGAAGGAGGGACTTTGGCACTTTTCCCTTTGGCAGGTGGGTAGTGAGTACTGTGCCTAAACTTCCCAGGTATCTTCTGCACGGGGCAAGACCTGACACGCTCAGTCCAACGTCTTCACGGTCAGACGAGTGAATTAAAGAGTTAGCGTGGCCCTTTAAAAAAGGTGAGGTCCAGACCACGTCCTCTAAGCTCTCTGCATTCAAACACAATTTGGATGATTCCAACTGGGTGATCACGATGGGTCAGTGACAAAGCATCTCATCAAACCCAAGCAGCCATGCGAGGAGGGAAATAACCCCCCGGGTCCCCATTTCTAAATGAGGAAAGTCAGACTGTGAAAACAGCAGCAAAATGCCTGATCTCCCCCATTCCTAGCTCTACGTACTCAACGGAGGTGAAGTCTCTGTGACAGAAAGCTGAGCACCAGAATGTTTGTAGAATTTTTATTCAGAATAACCCAACACCCGGGATGGTACAAACACCTATCAAGAGAAACCCGATACCTGGTGGATATTTTCTTTATAGGAAAGACTATATTCGGTCTGGGTCCATTCACGTGAATTTCCAGGACAGGCAAGACGAATCAGTAGATGGAAGTCAAGGTAGCGACGACTCTTGGGGGCATATAGATGGGGAAGCAGCACAGGGAACATTGTGGGATGCTCTCTTTTGACCTTGGGTGGGGGTTATGTACACAAAGACCCTGAACATTCATTAATGTACTATGTGCATTTCACTTTCTGTTTGTTATGCCTAAATAAATTTTCAAGGAAGGGAGGGAGGAGAGAGAGAGAGAGAGAGAGAGAGAGAGAGAGAGAGAGAAGAGAGCAAAAAGCTCCATGGCTAGTAAATGGCAGAGATGGAATTGGCCCCCAAGTTCGCCCGGATCCAGAGCACACCCTAACCACTGGGCTACACTGCTCCGTAGCTGGGATGATGTTGTGCAAACATTTGCTGATGGCGTGTCTGTTTGTGGAGACAAACAGGTCCGCTCACCGGGGTTCCGGATTTAGATCCTGGTGAATTCCCTACGGTGTTTCCTGCCACCCCTTTGGGTGTCACTCCTGGTTCCTGATGAGGAAAACTTAGCTACCATAAAGATCTAACGTGCTTCTGCTGCAGGTTGAAGTTTCGAGGGGAGTCGGCCTCTTGTTCCCAAGCCGTCATCGCGGGAATGTGGACATGAAGACCAGAGACAGGTCTTGATCCTTGTTCATTATTTAAATGCAAATGGCGGCAGGCACTCTGCTCAATAAAACCCTGACAGACACCTGGGGGCTGAGTAATGGCCCCGTCTACCCCTCAGAGAGCCTGAGGCTCAGTTTCCCCAGATGAAAAAATGGGAACATTGATGGGTTCATCTGGCCAAACCAGATGGCTTGAGGGGCGGTGTTGGTCACACTTACATGTGTATGGGTACTTTGAGAGTTGTACCCGTGGATTGGTGGAAGCATCCAGTAATTTTTCTTCTAAATTTAATTTTAAAAAACAGTGCCAAATATATTGTGGAGCCGGGTGTGGTGGTACACGCCTGTAATCCCAGCGACTTGGGAGGCTGAGGCAGAAGGATCGCTTGTTCAAAGCCAGCCTCTGCAATTTAGCAAGGCCCAAAACAACTCAGCGGGACCCTGCCTCTAAATAAACTACAAAAAGGGGCTAGGGAGGTTGTTCAGTGGTTAAGTGTCCCTGAGTTCAATCCCTGGTACCAAATATATATATATATATATATATATATATATATATATATATATATAGTGGGTTTTTTTTTAAATTTTAGGCTGTTCATAAAAGTAGCACAGTGGTCAAGAATCCCAACCCTGGGAAGACAGGCTTTTACTTTTAGCTGTGTTCCGTTGCTTACCAACACTGTCAGCTTAGGAAGATTGCTTCCCCTCTCTGAACCTCAGTTTCCTCTTCTAAAATTGGAGATGATATTCACATAGACCTCAGAGGGCTGATGTAAGAGTGAGTGAGTTCACGTGCTTAGCACGGTGCCTGACATAGTCTGCTCTTACATAATCATCCCAATATTAGTAATGGTTAGGATAATACTAGCATGATGACCAGGACAACTAGTTTTTTGGACTCTAGCGCTTCAACTAATCCAGTAATGAGGATTAATCTTCAGGGTTAATATTTAAGTAAAAATCGATTCTAAGGCACCTCACAATGACTTTTCTTCCAGGTCTTCGTTTTTCCACCCAGCCTGATGGTCTAAAAGGCTCTTTGAGCGCTAGACCTCGGGTCTGTGGCAAGTCCTTGAGAACTAACTCTTCATATGCACACTTGAACCTGAAGTACTGGAATTGCAGAGCGGAATCCTAATGTATTCCTGCAGGGACTCTATGGATGCAGAGAGGGGTTAGTGATGGCATTCTGGGACCAGTGGATGAGTCTCCTAACTAAAGGTTCACCCTGACCCTTAGGGTGGTTGTCCAAGAGGACGGGGCGGTCACAGCGGTTAAGCCTCACTCATTCATTGCACAAGCCAGTGCAGCAGTCCGTGTCCCTTCTCATGTAAGTTCCAGGGAGTACCAGGAGGCCCCAGATGAACCACCTGCATTCCACACACCTGAGTGCCAAGCATCTGAGTTTCTTTGTCCCCATCATATAAGAAAAACCCTGTCTTCTGCAGATCGGGTCGAGAATTCATCCAGGGTGGGAACTCCTTTTCCTTCTGGTGAATTTTCGGACCCAGACAGTTCAAATCACCTGGACTACAGCCGTAGCTTGTCATTCCTTGGGGTACCCTGCTCTCCTTTGGGGGACCCACATCTCCAACCTGGAAGAAACCCGAGTAATAGGCAAGGGAAATGCACAGTCTCCCAAAGGATCGCTGGGAATTATGATAAGTGAGGCCGTGCCTACCTTAACCCCTTGGTCACTGGACAGCATTGGTGACAACGGTCCGATCTCATACGTGCTCTGCATCCCAAAAGATGGCACCCTGCTCCTCCTTGGTATTTCAGCTGCATCTTTACAGAATTGTTTTAGAACTCCAAGAGGCTAGCCTTTCCCGAAGGGTGTGATGTATGAATAGTTCTAAAGAAAGTCCCCTACAGTGAGTCCCCCAGCCATGCTCTGTTAAATGGGATCCCATGCCTCTAGGCTGGGCATTCTACAAACCCAGTTGAAGGTCTATGGGCAGGAAAGCAAACCCATAACTGGAATTGGTGTCTACCTTCTGGTCCTTCCAGGACAAAGGACTCCATGACATCAACTGGCCACCAAGCTGCTGGTTTGTCTCCTCTAGGAATAATCTAGACAGGGTTCAGCACAGGTCGCTATTGCTCACCCACTTGGCCATTCAGAAGTAGGAGTAGTTGGACTGGTCTTGGAAAGCAGAAGTCCATTTCCCTGGGTTTCTGCGAATGTCAGCTAGCTAAGTCATCTTGTTAGCCATGTTTGCAGTACTGCTTTATGCTGTCTGCAGTAGGCGTTCCTGTGCACAAAATTCTTCTCGCTCTTCACCTGCGTCCTTAGGTCTGTTCACACACCTGTATCCCAATCCTCCTTGTCCTTGGTCTTCCAGTCATTTCCTTCCAGGTCGCTGACCAGAGAGCCAGGCCATAAACTATGACCAAATAATAATGTGTTCTCAGTTCAGGTCCATTTTCCTTCCATAGAAAAGAGACAGTAGGGTACACCTATACCACTTTGCAAATTGGGAGTATTTTTCTTGTTCACCCCCCTTTCAAAGCCACTGGTGAATGTGATGACAAAGCCAGGCTGCGTGCCTCCAGCTGACGCCCACATACCCCGGATCAATCCATAACCAAGCTCGGGATTTTCCTCCTCTTTCAGGCCTGACATGAGTGCAGTCGGGTTATGCTGAGTTTTAACCCTTGTTACTGGCCTGGCATCCAGGAGAGGGGCTGGGCACAGCTCCTGAGAGGGGGACACTTGATGCCCCTGGCAAGACCTCACTGTCATTCCAAGGTCCCCCCCACCCCCAAACAGGACAAAAGTGTCTGAGCTCCATTTCTCCCCACAGTGGCTGAGCAGATGAGATGAGGCTTCTTCCTGTCCATGGATCCCAGATTCATTTCTACTCTGAAGAAGTCGTGGGGATGATAATGTGGTTTCCAGAGAGGAGGGCGGTGCCTCTGCAGTTGCCCCTGCGTGGCAGAATTTCAGGTACTTCCTAGGAGGAGATGGTTGAGCTCTTCAAACTGAGGCTCGTGAAAGTCTAGAGTATCCAAACCTCCAGGGGCCTCCATCCAGAGGTCCCTACACCATATGTCAGAGTTCCAGATATGGAACGAGCGCCTGGCCTCATCATAACAGATCACCTGGGCCCGAGCATTCAAACTTTTCTGGGGCTCTGTGATTTCATCAGATCCTGAGGTCTGCTTTTCAACTGTGTTGTCTACTCTCTCCCCTTGTATGAAAGTGAGGGTCCTCGTGGTAAAATACCAGAAGGCTCTCTGGCTCTTGCCTTCAGCTCTTCACTCTTCAGGTTACTTGTTACTGGTCCTCAGGTCTTTGCTGTTCCTCTACAGAGCATCAATATAATTTAGCAATCAGGAGCCAGCTCCGCTGTCTTCAAAAACCCTGATCCCTCTCCCCATCGATTCAAATACCTGGACCGTTCCCTCTATCCAGGCATTTCCCCAGCTCTCCACCAGGAGCACTGAATCCATGAGTCACCTAGGGAGAGAATATTAGGATAAGAAGAGAAGAGGGTCCGCGGGTAAGCCCAGAGGTCCTCTCATCCTTAACGGCTGGAGAGACAAGGACGAGGCAAGGGCGAGAAGCACCCAGAGAAGTGAGAGATCACGGGAGGCTGATGGGAGATTTGGGGATTATTCAGGCCCAGCGAGGGAGGTGTGTCAAGAGGGGAGCCTGTTTGATTGTGCCCACTGCTGCCAAGAGGTGACATTAACGGGAGCAACGAAACACCCTTGAAACCGTCAGACCCGATGAGTCCAGGGGCATCGTGACGTGTGATTGCAGCAACATCATGGCGGGTGGCCCTCGGGGACAGGCATGGGTGGGTGGGTGGAGAGGTAAGCCAGACTGCAGAGGGTCAAGAGTGGGAGGTGGAGAGTGAGGTGGGGAGGGTGGGAAAGGCCGTCCAACGTTGTCATCCAAAGTGATATCAACGCCAGCAATCGCAGGGGGATGAGGAAGTGTCCCTTGGGCTTCTGTGACTCCCTGTGTGGTTCTGAGAAAGGACAGAAGGAAAAGGTCTCCGCAGACCTTCCCACATAACTTCGAGACTTGAGCCTCACTTTCTGATGAGTTCAAATCCAGTGGAATGAACAGCTTTGAAGGGTGAAATCCAAGTCTCACACACACACACACACACACACACACACACACACACACACGCTCAAGCCTACACACACATTTTAAGAGGCTTATATACAAGCTCATAATTCTTCCTGGACATCAAATGACTCTTTATAGGCTCCATTTCGATGATCTAAGTATCTTGCAAATTAAACAGAAACAGAAGGATTAAATTTCTCTCAAAGTACCAGGGCTTTAAAGAAAAATAAAGGAAAAGAAAGAAATGCCCGCGTGGTCACATTGTGGTTTTACCTTTCCTTCAGGATTCCAAAACTGTGCAAATGCAGCCTCAGAGAGCTTGCCAAACCCGTGTGACCCCCGCACCTCGCCAACACCCCACCCCAAAGCCTCTGCTCCAGGGCCTCCTCTATGGGCCAGAAGGAAGCGGGCGGAGAGATCAGTGTCCTCGTGTACTAACGAGTGTGAGCAGAGCTTGCAGACTGGCCGGCTTCCTCCAGGGAGGAATTCAGACAGAACACCCTTTGTTTAATGTGAACGCCACAGAGTCATGACAAACGGCAGTGACCAAAGCCTGTGTAAGGTCAGTGCCATCTTGTACTTTACTGGCACTCTGGCATTTAGCCATGGTAGGGGAAAAAAAAGAGAGCTGTTTTCTTAGCCTGGCCAGCTTCCATTTTCCCTTTCAGTGAGAATGTGACTCTCCCACAGTCCAAGTAGTTGAAATCCTCCGTCCCCACCAAAACACACGTGAAGCAGAACCTGCCAATCACAGCATCCCATTAGCGGTTGGGTCCTAGATGGGCACATGACAACTGGCAGCCAATCAGAGAGGAGACACTTGATTCTAGGCCTTTGGATGGAAATTCTCGGGGAAATAGAAAGCTCCCTTCCAACTGGACGTCAAGTTGAGAGAGGAGCAGACGAATCTGGAACAACTGGAAACCATCTGGCCATGTTATCATGAAGGGCCAAACCACCGAATAACAGAACCCACAGAGAAAAAAGCGGGACCCAAGAGTGAACAGAAAGAAACTAAGTACTGAATACAGATATAACTTCAGGCCTGTAGATAGAGCTCAACCTAAAGTCAATCTGCCATTTTTTGTTTGTTCAATCATGTTGAGTTGGTGTCAACTGAGTGTCTTGATTAAGCCAGCCTTGCAGATTATGAGGTATCTTTTATTTGGGGAAAGTACTTCCATATTCACTGTACCCAGAAATCAGTGATGATTAAGGATTTTCCACACTTGGGTCTTTACCAGGATGCCTTTACCAAGAGGGATATTTGCAACAAACACCATAGATGTGACAGCCAACACTTGCCTACATGGGATCCAGCTGGCCTATCCTCTTTCCATTTAGATGGTTAAATATTTTTCATGATTGTTACCTTCATGATCCCATTTATACCAAAAATCAAAGTGGGAAACAGACCAAAAACTGATGCCACAAAGCCCATTTTACAGATGAGCAAGACAGGATCCAGAAATGAGTTTTCCCAAGGTAATAAAGGCCTAAAACTGGGTTTGAAATCAAGTCTTTGGTTCTCAGGCTGTTTGCACCTCCCTGAGAAAACAGAGCTACACAAGTTATATTTTCACCACTGTTGATCAGAAAATGGGACAAGACAGTGACAAGTCCTAAGGATTTCAAACAAACCCCAAAAGGCAGGTTTTCTTGGAACCTGACACCCAGGAGATTTGGGTCTGCTTTATGAAGTGACCAGGACCGGATTTGAACTCAGATCCAGCTACTCTAAAAAATCTCTGTGGCTCCACCCACAAGAATCTAGTAGAATCTAGACAGGATGTGCAAACCTTTATAATCATAGGCTAAAACCGATTTTGAATCTGAAATAGTCATGTATATGTATTACATAAAATCAGGATGAAAAAAAATCAACTGAGTTTGAGTTATCAGGAAAAGTTATTATCTAGGATTTCAAATTAACTCAAGAAAAATTATGATTTTTATGATACTGAGGAAACTTGACAAGCTGCATTAAATCTTAAAGTTGAATGGAGCTTAGTTACACAGTCAAGGGAGATTCTGTGAAAAATGGACAATACTCAAAAGCATTTAAACATAGGAAAACCCTAGAAGCTCAGGAAAGAAAAGTCAATCTGCCTAGGTGAGGAGTGGTAAGCACCAGGACTCACTAGTTGTGGTTGCCTGGAACGTGCACTGAGACCATGGAGACACTGTTAGGAGTCAGAGGAAGAGCTCGGAGATTGTTTATTGATGTCTGCCATGGAACAGGGGATGGGAACACGCATCCCACCGTCATACAGTTGAAAGTACAGGTGACGTTCAAGGACAAATACACAAGAGGGCTGAAAAAATGATCTTGAAGTACAGAACAGAGAGGTTTCTCTGTGATATGGAGTTTGGACCTGATTTAACAGACCAGGAAGAAGGACTGTGAGCTCTCAGACACGAAAGATTCCAAATAAAACAGGTGACAGTGGGTGGCATCGCTAGAAGGCAGCCATGAGAAATTTGGTTCCTGGTCCTCCACAGAATTTCTTTTCGTGGGGTCGGGTCATCGGATACCAAAGCAATGCCTTCAAAAGCACTAAATGGTTCTTACAGGTAGCATGGGTGAAAGTTCAAGCCAGGAGCAAGCAAGAACCTGGCTTTCACCACAGCTGCTGGATTGACTAAGAGAAGCCCAGGTATCAACTTGCACAACGCTGGCATCCCAGCAATGGTTGGTTCATCTTGAATATGGTGTTGCCCAGAGGGAAGCCATGTTCCCCATAGACCAGGGTGTGACCCATCTGATCACAGGTCACCATCGTGTGACTCCTCCTCCTCCTCCTCCTCTTCTTCCTCCCCCTCTGCCTCCTCCTCATCATACATATTTATTGAACTCATCACTATGTGCTACGATAAACCACTCTACATTTTTATCTCCCTGTGTCCTCATGACCACCCTGAGAAATATTAGTGTGACCAATTTTACAGATGAGTAAACTGAGTCTTGGAAGGGTAATATAAATTGCCCAAGCTGGAGCTGGAGACTCAAACTGAAGTCTGTCCATGGTCAAGGCTAGATGCGCTTTCCCACTGTGGTCACTTAGGCCCCGTCTCTGCACCCGCGGGTTCTAATGAATCCTTCTCCACGGATGTCACAGCATGCAAACCCAGAGGAGCCCACGGGAGCACCTGACGGTGCTGAATCTGCCACACCTCCTTCCCAGACGCCACAGGCCACTGAGCCTCGGGAGCCTGGCAACTGGTTCTTACAGCCCATCGTCAAGGAAGAGGCTTGACCCCAAAGCATCGCCTCCAGGATCTGTACTAATGTGTCTGGGAGCATTAAACACAGTTCCGAACGGCGGGGACATGCGCGATGACTCGGAGATTATGACGGAGTTCCAACTCAGTTTCCCCCGGATCTCACAATTCCCTCTGGAAGCCTGGTTTTACTTCACTTTCTGAGACATCTGAAACTCTCAATTTGCTAAGCCCAGTTCTCTGCCCTTCCGTGTCCCTTGAGGAGGGGGCCGAAAACAGAAGCAGAACACACCCCCAGACTGTCCAACGCCATATTTTAACTACATCTCTGAGAAGTTGGAAGCCGACCAGAAACTCTTCCATTCTGGTTCAGGAAGGCTTTGTTTATTTAACTGATACATAAGAAGTCAATTTCTTTACCTTTAACCTCTTAAAACGCTCTGTGGTTTTCATAGATTTCCTTTTCACGTGTACAGTGACACCAACTTTCATTTTTATTTCATATCAAAACTGAATGATTCCCCTCAAGCCCATGGTTGGTTCTTTTTTTTTTTTTTTTTTTTTTTTGCCTCAGAATCTATTTCAGAATACGAAAAGCGAGGACTAGACTCTTTCCGAAAAGGCTAAACAAGTTATATTTTTCCTTTGCCTATACTTGAATCTGTGCAAGGGAATGATTATAAAATATCACCAAACTGTGAAGCCCTGAAATATTTATCTGAAGGAGGAAGACTTCACTGAAGTGCCCCGTTACTGTGCCAGTCAGAATAGGTTAGGTTTGGCTGCAGTAACAAACAGACCCGAGTGTGGGGTCTTCAGGTAGCGAAGCTCTATTTCTCATTTGCTCTCCATTTCTGGTGTAGGTCAGCTGCCCCCGCGTCCTCAATTCACTACAGGCTGATGAGAAGACAGCATCTAGAAACTTTGGGGTCACCATGGCAGAGAGAAAGACAGAATGTGGCTGATTCCAGGCTGGCTCTTGAAATCTCCAACCACAAACCACCCACCCCTCCTATTCACACAAAGGCCACAGTAAGTCCCATGGCCATGACCGTGCCCGACTCCCAGCTGCAGGGAAGTACAGTCCTTTGCGTCCAAGGTCAGGAAATACGGCACAGCTCCAATGACCTCCGCAGTGCCACATCACGCTCTGCGTGAGGACAGTGGGTATCGCAGTCGTGAGGACGGCTCATCCTTATTAGGTGTGCACTATCTACCCGATAAGAGTTGAAAGGCTTTGCTTGTGGTGACTCATTTCGTCTTATGACAACTCCACCCCGCTTTAGAGATGAGGAGCCAGGGAGGGACCAGGAAGTTGAGCCACGTACCCAAGGTCGCCCCGCTGGTCGGCAGTTCTGCTGAGACTCGACCACAGGGAGTGTGGCCCCGGGTCCTGAGCTCCCCACAGTTCTGCAGTGACACCTCCTTTACACTTAGTTCCTCGTCAGTGCAGCAACACCAGTCACCTCTGCCTCTCAGGTTCCCGTGGGTGACATGAGAAAAGAAAGCAAAATAAAGCAACACTGCTTCCTGAAGCAGGGTTTTGCCATAGATGGTCTGGTCTGACCTGCATAATCACCCTGGGAAGTTGACTGGAAAAAAATTATTAAGCCAATTTTTAAAGGGTGAAGATTGAGAATCGGAACATGGCTCGCAGGTGCCCAAGGTGTCATGCTGTGGGTAAGAGCTAGCCCCGTGCCCCTGTCTTTTGGATTACAGAATCAACGCTATTCAAAGTGCAACCTTCCCCGTCCCCAGAGCAATTAAAAATCAAGGATCACCTCAGATTGGATCAAAGATCCTTAACAGTCCATGGCACCCTAGAAGTCCACAGAGAGGAATATCCCAACGCAATTTCTTAGATTTCTTCCCCCAAAATCAGATAGAGAATACTGCCAGATGTCTTTGGTGGATGGAAAAAAAAATAAGAATCGATAATTATTAGAACCAATTTTATCCTGAGCTGTATCTAGGAAAGGGGGCATGTATACTACCACCTCCAATCACCTACCCACAGCAGACATAACAAGTCAATCACAGCACACTCCTCCACTAAGACCAAAGATAATCTCAGACGTCTCCTCAACACTGTATCCCAGGCAGCCACCCAAATCACTCATGGTTGGGACTCAAGAAGGAATGTCTTGCCATCTGTTTTGATGATCTGTCACTGCACAACACACTACCCCAAAACTCAGTGACTTGAAATTTCAGTTTATTATTTTCATATCTTGTCATTTTCTGGGTCAGGAATTTGTCCAAGGCTCAGTTAAACAGTTCTCACTGTGGGTTTGCTTGAGGTCACTTCGTTGTGTTTAGTCAATGGCTGGGCAGTTCAGGGCCCAACAAGGCCACAGTGATATGCCTGGAGACCAGGTGAGATTCCAAAAGGTCAGGTTCATTTGGGTGGCTCTACATTCCATGTGACCCGAGTCTCTCCATGTGGAATCTCCAGCAGGGCAGTTGGACTCATGTGACAGCTCAGGATTTTAACAGTGAGCAGGAAGTGTAATCCACTAGCCTTTGACTTCCTAAGCCTAACCAAAGTCACCTCCTCCACATTAGGGAGCCACAGAGACCACCCAAGATCCAAGGGAAAGACACATAGTCCCCACCTCTCCACGGAAAATGTGTGAGAATTTGTGCTCATTTAAAGAGTACCTTTAGTTTATCCTTTCTCTGCAACAAACCCAACCCCTTTCAAGGAAGATCTTTTAAAATCTCCATTTCGTGTCTAAATCTTCCCAAGTATCTCTGTCCCAAAAGCTAAAGTGACGCTTGCTATCCCTTAATAATAATTGCTTTTACTTGATTGAACTAGACAAAACGCTTTGCATGTGTGATCCCACGAACACTTTGCAACAGCTCTGAGCAGTGGGAATTCTTGTCCTTGTTTTGTAGGTCAGAGAACCAAGACTCCCAAATTTAAGTACCTTCACCAAGGCTTTAATGCCAAGATTCAAAATTCCATCCGTGTGTTTCCAAACAGCTTCTTAGAGATGAGAGTCGAGTCTTGAAGACCCCGAGAATCTGAGAGTCTGCAGCACTGTCTGATAGAACTTTCTAAGGTAATGGAAATGGCTGTCTCCGCACCATCCAATATGGCAGCCACTGGCTGCATGGAGATATCACACACTGGACTTGTAAATAGTCCAACCTGGGAACTGAGTTTTAAATTTTACTTAAATAGCCACACTGAGGCTGGTGACTACCACATTGGGTGGTGCAGGACTAGAGAGTTCAAATTCAAGTGCTCACCCCCTCAACACCACAATCTTTAACTGATGGTGGGGGGCCATCAGTTCAACTGATGGCTAAGGCCACCAAACCATTTCCCCTCAGCCAAACCGGAAAGATCCGGCCAAGCTTTCCCATGCCACTGCCGTAGCCTGCAGCCCCTGATCCTTTCTGTTTGGCCACCAGGAACTGTGGTAAATAGGAATTCCTCTTTACTCAGGAGGGCTCTCCTAATCCTTTCCCCCAGGGTACCCGGTCTCATGTTAGACGCAGGTCAGCCCTCACTCACTGATGCCACCTGCCCATCCTTGGAGGTGTCCATGAACCCAGTGTACATACAGTTAGTTGACCCTCCATATCTGCAGGCCTCTCAGATACGGCAAATCAAAAATATCTTTAACTGCATCTATACTGAACACATAGACTTTTGTCTCATTAGACCCTACACTGGGTGGTGTAGCAACTACTTACTTAGCATGGAGACCGAATTGGGGATTGGAAGTCATCTAAGGATGATTGACGGTACCCAGGAGGAGGTGCAGCAGTGATATGCAAATCCCATGCCATTTTATATAAGGGACTTGGATTTTGGCCTCTGAGCGGAGTATCCTAGAATCGGGCCCCCACAGACACCACTGGGCAGCTGTACTCTATTTCATCTGTTGTTTCCGCCCTAGAACATTCCTTGCTTAAATCCCAGCATCTGACGACCTCGTCCTCTCTACTCCACAGTATGGTTCACGTCCTCTTCCCAAACGTCTTTTCCGTTAGCATCCTTCCCCATCTGATGCCACTCCCGCAGATCTGGACTGGCGAACCCATCTAGTGAGAGAGGCACATCCCAGGCTCCCGGGATGAGTCGGTGACCCCACCGGATGGCAAAGCTTCAATGCCACCTTCAACCTTTCACCCCCTGACTTTGAACAGTAAGACTCGCGTGGGGCCATGGGAAAAGAGCAGAGGTGGAACCTGGGTATTTATTCCAGGTTGCACAGTGGGTTTCCTGGGAATGATGATTCTAAGGCATTCCGGACGGTCACAGGATTATCCTTGATGGAAAGTGTTTGGACAGATGTCCCCCCACCCCTGCCCCACTTTCCCTCCAGCTGGTATTCTTAACCTGACATCTCTGAACCCCAGAGGCCCAGGGACGAAATTCAATGACTCTGAGAATTTGGATGGAAAAAAAAAAAAATCTTGATGTTCCTGAATCACTAATAAAAATTTAATATTTCCTTCCATAGTAAAGTTAGGGGGAAAAAATCACAATGGTATTAGCAGTTCCTATGAACTTGCCACCAATGCAGGTCATAAGTAATTCTATATCAGCTCCATGGCCCGCGAGATCTCAGAATAACTTTCAGGCTCCATCACTATTTTGAAGTCAGGGTAGCCAGGGGATGAGAGCAGACCTAGCTATTTGATGCATTAATTAAAAAGCACAGATATTCCTATAGCACACAGTTGTGGTTTTTAAAATCTGAACACAGCATTAAGTATAATTGAGGTCCTTTGTAATTCTCCATATTTTATATGATGTGTTTAGGAATGTTTTTTCCCAAACTACAAAACGGGTTTGTGCCACATCAAAGGTTAAGAAGTCTGCCTTACAGTAAAGATTTTCTTAAGCTCCGCCTCCCAGTCACAGACCACACTGTCCCCAGCAGGAAGGGTGAGATCTACAAAGACCCTCCTTTCTTTGGCCTTAGGAATCAGTCACCTCCAGTTTCTCTCCAGGCCCAGCTCTTAATCATGCTCCTACCTTGTTCTAGACAATGTCAGAAACCACGTATTAATTTGGGTCTTCAAACAGACGGTAGAAGTAATCCCCCCTGTAAAAAACTGGGAATTTGAAAGTTCAGGGAGATTAAGGAATGTGTCTAAATGTGTCTGAGTTGAGACACCAAATCGTACTTGAACTGATGTTTCTCTCATGTGGCCACTTGATCGGCAGTGAAATCACATGGTCCTAAAATTGAGAAGGTAAAGGGAGATACATTCTCCACCCCACTCCCAACACAAAATTCTCCCTCAGGATGCAGAAAGAATGCTATCCAAAAGGAGGTTACAAAGGGCCTCTTTTCTAAGAAGTTTTTGAGCTATCTTCTTAGGGTAAGAGAAATAAGCTCTCTCAGATAGCCGGAGGTAGAAGATAGATCCTGGGTACTGCTGATACCCCCACACTCTCCATCATCCAGTCTTTTCAGTCTGCCTCCTCTCTGCTTCTGACATTTGTTCACTTATTCTCAGGCAGCTTGCTTGCTAGTTCAAGCCACCACACGCTCCTGCCTGGATGATTGCACTATCCACCCCCAAAACTTCTTCCACACTTATCCCAGTCAGTTCTCCAGCTTGAAGTCCAAGTGTTTCACCTAAATTATGTCGTGTATATAGTGTGATTATGGACTACATAGCTGTCTGAGCCCCTGGATCCACCTGTGCCTGAAGCCACCTACTACTGGGTGCTTCAGTTATGAGTTGATTTTTTTCCCTTTCTTTCAAGTAAACAAGTGAGCTTTGTGTCCCTTGAAACTGATACACCATGAATAAAACGTCTTTCTCCTACCACCCTGAACACTCTGATTTATTCAATGTGTAGTACATATTTTGCATGCAGTAAGTGTTGCCCAAACGCATTGATCTGGATGGTATTCAGAGTCCTGCTCCAGATAGAAAGGGAGTCTTAAAGGGAAAGATCCTGGCCATACCCCTGAAAACCCACAAAAAGTCACTGCATAAAGACACAAAAGGCAGCCTCACAGTGGACGACAAAATTGTGTCACATGGGTCCTCCTCTCCTCCTCAGCCAAGCGGGTTTTAAGAGCAGTGTAGGAGTCTGGGTCTCCACCTCAAATGTGGTTTTGCTTACTTCCCAACCCACAGAAGGCTCTCATCTTCTGGATGTCTTTTATTTTCAAGTCCAGCCTGGAAAAAAAAGAAAAAAAAATGTGCATGTAGAAAATCCTATAATTACCGGATCCGATTTTCATTTGAACTTTTCCTCTCTGACATCACTTCAAAGTTCTTTGGTGACTGGCAGCCACCCAGGCCCTGAAGTGTGCCTGCGATAGAAAACCTGTCAGGGGAAGTGGTGGGGGTGCCTGCGTGGAGGGGCATTTGTGGGAACGCGTGAATGCGCAGGTGGGGTTTGAATGAGTGTGCGCATGCGCCTGCAGGGACCGGACCGCATTTGGGATCGATGTTTGGGGGTCGTGTGCGTAAGTGAGCCGGAGTCACCCTCGTGTGTAAGTACAGGTGAACGTGCGGATGCAGGTGGCGTCCGCGTGCGCAGGTGCGTGGCGTGCAAGTTAGCATGCGCTCTGCGAGCCGGGGTGGTGTCTGAAAAGATGTCCCAAGTGCCAGGTGAGAAGAAAGAGGACAGCGAACCGGAAATGTCATGCTGGGTGGAGGAGCGAAGGTCACAGGGCCCGGCACGGAGGGGCACCTGTCCCCAGCAAGACGCACCTGGAGGGACAACGGTGGAATGAGCGCACTCTGGGGAGGGGCTGAGAGTCACCCAGACCCGCGCCCTGCAGGGCCCCCAGCTGGTCTGTGAAGAGCACCTTTAGCTGTGACACGCTCCGCACATGATGTTTGTTCGGAGACCCAGAAGCCTTCGCCTTGTAGGCAAGTCTGCTTGCGGGGTCTTGAAGGCCAACGCCAACCTCATTCCCAGCAGAATGATGAAGGTCAGGAACTCCAGGGTCAGCGCTGGCCTCTGGGCCGAGTGGCAAGGTGCTGGGTAAGTCACCTCGTTTCTCTCTCTGTAAAATGAGGGATCGGGGTGTTTGTGCCAGGCCTGTTACTGATGGCAAGCGGATTAATGTGTGCAAAGAACGTAGAACAAGATCTGGCTACTGGAGTGTTAATGACTGTGGTCTCCCCTTGGCCTTCGCCAGCACCCCCCATCGGGAAGCGAGTGCTGGCTATGAGCGTAATGGGCCTCTCATCTAGGTTTGCTGGATAATGAACCAGTGAATGAGGACGTGTGACATCGCCAGGCCTCGCTTTCCCTCCGAACCGCGGCACCTCCCATTTCCTGTGTCCAGAATACCAACGTCGTTTTTCCGACTCTTCCCAACTTACATTGGCTCCATCCACTGGGTCTCCAAGGAGGCTTCATTTGCTCCAGGGAGCTGCCCTGACTTCCTGCACCTTCCCAGACCTGTATATGTCACCAAAGATGTTTGCATCCCTTCTTCTTCAAGCACCTACTCAATCTCCGTCCTGACCAGCGGCTGGAGATCGATGAGGTTGGGGCTCCCTTAGCACAGTGCTTGGTACCCCGCGGGTGCTCGGTGCACATTTGGTTAATTAACTAAGCAGAAAACAGTGCTAATCAAACGTCATGTGTACAAGGATTGGGTTGAGATGTTGGCTCTGTGACCTGCGTAGAAATGCTGGAACTCTGTTTATCTAACATTCTCCCAAGAGGGGCCCCTGCTGCTTTTCCACAGGTCACACTTCAAGGAACAGAACTTTAGAGTATGCATTCATGTGAGGGCTTAGGAAAACCGTAATTATGGAAGGACCAAAGTTTAGGTTGACAGATAAGTGGATAAAACACTATGATACTTACAGCAGGATTTCTATGTATATCTAAAACACATGGCTATATGGAGACATCTGCCATGATATAGTGATATATATAACCAAATATTATTCAACCTTTAAAAAGAAGAAAATTCTGCCATCGGAGACCACATGGGGAAACCTGAAAGGCAGGAAGCCAGCCCCAGACAAACGCTACAAGATTTCCCTTACGTGCGGAAAGCAAAACATGCTCATAATGTCGAACTTAATAGAAATGAGGAGTAGCGGGGTTGTGCAGTTGGAGAATGGAGGAAATAGAGAGCTGTTGACCAGAAGGTGCAAAGTTTGTTTCGAGATGAGTAAGTTCTGGAGATCTGAAGCACCGTGTGGTGACTAGACTCGGTAACGCTGTACTGTATGCTTGAAATTTGCTAAGAAAGTAGATCTTAGGTGTTCTTCTCACCAGAGAAAAATAGGCAGCACCTACTTGAGGCCAGGGATATACTGATTAGCTTGAACGTGATCATCATCTCGCAACGTACACCACGTATCAAAGCATCAGGTTGGACGCCAAAAATATATACAATTTTTTTCCAGTCAAAAATAAGAAAACATCTTTATTAAAAATCAACACAGGGGCTGGGGTTGTGACTAGGTGGTAGAGCGCTCACCTGGCCCATGTGAGGCACTGGGTTTCCATCCTCAAGCACCACGTAAAAATAAAAGGATTGTGTCCACCTACAACTAAAAAGGTATTTATTTAAAAAAAAAATTAAAAGTAAACCCAGTCGTACCATGGAGTAGAATGCAAAGCTCACATGAGTTGATAGCACCAAGCCCAAGATTTAAAGGACAGATGTAAAACTGTACCCCAGACCTAACTTCCAGTGGCTTTGCTAGTACCTGTGCCTGAGATGGGAAATGGCCTTGGCTCCTTAGTCTCCTGGGGCCTCGGTGGCCCCCACATGCCCGACTGGGTGCCCACACAGGAGGAAGCATGCATTGTTCAAAGCAGGACCTGCAGAGTCAAAGGGCCTGGATCAAATCTGCCCTCCCTGTCTGGCCCCGGGAGGCCTCGGTGAGACCCGATTGCCCTGAGCGTCAGGGCTCACCTGTACACTGAGGTGGTACCACCTGTAGAAGTCGGAGGCAGGTATCACGTGAGACCAGCCGTGGATGCCAGCCCGCTTGCCCCGCCCCACCGCACAGAGATGTCAGGCGTATCAGATTGAGCAAGGCGTACCCCAAAGCATTCCCCCCTGACGTTATTGTCATCATTAGCATCATTAGCTACATTGATGGACAGACACCAGGGTAGAACAAGGGCCAAGGGAGGTGAGACGGCACTGTCAAGCAAGCCAGGGACACAGGTGCACATCAAGGGCAGGACCACGTTCCAGGCAGACGCAAACCTGGTTGTCACGGAAAAAAGGACAGAAGTGCAAGTGCAGAATGGGAGCAAAAATGAGCAATTTCCAGCTTTAAATGAACTCTTTTCCCCCAGCTCAATTCAGAAAGAAAAGTGCAGTCAGACATAATCAAAGGCTAACAAAGAGCAAATATTTGTTCCGGTAAATACACTGTCTCTCTGAACTCACTGGATGCATTTTCTACTTAAAAACCGCCTGCAAGGGGCCATTTCCAGGGAGAGGGACCTGGGCGCTTCTGGGAAGGAAGGGGCCTCCCAGCCCTGGGTGCACCCAGCCTAAGGCCCCGTGGGAGTGCTGGAGGGCAGCCCTGGGGCAGGGAAGGGCTTGGTGCCACTGCCACCTAATGCACTAATGGAGATGGCACTGCAGAAGAAGCGGCCAGAAATGGCGTGGCCAGGGTGAGTCAGAGGTCGAGGAGGGCATCTGTCGCGGGCTTGGTCTGTCTGCTCCATCTTTGTACACGTCCAGCTGCAGTCATGGGGTCATGTCATGTGGGGTAGAGCTAGACCAGCCACATGCACAGTGAGTCTCCCGCAGCCACACAGGGACAACTTTTTAAAACAAGTAGAAAAAAGGTGACGTGAATTTTGGCCACGTTTTATTTAACCCAATATGCTTCAAATAATATCATTCCAACATGCAATAGAATAAAAATGACTGGTGTGTGTTATGTCCTTTTTCTTTCTCATGTAAGTCTCCAAACTCCAGTGCGATCTGGGTGTGGTGGCGCATGCCTGGAATCCCAGCGGCTCGGGAGGCTGAAGCAGGAGGATCATGAGTTTGAAGCCAGCATCGGCAGTTTAGCGAGGCCCTAAGCAACTCAGTGAGACCCTGTCTTTAAATAAAATATTTTTAAAAAGAGCTGGGGAGGTGGCTCAGTGGTTAAGCAACCCTAAATTCAATCCCTGGTGCCACAAAAAAAAAAGTCCAGTGGACACTTTGTGTGTACAGCACACACCTGTCACTCTGGTTTTTATAGCTGCAGTGGCCAAGTGGCTTCCGTGTGGGAAGGCACAGCTCCAGCAGAGAACAGTTCAGGTCCTCCCCAGGACTTGGGTTCTGCGCCCCCGTGGGGAATAGAAGCTAAGTCCTCGGAAGGAAGGCGATGCGTGTGGAAAGCTGGCGGGGAGTGCTTCGTATCTTCGGGGATTGGGGTTCAATCCCGGGGCAGGAACCTCGTCTTTCCGTTCCGTCTGTTGCTCCCTTGCTCCTTCTGTTCCGCTCTCCTCTCTCCCTGCCCCTCCTGTTCCTCGCCGCCGTTTGGTCTCTGAGGCTCAGTCTTCATCTCTCTAACCCTCATCTCTTTTCAATTAATGTTTTCCTCACTACAAAGTGTTCACAGGGAAGTTCCCATAAATACATCCCAGAAGCTCTCAATCCACCCTTCTGGAAATGACCACTTAGCCATTGTAACTGGGTCTCCCTTCAGACTTCTGCGGTGTGTCCTCTCTTAAACGCCTTAGTGACCTCCACCAGCCACTGACTCTAAATCTGGAGACCTGGTTTCCTCTGCTTTAAAATAAGGACAATAGTCCCCTCTTCACTCGTGGAGTTGTTTATGTTGTCTAAATAAGCCAACTGGGTAAAGCAAATCATCCCGAGCCAGGTACCTGGTGATGGGCTGCACCACGTGTCACCTGGTGTACCCAGAAGAGGAGGGAGGCCACCACACCTGCTATTTCCTGCCTTGCTCCTTCTACTCAACAGTACATTCAAACTATTTTCTGTTGTCCATAATACGCATCTACAGTGTCGTTTGGGGTCCACAGCCTGTTCTCCCGACTCCCTAAACCCCATGCCCTACATTCATCAGGCAGACCAGAAGAACAATAATTCCTTGAAATTAATGACCATGCCTCATATCTTTCATCACTGGTCACTGTTCATAGCACAGAGTCAGAAGCAGCCCACACGCTCAAAGCATAGGGTGGTGGGTAGGTTGGTGGATGGTTGGATGGGTTAGTGGGTGGATGGATGGATGGATGGATGGATGGATGTGTGAATGGATGGATAGATGGGCTGGTAGATGAATGGATTGGATGGATGGATGGATGGATGGATGGATGGATGGATGATGGATGGATGGATGGACGGATGGATGGATGGTGGTTGGACTGGTGGATGGATGGGTTGGTGGATGGATGGGTTGGTGGATGGATGTATGTATGCATTGACACATGGATGGAAGGAAGGATGGATGGATGGATTGGTGGATTGATTGGTGGGTGGATTGGTGGATGGATGGGTTGGTGGATGGATGGGTTGGTGGATGGATGTATGTATGCATTGACACATGGATGGAAGGAAGGATGGATGGATGGATTGGTGGATTGATTGGTGGGTGGATTGGTGGATGGATGGATGGGTTAGTGGGTGGATGGATGGATGGATGGATGCATGCATGAATGGATGGATGAAAAGGTTAGTGGATGGATGGATACATGCATGAACACATGGATCAATGAATGGATAGGTAATAGATGGAGGGATGTAAGAATAAAAGAAAACAAGGGTCGAGCCCCAGGTGCCTGCTAATGGGGAAAGTAGACCTTGGGTCTGAGCTGCAGTCATCAGGACATAAGCCAGGGCACAGACCATAGAGTCCAAACTTCTAAAGACCTTGGATAAAGAGTTTTACTTATAGCATGGAGGAGTAACTCTCTCCTAGAGACAACTCTCAACTCTGGACAAAATAAAAAACCTCCCTGAGGTAATAAAAAGTGAACAAAGCTAGGGGCATTTTGGGAATGGAGATGAAACTTGGAAGAAGGGAATAATGGCACGATGAGTTCCATATTGTCAGTTTCCACTGAGATTGAGCCCGTGTTTATCACGATATGAAATGGCTGAGGCGCTGGTAGAAAACTCAGCTTTTCCTGAAACCAGAGGATAGAGTTTAAGGAAGCCACGGCTACCAGTAAGTGAGGGAGGAATCCTCAAAAAGAGAAACCAGAGAAGCAAAGCCCCAAATTCTATGTATAATGTGTTCTCCAAATGCCGGGTGACCCCTGAACCAAACACGCACGGAGAAGATCCAGAGTAGTTTGCAGCTAAGGCTGAAAAAAACTGAAATAGAGTCGGGCTCCTGCCGACCCCTAGTGAGGCAGAAATTGCAGATGGAACCTCACTGAGTGACTGGCTGCTCAAAGACCTCAATGTGCTTTGGAAGAACGGAGCAAACCTCAGCCTCTACAACGGAACTGTCGCAATGGCGAAGATACACTCCAAAGTCACCCAACGGGGAAAACACTGGGGATATTCCACCCAAGCTCAAGAAGAAAGAGGAACAGGAGAAGCCTGCTTCAAGATCCCACAGATGTAGTATCACGCGCTCCTAGGGACTGCAGTGGCCTCTGAGAGCCCAGGGAATCTTCTACACCTAGAGCCTTCAGCTTTGAAGCCTGGCTGGTATCTTTAGTGAAACCCCAAGCAGAGGACCCAGCTAAGCCATCCCCACACCTGATATATGCAGAAGCCGTGGGACAATAAATGCATGCTCTTTTAAGCTTCCAAGCTTGTGATACTTTATTGCTCAGAAACATAAAATTTAACACAGGATGTGTTGTTTGGGATGGGTTGCTTAACTTTTCTGGGTCTCCCGCTTCTTACATAAAAAGAGGATGTAAGAGTACTTAATCTCCCAGCTTTGTTACGAGAATAAAATAATATAAGCCATTGCTGATGAATGAGTCTGAATATTATTCTTTCTTCAAACACTGTCTTTTGGCCCCCAGTCTGTTCAATTTCAGTGCAGAGGGCAAATTCTGACCTCAGCCCATAGACATATTTTTCTGATTCTTCCAGTAGAGATGGTTGGGTTCAAACTCAGAGTTGATGCACTTTTACATCCCCACCCTGTCTCAGTGGGACTCAGACAGCAACCTCACGGTGAACTTCAATTTATCTCTATGCTCATTCAGCTCAAAGTTTGCACTTTTCACTAGTAAATTTTCCATTTGGCCCTTTTATATAGTTTATGTTTCTCTGCTGAGATGCTCATCATGAGCATACTTTGCTTTATGGAGCAAGCTGTCACCCTTGCTATCAGGTCCTTGAAGCCATCTCTAGAGTAAATCTGCTAACAGAGTCTTAGTAGAACAGCATCGTCACAAGAAAGAGACTTCACCTTCCAGATATTCTATTGGTTAGGACAAGGTGGCAGGTCCCGTGTGCATCAAGAGGAGAGGAATCACAAAGATGTGAACACTCAGAATTAGGGACCAAGGGGAGCAAATACCATTCACTCACGACATTGGTGATCAACTGAATGCAGTAGCACCCCTTCTTCATCCACAGGGAACACATCCCAAGACCTTAGTGGATGCCTAAAATCAGATTGTAAACAAATCTTCTAATTCTATACTTGTTCCTATGCATGCCTACCCAGGTCAAATTTAATTTATAAAATAGGAAAGTAAGAGATTAACAATGATTATTAATGAAACAATTGTAATAGCATACCAAAATAAAAGTCATGCAAACATGATATCTATCTCTCTCTCTCTCTCTCTCTCTCTCTCTCTCTCTCTCTCTCTCTCTCTCTCCTGCTGTACTCTTTCTTCTTCTTTTTGACCAGGGATAACTGACACTGCAGAAAGTGAACACTGGGGGAGGGGTCCTGTTTGTGAATGTCACTGCTCTTCCATGGGCAGTGAGCCCTATCGAACATCCATTCTCAGCCTCCCGCTTGGTACCCCCAATCTCTATCTTTGTGCTTCTCTATCTTTGTCCTTCTCCAGCTTAAATGTGCATCCAAATCACCAAGGAGATTTTTTTGGTAGCGATTCCCAGCCCACGCCCATACCCTCCTGTCTCTGCTTGCTGGGGAGCCCAGGAATCCCCATTCACCATAAGCCCCTTCGGGATAAGCAGCAGGCAGAAAGCCCACAGGGCCTTCTGCCACCGTAGAAGCATGCAGTGGCCACCCTGGCCACATGTGGCTCCTGACTTAGAATGGGGCTAGTAGAACTGAGAAACTGAGCTTTTAATTTTCTTTCATCTGATTTTAAAGACCCACCTAGGGCTAATGGCATTGGACTGACAGATCTAATGAACTTTTCCATGAATAAAAATTAGGGCGCTGAAGGAAATTAGGGATTTCTGTGTGCCTGAGACCCCATCCCCTCCCAGTTCAGGTATAGATATGTATATGTGTATATATGCACATATGCACGTGTGTGTACATGTGTGTATACATGTGTGCGTGTGTGCATGTGTGTGTATCTATCATAGAGAGATCGGGATGTTCTTCTTAAAGCAGATCTTACCAGTAATTGTCATTTCGTTATTTAGTTTCATGGTCATCAAAGATTATCTTGTCCAATACTTTCCTTCCCAGAACGCAAGTCAGATTCAGCTCTCTGTACACAGTAATAGTCAGCTCAGGCCAGACACAGATGTAAAACAAAACAAAATAAAAACCACTCTCTTCAAAAGAAAAATCTAGCTTTCCTCACCTCGCCCTCTATATTTTACATGCATGACTCCTCCTGAACCCCTGTCTCCCAGAGCTCACTGAGGTCACTGGAAAAGAGCTGAAAGGGAAGGCAATCTAGCTCAAGGGTCAGAGGAGCCATTACTGTGTGACCTGGAGCAAGACCCTCTGAACTTGGGGCCCCAGTCTCCCCATCTGTAAATAAGTTCTAGGACCCTCTGAGTTTTAAAATTCTTATTTAAAATAAAAGTTTTTGTACTGAGGTACCATGATAATATTTGTTAAGTGAACAAAGCAAGTTTCCCACTATGGGGGAAAATGCATATTCACATACCATAAATAACTATAGATGAACACACACACACAGTAGACAGACACACAGACACACCCACGAAGGAAAAGGAAGTTACTCTACAACGTAACGCCCTCTGGGGTAGAGTCAGGTCAACATCTTTTGGCCTTGGCAATCTGGGATTCCGTCTTTAAGCAATCAAACCTAGGTCCTCCTCTCTGAGCCTCAGTGCAGGTGACTCAGTGCAGCATCAACTCGGCTGGAGTTGACACTACCTCCCCTCCACAGCTCAGAGAATAGGGTGGGTCATCTCACAAGCTGTTCAGATTGAGCACGTGGCCCAGGCCAGCCAATAAGAGAAGGGTACTCTCCCCAAAGCTATTTGGATTGAGCACGTGGCCCAGGCCAGCCAATAAGAGAAGGGTACTCTCCCCAAAGCTATTTGGAGTGAGCACGTGGCCCAGGCCAGCCAATAAGAGAAGGGTACTCTCCCCAAAGCTATTTGGATTGAGCACGTGGCCCAGGCCAGCCAATAAGAGAAGGGTACTCTCCCCAAAGCTATTTGGATTGAGCACGTGGCCCAGGCCAGCCAATAAGAGTCAATCCCAAGCCTCGCCTGGAACTCTGAACAAATAGCTGTCCTTCCTCAGAAGAGGTAAGTCTGGAGGTGCTGGAGGCCATCTAGCAAGAGGCTAAGGATGATCCCACGCAGAAGAAGAGGAGCTGAGAAGTGAGAACCAGAGGTTGATGGTCTGGTTTGAAGCTTGGGACCCAACTCTGTGTGAAGACAGCTCTACCCCAGACTTTTCAGCCTAATGAGTCAATAGATCCTCTCTTCCTACGCAAGTTCCGTAGAGCTGGAAGTCACTTGCAAAGTTTCCTACTACGTAGGCGGAGTTGGCCTAGTAGGGATCTCTGCTATTTATTTCAGGGAAGAATCTGATGGATTTTTTTTTTTTTTTTAACAAGGAGCATGAACTTACCTTCTAAAGCTATTTTGAGGCTCTCATCCTCGATAATAAACGTAAGCTGCACGTGCCAAGTTCATGGTGTGGACTGTACACTTTCCACGTAGTATCTCATTTAATACTCATCCTCAGCCTAAAAGATAGGTACTGTTTTATGACCAGTACCTATAGGGAGACAGGCTGGAAGAAGTGAAGCAATTGTTTGAGGTCACACAGCTAATACACAGGAAAGACCGGACTAGGATCCGGGTATGTCAGTCTTTAAAGATCCAGTTTATTGCTTCTTGATTCATGTTTACTGAGAAGAAATGTTTGACACAAAAGAACCCTTCATAAAGATCTGTCTTGTCTTCTAGGACATCAGTTCCCACAAAAGCAGGGAACTGGATGACTGGGTGCATACTAAACACCCAGCACCCAGCACAGGTATTTTTGAATGAGCGAATGAATGAATGAGAGGAAGTATCTGAGGCTGGAGGAGGCCAAGGAATATGAAAAAGTCCCAGAACTGTCCATTTCAGGCCAACATCTGAAGCATTCCTTCCAACTTGGTCGGGGATGTATCTTAACGGCTCAGACATGCTTTCTAGCTGAAAACATTCATTTAATTAGCAGGCATTTTCCAAAACGGATGTGCCTCTCTCAATCGCTGCGTCTGCCACGGACATTTGCTGAAAAGGTCCCCTCCTCCCCCAAACATCAAAGCCCCTGCTCCCAGTTCTTTCTCCCCCAATTATTTCCACTGGGGAAGGACAGCCTGACGGCAAGAACGCAGCCACAACATGCAAGATGTTTTCCCTTTGTGAAAAAGAGGTGCGCTGGGTCAGATCCACTTTGGGAGACGGAATAAAAATAATCTCTCTTTAAAAGCGTTTCTTTCGCCAATGTAGGCTGCTCTCTGCAAACTGCCAAGAATCATTTCTCCCTGCAACTAGCTTCCCCATCCCAAAAATAGAAGGGAGAGCAGTCCCTGAGCTAGAGTTTCATTGGGTTTGTTTTATTTCTTCCTGCTGTGTGCAGCGTCCGGATGGGCATCCTGGCCCTCCTGCACTGCTTTGGTTTGATGGTTACAACTGGGCTCTGACCAGAAGCTCTTCATTTTCTCTGTCTTCCGTGTTTGCATCTTAGAGTCCCGGATGGCAGCAGCTGTTGGTGGAGATGGCATCTGTACTTTGGAGAGATCATGCTCTGTAAGAAAATGTGTGATGCTCCAAACCTATTGCACCAGCACTGGAGTTGCTTGAGTCAACCCTTGCCCTAAATCCTCCGCTAGCTCCGCACTGCCAACTGGATAATAATGAGTGGACACCTCCGTGTGGCTCCCAGAATCCTTGCCTGCTCCTTTGTCACTGCGGTTGGCTTCTCTGCTGTTTCCAGGATCTCGCTGCCCACTGCATGTTCTCCTCTCTCTACCTAAACATCCTGTTTTCCCACGTTTTCTTCACCTGGAGAACTCTACCCAGCATGGGCTGGACTGCCCCTCCATGAGGCCTTTCCTGCTTCCTCCCGGCACCTCCCAGGAAGGACTGAATTCAGGGCCTCTCTCTGTGCAGTAGCAGCCCAGCCCCAGCCCCAGCGCTGCTGGGTCCGTTACCAGCGCCCCTGGCTGCTCATCCTCTCCACCACACCTGGCCCCACATCTCACAGGCCCTGTGAGTAGCTGCTGGTAGAAGCCCGTGCGTAGGGAGCAGTGGAGGAAGGAGCTCACGTCCAGGCAGAAAGAAGTCACGCCCTCCTCACCAACTCAGTTGGGTGGCTGAGGGCAGACTGCAAAGATGGAGGCGGTCATGGTCCACCCATTAGCCCACCGCCAGGCCACAGAAGACCAAATCTCCCCAGCCGTTGTCCCAACAAGAAAATTGACTTGTCCTTACAGAGTCATGCTCTGTTGCCAGATCCCCAAGCAAGCTAACTTTGCCCCAGAGCCTTTACCAGCACATTTGGCTCCCAAACGTACCTCCTAGAATGAGACTTCAAAGCCACAGTGAAGGTCAGGTGAGAAGAGAAGATGGAAGGCAGGAATTCCTGCACAGGAGGGCTCTCTGAGCTTGGCTGTGGTCTCCAGTTGTACTTCTGTCCCACCATCGCCAAAGAACTAGAGCCAAGTGACAGAATGGCAGAGGGCCTTAAAGATTGGGAGAGTCTTTCCCTCCCAAGTCCAAGCCCTGGGAGAAACCTCCACTTTACCCTTGGTTTGCTTGGACCTACCTGGCACTCTACCACGTTCTTCTGCTCTGCGAGACCCGAGGAGCAAACTCACTGGTATACAGAACGTCACATTTCTCCAGGCTCCACCTAAATGACATCTCTTCAGGACAGTGAATCTGCACTTACACTGTTCAGTGTCTCGAACAGCTCTCTTCCCTAGGACATTGCTTTAAGTAAAGGACAAGAGAAATTTGGTTCAGTGGCAAGTCCTCGTGAACAGAGAACTCTTTCTTGCTTGAAATATAGGCTTAAAAACCATGCTTTAATATCCTCTCCTCGAACTTGGAACTCTAGTTTTGCATCTTTCAGGCTCTGTGATCTTGGGCAAATAACCTAACCTCTCTGAGACTTGGTTTCCTCATCTGTAAAGTAGGATGCTAACAGCACTTGCTCACAGATGTCCGTGAAGATGAAGCAAGACGATGATATATGTGAAGCACCAAGCACGGCTTCTGGTTCCAACAAAGGACCTATCATCAGCAATTATCATCTCTGTGTTGAAGCAAATTCATTTCTTGAACGAGGGCTTGGGTTAGACTCCCTCGGATTTCATAGTTCTAAAACAGCACCGTGAGCAAACGAAAAGAAATTTCTCTGTGATGCATAAATTGAGAGCCACAAGCAATGCAAAGGAGACAAAGAACAGGTTTATATCAGCTCCAGGATGTGTCATCAAGAAGTTTTGTTATTTCTGTTGTTAATACATTCCTGATAGCCACTGATTTCCTGGTTATTTGCCTCTTTGGCTCTCATTGGCGGGGATCCAGTTCATTGAGGTTTTTACTGCACTTGGAAGCTGTGTTATGAAGACCTTGAAGCCTCCACGAAAATGAAAACTTCCTTTCCTTCCCCTTTTTCCACAGTTGTGGTAGCCAAATCCAGCCCCCACCACCCCTATCTGGAGGACGATTCCAATTTCAGATCCTCTGCAGCCGTGATTCTGAAACGCCGGGGATCCCAGACGTCATAGCATTTTGGCATCTAAAGCAGAACTCCCTCCCGGGCCTCACGTGGGGAAGTGGTCAATGGAAAGTCCTTGTTGGTTCGATTCAGATCCTGCGATTCTGTGTGCATGGTAGATCTCATGTTCAACTTCATCCAGTATCCAGCCATCATAGCCTTCTGTCAGTCACCTCCCCGGCTTCTAGCCATGTCACTCCCGTGCTCAAACGCACCTCTACCGTGGACATTTCCATGGTTATGATTTCTCTTCAGCAGACACTTGAGGTAAAATGTTTGAAAAGAACCCAAAATATCTTTCATTGCCAGCAAGTCTGTGAAGGGGTTGTCATGACCCTAACTAACCAAAGAATTTACCAGATTTTTTTTTTTTTTTTCCTGAATGCCTGAAAGGATTTGGAAAATGCTAGAACTTCATAGGCTCACTCTGTGCTCAAGGGTGACAGGCCAAAATACACCCACACCACGTTCTGTGGTTCTCCCTGCTAGTTCCAAGAAGGTTCTCGAGAGCTGTCCAACCCAACCACCAAACAGTTCCTCGACTTGACTGGTTTCGTCCTTCTCTGGGTCTCTGGATGGTATCGTTGACTACCCAAAATCAGCCCCCAAGTGCCTGTCCACACCCTAGTCAGAAAGACTAAGAACAGAACCAAAATCAGGTCCAAGAGGCATAATCAGTGGCTGGAGTGCCATCTACTGGCCATTTCTATAAGACACCTTCCTGCTTAGCCCAGGCTGCCAAAACCCCCATTTCAAGGCGGCCGAAATTGCTTCAGGCACGGGAGCCTGTGCTCTTGACCGTGTTAATACCCCATTATTGCATATTATCGGGAATACACGTTTAGAAATACAGCCTCTTTCGCTTCTTTTCTGTTTTAGATATTTAAAGGCGAGATCAGAAATCTGAGGGAAGTGAACTCAGCTTATAATTGTATTTATTAATGGCTGTTCCTGTTCTTATTACTCTTATTAGTATTGTAGAGTCATATCAATAAATAATAAAATAAACTCTTGGGAATTTCAGTTTTACACACTCTTAATCTAGACCCCTAAATCCTTTTTACAAAAAGGATTTATGACCCTCGGTAATTTTACAACACCCTCACTTAACAAAGACAAAAAATAATAATAAGTCAAAAGAAGAAAAGCAAAGCAGAAATGAAGGATTCCATTTCCAAAGGAGCAAGAACTCAATTCAGGCAGGTATATTTTGAAAGTGAGTTAATATGTGTTTCACATGAAAAGAAGCATTTCTATTTAATCATGACTTTTTTCCCAAGCTGTTCCAATTTTGTAGTCCATTAAAAGTCAGAGGAAAATTTAAAAAAAAAAAAAAACTGCATGTTTTCCTTTCTAAATAATTTTGCCTCTCGTAAGAGAGAAAACAGAAAATCCCACGCCTAAATGTCTTCTCCAGTTTATTTTGCTTCTAATTCTCAGGTTTCGAATTAGAGAGTTGCCAAAACCCACAGGGGAGGGAAGGGAGGCTTTCTTTAAAGGAAGGAATGACGTGTTCTTATTTATAATATTCCTCAAAAGGTATGTCAATGGCGTACAAAAATCAAATATTCTCTTTCCATTTGCATCACAAGGAAATTTCCTAAATGATCATCTACATAGATTTAGACAAACGTGGGAAATGAACAAATCTCACACACACACACACACACACTCATTCTCTACACCAAACAAGCCTCTGGAATTCTAATAGTCCCTTCTGTTTGTGCTTCGCCCTGGCTTTCAGGAGCACCTCAAGCTCCTGGTCTTTCTGCGAGGAGAAGATTTGGTTTATATTTCCTTGTATTTTCAGCCCCTTCCTTGATTTCCTTCCTTACCCGTATTTTTAGTTCCTGAGATAAAACCTCATTTATAATAAAGTCAAGATCCCTGGAAAACATTTCGTCAATGAGACACCCAGGTTTGCTGCTCTTTATTTTATGGAATGAATGTTTTTTTGTTGTTTTGTTTTGTTTTCACTTAGAACCTGGCGGCCCAATTCTGATTAAAGGCAGACACAAAACCAGAATTGGGTGGAGGTTTTTTTTTTTTTTTCATATTTTAAACTCTTATTTAAAATATGTGCACTTTGCCATGCAAATGGCCTTTCCAGAGGCACGAATTTGCTAGAACCAAATCCTTCACATTAGGAGCGACAGATTCACTTTCGGCGGATCCTGACTCCCTGTATCTCTCAGCTTCTCCTTTTATCATCCCAAGTGCTGCCCGGTCCCTGGTCTTCAAGGGTGACATTTCTAGGCATGATCTGAAACATTTTTAGTGGAAACTAACCAATTTACAAACTTTTATTTCTTTGCCAGTGTCCTTTCATTATTTACCCCCAGAAATTTGGGGAGATTTTTTTTTTTTTTTTTGTAATCAGAATACCAGGTGCTAATTTCAACTCAATTTTCTGCCCTATTTAAAAAGAATTTTGTTGTCGTTGTTTGGATTTAGCAGGGTTAGGAGTGTGTGTGTGTGTGTGTGTGTGTGTGTGTGTGTGTACAGAGAGAGAAAAAGAGAGCGAGAGAGCATACAAATAGTTCTGCTTTGAAGTTCCCACGTAATTACTGTTAAGAACTATTAAAATGTACCGGGAGACAGATCCCTGCTCAAAACTGATGAATGGAAAGAGGAGCAAGCGACATGCAGGAAAACTGATTAAAAGGATGGATCAAATGAAAGAAAGACAAGCACCAAGGCAAACAAGGTAGCTGGTAAGATGCCATGGGTATTCTGTCGCTGTTTATTTGCAGGGAGGGATTGCAAAGCGGAGGAAAGAGGGAGGGAAGGGAGGACGTGGAAGGAAGGGAAACGAAGAGGAAAACATTCATGATGTGGAGGGTTGAGAAAGAAGGCGGGAGGGAAGGAAAAGGGAGTCGTGTTTACAAAGATGCAGGAGGAAGAGCTGATTTCTTCTCCTGCGTCCCTCGGTGCAGAAATTGAACATTCCATATGGAACACAGAAAGAAGTGGGGGGCGATGGGTCTCCCTTTTTTTCATTCCCTTTGTTATAACCCTGGTTGGGACCATCTGAAGAGAAAATGGTTGAAGACTTGGAAAATTGCTCTTCTTTCAGTAATGACCCAACTCGCAGCTGCTGGCGACCAAAGTTCTTAATGCCACAGTGCCCCCTGGAGTCCCGCTGGAAGGGACCCCAGCACCGCAGACCTTCAGCACCCCTCCCCACTCCTGCCCTGTTTTTCTTACAATGGGAGAAGTTGGGGGGGTACGAAAATTTCTAAACCATTTCAGAACCTTTTGAAGAGCGGCCACTGGCCAAGAGAAAGGAGGATTTGGAGCAATAACTTCCGATTTATCTCAGACAGGGAGGAGAAGGGGAAGTGGGGGATCAAATCTTTCTCTTCATTTCTTTTCCCTACCCCTTACCCCCTTAATCCTATTTTAGTTGAGGTCTGACCTTGGAAATTTCTAAAAGACTTTAATCTCCTGTACTCCAAATTGCTAAAAGGAGCTGGAAGGAAGAGTGCCTGCATTTGGGAAAGGTGGTTTAAAACTGTTTATTTATGAACAGTTTCGACTTTCCTGATAGTTAAGAATGTTAACTAGTTCATTAGGCACTCTCTATGCATTGAAACCTTTTTTTACATTTTTTTTTAATCTCCTCCCTTCCCCCACCCCCGCTTTCAACAAAATATATTCAATCATGAAATCTCAGCTGAGAAAAATGATCTTAAACTCCTGCCTCCGGGCAGATCTGACGCACTGAGACGTTCATAACCTCAGATAGCTTGGAAAAGCCAATTGGTATTTCCTAACTGCAAGGGGCTCTTCTCCACCGCCCCCCAAACTTTTCTGGAGGAGGCAAATTGCAGTTGAAAGAAAAAGGGAAGAAGAAAAGAGAAGGAATTGTTTGCATGAATATTTTAGAGACATGAAAGAAATCCAGGCACTGAGTGTGTGTGATGCAGATCTCAAATTTGGGGAGGTAGGAACCCATTGAAATCATTAAGTATTTCATTTTTCAGATGAAAGACTCTCCTTCTGCATTACCGCTTGGAGCCCTGATGTAATTTGAAGTGTCATTTTGGAGGAGTTTGGGTGATTAAGTCTTTTTCGTTTCTCTCATTAAAGGCCCGATTTTCCTGATGTGGGTTATAACTTCGTTCCAATCTGAAATTTCACCCACCCCGACTACCCCCTCCGGGAAGGTCTATATTTATGACTGATTTTGAAAGAACAACAAATCCAGTTGTATACTTTTTTTTTTTTAACTGCTTTTGATTTTATTGAACTACGAAATGCAGAAATCACTCGACTGTCGTTCTCAAAGGTCCATTTTAAATCACGAGATACGTCAAGGTATAATTACTCATATTTAAAACATTCTGTAATTAGAAGAAGAAAGAATAGAAAAATGGCTTAAAAAAAAAAAGACTATTGAAAGCAATTGACTCTCAAGAAATGTCTGTCTTTTATAAAGTTCATAGTTTCCCAGTAAATTCTTTTAAGTTAATAACATCTTAAACATAAAGAACCTTAAAGGTTCCTCTCATCTGCCACCAGACATACACACAGGAGGGAAAAAAAAAAAAAAAGTCTTTTTAAAAATGCTTTTTTTAAAGACCTCAGAGACAGAAATATTTCTCAGGAAATGTCAAACATGAACGTCTACATAATATCTACATGAAACAATAAATCAAAATCAGTTTTTTTTCCCATCTGAGAAAATAACAATAAAATGGATTTAGAACATTGTTTGGGGCATTTTTTTTTTTTTTAAACTCTCCAAAACACCAATAATAGATGATCCCCTATTGGGAAAGATAACGTGTATTTTTCTTATAAGTTGGTGGGAAAAAATATGTTTTGCTCTCAGTAAAGGAAATTAGATATATATTTGGGGAAAAAGAATCTAATATTTCACTGTGATAGGATACAACAAAAACCCAGGAAACTCAAGGCCCAGCTGATGCTCGGCTGGAAGTTCACACCATTGTGCCCCGTTACTGACAACAGATTCAGGAGCCCCGAGTGCCTGGGTGAACCTCAAATTTCCTGAGTTCCAGCTTCTCACGTCTAAACAGCAAGGCATTATTTAAACATCGGCCAGCCTTAGACTGGTTACCAGCCTGTTACCTTCTTTGGTTTCTCTCTATGTATTTTATGCCTCTGCCGGTCTTTGTTTGGTACCCCCTGAAATGAACACATTGCCTTTTGTCCCCCATAAGGGATGGACTCTGAAGAAACTAAGTTCCTGGTTTGGTGAGGAGGCTATTTAACAAGAAAGGATAAGAATCATAGAGTCCCAGGGGCCTTGCGAGCTGAGAGTCACTGGGGATGTGGCTCCATAAAAGACCCGGGAGACAGGGACAAGGGCATACAGACAAGAACCAAGAGTTGGAAGATCGGGGTTGAGGGGACCGGGACAGATCAAGGCAGCGACTCGGGGTTGTGCCTACAAATACATGAACAGTCAGGTAGGTCGCGCCTTTGCGAAAGTTTCAGTTACAAATTCGAATTATGAGACCCGTCGCACTGTCAGGAGCCCTGGCTCAATAGTTCCACACCGTTGGTGCCTTCGAGATCGTTCGCTTCTTAGTGGATTATCAATTATGGGAAGCCGTGGAAAAGTGAGCTCGTGGGTCCTATGGACTCTGCTTCTGTGCAGGCGATGGCTGGCGATTTCGGGGACTACGAGCTTAAACTGTGACTGCATTTTAAGCATCTGGGGTGGGGAGGTGGGGGGAGGCTGAAGCAGGTAAGTAGTCATTAAAATGTGCTTTGATGATTTCTCTCAGTGCATTTGTGCCTATTTTTAAGGGTCCAGGCAAAAACAACTTTTTTTAATTTTTTTTTTTTTTTTTTTTTTTTTTTTGTCTTGGTGAACCTCATTTGGATTTCATTGAATTTTCTGGTTGTCCTGATGTTAAGATATTTTGGTGAATTTAATTCTGCGGACCCTTCTGTATGAAAGAAAAGGAACTCTTTTTCTTAAAAGAGATTTAGCAAGGGAAAGAAAAGTCCTTTTAAAAAGGCTTAGGGGCGAGGGGTGGAGGGAGTAAGTGGGAAGGGAGGTTTTTATTTTCTAAAGCTCAAATTCCAAAGAGGAAGGACATCCCCATAAGGACCGGAGCTCATTTACCTGAATCGCTCTGTCACCGCGTGGCTCTTGACTAGTAAATGATTCTTTTCACTAGCCAATAAAACCAGACCAAAAGCATGCTCGGGGTGGAGGGCTGGTGCCAGGCAGCCCCCCCCAGATGGAAAGCCAACTCTCTGTGCTGTGTTTGTTTTGGTTTCCCCCTAAGAGGGTTCTCAGGGAGGCAGCCGGCCCGCCACCCTCGGCCTTTGCTCCTCTGGGGACTCTCTGGAGCTCAGGGCCTGTCCCACAGAGCTCAAGGGCCTCTTCCATCCTCCCTAAGAAGGAAAGAGAAAGTGCCAGCCCTTGCAGCCAGGCCCACAAATCCACTGCTGTCTTTCCTTTGTTTCCCACCCCACCAAAGGCAGTTTCAAGACCCCTGCCAAGGCGAAGGCTTGGGGGACTCGTCAGAAAGCAGCTCAGTCCTTCTGCACCCGGTAGCTGTCACCTTCGAAATAGCAGCAATAGTCTGTCAGGAAAGTTGTTTGCAAAAGGATTGGGGAGTCCTTAAAAGCCAGCAGTTCTAGAAAAGAAGAGATTTTTAAAATGACCAGGCCGGCTTCCTCCCACTCCTGACATGTCCATGTTTGAAAACACAGGAGAATTGCACAAAGGTAGGAATGATTCCTAGGAAGTAATCGTACCTAATGCACAGGAGGCATTCAATACAGAATATTTAACCTTAGCACAGGTAAGTCCTGAAAACTCTTTCTCTGCCCCTTTAAACGCAAAAGGGTTTCTTACTCTCTTTCATTGTAAGGAAATCAGGTAGCAGAAGAAAGGAAGATAAGACAGGATGGCTTCCTAATTCCTCCCCCCACTTCCCAAGCCCGAGCAAGGCTTCGAGTTCCTATTTTCAAGTATCTTTCTCTAGACAATGAAGTGCGCCCAATTGAAAAATGGAGGAACCAAAGCTTTTCACTCTTCTCCTGTCCAAATTGGATTGGTTTCTCAATTTGACTGAGTGCTTAGAAATTAGTCAATAAGGCGACTAATTAATAATTTGACTTGGGGGGGGAGTCAATTTCTCAGCTGCACACAGAGGCAGGGGCTTCCTGAGATGTTTTGCTACGTGATTCCATGGAAAATCTAAAGTATGAGCTAAAAGGGGAATTCTGGACCCAGTTCAATATATTTGAGGTCTTTTCTTCCTAGGACAGTATGGATTCAGAGAATAAAAGTTGTGAAAAGAATTTAATACCGGATATATTAATATATGTGTATATATGTTTATTAATATTTCTTTCTAGCAACAGAGTCTTGATTATAATCGTGATGTAGCAAGAACGTGTTACCATGTGCTAGCTATATACTAAGCAAGTACTTTGAATACATGATCTTGCTCACTCTTCTTAATGTCACACAATGAGGTAGGAAGTGTGATCACCATTTTATAGGTAAGACACTGAAGCCAGACAGTTGGGTCACTAGCCAACCAAGACCACACAAAGTAGAGAAAATGGGAAGATTTTAAACTCAGATCCAAACCCAGCTTTTCAATTTCTTCTATAAACAAAGGGAAAGTTAACCAAGGGGCAGGTTGCCAATTTGTCCTGCCTAGCAGAAAACCGGTGTCCCAGATGGATTAACTTTACAGGTGGACATGGATGAGGCAGGTATCTCTGAGCCTCAGTTTCCCCTGGACAAAATCAGGAAGGTCTCCTAACAATAGCTCCATAAATTAGATTTATCACTTATCACTCCTGGCCGGCTCCACCAGGAAACATGCTTTTAAGAAAACATCAGATAATCTGGTTGTACCCGGAAGATGGCAAAACTTAAAAGGACAGTTAGAATTTTTATTTATTTATTTATTTTGAAGCAGGAATGGGCCTTAAGAAAACTGGAACGGCTCGTGATCAAAACCAGCCTGGGTTTGCCCCGGCCCTCACACTCCCAGGGAAAGTGGGCTTCCCGTCTCTGAGTCTCAGTCTGCTCCTCTGTAAAACCGTAGTAACAGTAGGAAGTGCGGACATGCGCACTGCACAGGCCTGCTGCCAGGGTTCAGAAGGAAAGCCTGCTCTGTGAACAGCAGGGTGGCTGGCACGTAGCACGTGCTCCATGAGCAGGGCTCAGAATAGGACGATGAGAGTGGTGGTGATGAAGGCCATGATGATGGTGATGGTGGTGGTGGTGGTGGTGGTGATGGTGGTGGTGGTGATGTTGATGGTGGTGATGGTGGTGATGGTGATGGTGGTGGTGGTGGTGATGGTGATGGTGGTGGTGATGGTGGTGGTGATAGTGGTGATGGTGGTGATGGTGATGGTGGTGGTGGTGATGGTGGTGGTGGTGGTGGTGATGGTGGTGATGGTGATGGTGGTGGTGGTGATGGTGGTGGTGGTGATGGTGATGGTGATGGTGATGGTGGTGGTGGTGGTGGTGATGGTGATGGTGATGGCGTTGGTGGTGGTGATGTTGATGGTGGTGATGGTGGTGATGGTGATGGTGGTGATGGTGATGGTGGTGGTGGTGGTGGTGGTGATGGTGGTGATGTTGATGGTGGTGGTGGTGGTGGTGATGGTGATGGTGGTGGTGGTGGTGATGGTGATGGTGGTGATGGTGATGATGGTGATGGTGGTGATGGTGGTGATGGTGATGGTGGTGGTGGTGATGGTGGTGATGGTGATGGTGGTGGTGGTGGTGGTGGTGATGGTGGTGATGTTGATGGTGGTGGTGGTGGTGGTGATGGTGATGGTGGTGGTGGTGGTGATGGTGATGGTGGTGATGGTGATGGTGGTGGTGGTGGTGGTGATGGTGATGGTGATGGCGGTGGTGGTGGTGGTGGTGATGGTGATGGTGGTGGTGATGGTGGTGTTGATGGTGGTGGTGATGGTGGTGATGGTGGTGGTGGTGATGGTGGTGATGGTGATGGTGGTGGTGGTGATGGTGGTGATGGTGATGGTGGTGGTGATGGTGGTGGTGGTGGTGATGTTGATGGTGGTGGTGATGGTGGTGGTGGTTGTGATGGTGGTCATGGTGACAGTGACGGTGGTGGGGACGGTGGTTTTGGTAGTGAAGGGCATGCTGCTGATGGTGTTAACCTACCCCCTACAGATGAGAAGATGGAGCCCAGAGTCATATGCTTATACATAGCCTTGCTGAGACTAGAAATTGATCTTGCAGTGCCAGCCAGTTGCCCTTTCCACTGCCCCAGGCTAAAAATAAGTGGAAAGTGATTTGGCCGAATGAAACTGGGAACTGGGGGTCAGAGCTGAGGACCAGCGGTTTCAGCCTCCCATCCATCCCAGCTCATTTTACGAGGCCAGAGAACTGACTCTGTCCTCACCAGACCTCAGTCACTGCCTTCTCTGAAGGACACCATCGTCCAGTGGCTACTGAGAGGTGAAGGAGGAGGGCAAGTTGAAAAAAATCTGCTTTTTAGTAAGTAGCTCCCAGCAACTTGGTAACAGCTGGTTCCACACTCCGTTTTTGAGAAATTCTCCCTGGGGGAGCTGATTTACTTTCTGGTTTCAACCCAAGAGACAAAATAATCTATTGAGTTTGTCGATTTCATTTTCCAGATGGGGCTAAGTGGTCCCTCACGGGGCTTGTGATCAAGCCCCCGAGAAGCCAGAATGGAAGGAGAGGAGGAGGAGGATGGGAGAGGGACAGACACAGCCACACACCGGGTGGAAGCGGCAAAGTTGCCACTACAAGCCAGCACGAGTCCCAAGGAGCACTGAGTTTCCCCACTCTGAGAAAATCCGGTTTTAGGATTCAAAGGAACTACAGCATCAGGGGACAGCTGGCCAAGAGCTGAAGGCTCACAAAGGTGAAGCACAGGACACACCATTTCCTGCAGGGGATCATGGCAGGCATTGCTAATGGAGAGTGGCATCCTCCACCAGGCCCAGAGCTGCCTCCCAAAGCCTCTCAGTCACAGAGCTCCCAGCAGGCATGAGCAATCGACCCAAGAGGACACCAGGATGAACATGTATGTGGGAGTAAGACCACAAACGACTCATAAGGTCTTGCGCCCATTAGAAAAGCGTTAAGTGATGGATCAGAGGAGTGGTCACCATGTCACTAAGACCCAGGTGGCAGCAGTAAAGATTTAGGCTCCCAGCTCTCCAGGCACTGTGGGTGGCTTCCGTTCATTCATTCACCCATTGCTCACCCATCTTCCCTCTCGTCCACCTGCCCACCATCCATCCACTCCCTCCTTCTTCTTTAACCCAACAAATACTTACTTCCTGTGCATTCTAGGTGCTGGGCACTGCCCTGGATGCTGAAGATATTTAAAAGAAAAAAATGAGCAAGACAGACCCAGATCCTGACTACAGGGAGCCTATGGTCAGGGGTGGGGTGGTTTCTGCAAAGACCAGCAGGCCGGCATGGCAGAGGACAAACCCGCAGGACGTGTGGAAAGCAGCAAAGCCAGGCGGTGCTGCGGGGGCAGCAGGGCACTGTCCCTCCAAGCATGAGTCTGAGTGTGACCCCCCCACCTGTTAAGACCCTTCAGTGACTGCCCCCTGCCCATGCGCTGGTCCCTGTCACCTCCCTGGACTCACCCCACACCAGTCTTCTGCCCAGACTGAACATCCAGGTTCCTGGAGGGGGAACACTTCATGGAAGCCCCGTAAGAACAGTCTGGTTTGCTTCCTGGCGCGTCCCCAGTGCCCAGGGCCCTTGGAGCAACACCAGGCATAGAGGATGAACTTGAGGAGTTGTGCACATGTACAGAGGGGTGATTCTTCAACCCCACCCTTGGCA